>NC_091545.1:4740000-5062500 GCF_030788295.1 Drosophila virilis
AGGCAAGCGCAAAGAGGCAATGTTACGAAAGTGTATGCATGGCATAAGAGAGCAATAGAGCGCTTGCCATTTACCATTTCGTTTCCCATAGGAATACGTTGGCATTGGGCCAGAAGAGTAGCGCGCAAAATGAACACTTAGGTTCCACAGTTCATTTGTGCGGCGCTCTCTTAACAAATTACTGTACGCTCTCTGCGTACCATTGCCAACTGTACCCGCTGCGCTGCCATTCCAATCCGATTTGAGTACACACACAGGCGCACAGTGCAACAGAGAGCCGCACCGCCCCGACTTGCCGCTGACATAAAAACCCCTCGCCCAGCGGCTGTGGATCAAAATAAATCGTAAATAATTTTGTTTTCCTTCTTCTTCTTCTTCGTTGCGGCGGCGGCGTCTGTACGCGCGCCTCTCTGTCTCTCTCTCTCTTTCACTCACTGTTGCTCTTCCGTCTCTGTCTACTACGCGATGCGTTGTATGAATGGAATGGTTGGGGCCGCGTCCGTTGTGTGCGAGTGTGTGTAGAGAGCCAAAGAGAGCGCAGTGTGGCGCTGTTGTTGTTGTTGTTGTCGTAGTATGCAGTAGTATTTGAGTATTTTTTCTGCTAGCCGTTGTGCTGCTGCTTCTGCTGCGCCTTTCTGAAATCCGATAACCAGTGTGCGAGCGAGACAAAAGAATAACAAACAATTATAATTTGTGTGCGTGTGAGCGAGTCGCAGCTGTGTGTGTGTGTGTGGAATGGGAATTTCACAACAGCAGCCGAGCGAGCGAGCGAGCGAGCCTCGTGCCAATTTCACTTGTGCTCGGCGCTGTTGTAATTTTACAACGCTTACGTGCTGCCTGCGCGTGTGTGTGCATGTGTGTGTGTGTGCATGTGTGTGTGTGTGTCTACGTCTTAGGCAGGGCCAGACGTTGAGGGAGGGTTTGCCTGCAGACGAGATGTCGTTGTGTGCGCGCGTGTAAAAGGTCTCGTAACGAAAAACGAAATAAAAACAAAAACTGAAGACAACAAGAAGAAGCAGCCGCAGCAGCAGACGTTTTGTTGTTGTGCAGATTGTGCTGCTCGTTGTTGTTGTTGTTGTTGTTGTTGTTGTCTCTGCTTAGTGTGTGAGCTTGTGTGTGTGTGTGTGTGCGTGTGTGTGTGGGCAGACGCGGTGATGTGCGTGCTGCGGGTCACGACGGGGCTGTCCGACTATTCTAGAAAGACGCCCGCCGATAGGCGCACGCCCGATGCGATAGTCCGATAGTCGCTTGTCAAAAACGTAAGAAAAAGAAAAAAACGATAAAATAAACATCTGTGTATTGTCTGTTGGGTAAAAAATATGCTTGTACTTAGATACGATTCTCGGAAATATATTTCGTCTATAGCTGGGCTCAAAATACAACACAAGTAACATAAATTCATGTATGTGTGCACACATGTGTGTATGTGTGGGTGAAGAATTATGTGAGTTGCAATACCCTACATTATCTACTATACTATGCTATATACCAATTAGTATACCTACTAAATTATATACATACATACATACATATATATAAACATTCTATACAGAGAAAACTCTGTTAAGCGGACACTGGCAGTTGGTTAGTTTCTGTCTGCTTAAAAGAAGTGTCCGCTTAATAGAGGCAGCTGATTGGAGCTGATTCTGCCTAATAGAAGTGTCCGTTGGGAGGGTTCTGCTTGTACAGGCTTACATTCCTACACATAGAGACTTCAAAAAAAAAAGAAATCCTCTCAACATGTAATTTCCCTTAGTTTGTATTTTGGAAATTAACTGAATGACATTCAAACTGCAGAAGATGAAACCACAAAAAAAACTCGTTAAACATACAAAATATTCTCGCCCTAAATAATGGTGTTTTTTTTATATATCTTATCGTATTCAAACTGATATTCACGCTTTTTGGCAAAATTCCCGGCAAATCGGGTAATTCCTTCAGGCAATTTTATTTCCCAAGCAACAGCTCGATTTCCATTTCAGGGAATTTCTAAAATCCCAAACAATAAAACTAATCAAAAAAAAAATATATATATATATATGGAAAATACCCCTTAAAACATAAAAAAAAAAACAACAACAGCGAATGCAAACAACTGATAGCACAATCTATGAAGGCGCATAAGAAAACTTTATTCGGGGAAATTTTCCACTAAGTATTACGAATTACACACACACACACACACATACATGCATAGATATATCTTAATATATGCTAGTTCCCAGGCTGAAGAAAAGTTTCCCCCTGTCGAAGGGAATTCGAAGCTAATCCGCGTGATGGATGCGCTCCAGGTGAATGCGCTAATCCCACTGGCAGGTGGTGCCACCAGCTGAGGCGGGTGAAGGCAGCGCGAACTGGAGCAGGGGGAGCAGGAGTGGGAGGGGTTGGGGTCGGCGTAGGAGTTGTGATAAAAGCCACACAAAAATGATGCAATGTGATCGACTGCTGGCAGCTCGAATGAATGGGCGCAAGGCGGTGGGAGGGGCTGCGGCTGCTCGAGTGTTGCAATGCCAATGTCTTCTTCTTCTGCTTCTTCTTCTTCTTGTTCATTGTCTTTTGGCTGCCTTTTGCGGTGCGTACGTGCCGCACGTTGCGTGCCGCACTTCACACTCGCCGCACCCTAACCCCGCACTTTACGCACTTCTCGCACTGCATTTTCATTATCATGTAAACAAAGCGATAACTCAGCCTGTCGACAGGCCCGACTGCCACACACACACACACACACACACACACACACACACACACACACACACAGCTGCAATAAGAACAACAAAGCAATTATTGAGTTGCCACAGCAGAAGGTAAAGGTGACCAACTGCCCCTGCTCCTGCCCCCAGATCCAGTTGCGGCTCACGTGCGCGTGTGTCCTTCAGCTCCTTACTGCCCGCCCCTTGCCTTCCCTCCCCCTCTATCCACACGCTACCGCCTGCCACACGCTAAACGATCGTTTACCCATGGAATTCCAAATGCGTGCGACACCAACTCCGACTCGACCTTCTCCTCCTTCTTCGCTGGCAACTCCGCCTCCTCCTCATGCGACTTGCAGCTGAATTATGGGGCAACGTCTGATTTATGGCATTTACCGCCCGCTTAGATTTCAGATATCTTACTGCGATAAAAGGAATTGGAATTGGAATTGGTTTGGGAATTGAAAACTCGGCGAGGGGCGCACACTTGAGCTATTTATGATGCTAGCTTCCGAGCGTGTGGATAGGCCCCAAATAGAATACTGAAAAACGGAGTTTAGATCATTTTGATTGTATGTATCTCTTTATTTAGCTGCTGACAAATGGGCTGCCCACGCTAATAGCTTAACAATTAAACGATAAACGGAAAAATAATAAGTTAATTGCCGAAGTATTTATTATTATTTTTTCATTCCTCAATAGCTGAGTTATCCAAAGCTATTCCAAATTGAGAATTCGACAACAAGTATCTTAGTCGAAGTCTTCGCTCAAAACAGTGTTTAACAGCACTGATTGTTTTAAGCTGTTGTTTAACAACATTGATTGGCTTGAGCTGTTGTTTAACACTTCAGCATAAGTTCTGAAAAGTCTCTGCGCACCTTTCGATTTTTTCTTGACTTTTTTCTCTGGTTTAGTTTAAGTCTCGGATTAATTTTATTCAGCTGTTGTTGAACACTATTTTCTGTAAGTCTCTATAGAATCAATATCACGTTTGTCAAATGCGTGTCTAGCTGCCTTTCTCTCTCTCTCTCTCTCTCGCTGTTCAACACTTTTTTCCTTAATTTTCCACTAAATCAATTTTATACTGTATGTCAAGCTAGCTCTGTCTCTCATTTCCTCTCTCTCTCCATGTCATCCTCTTTCCTCTTCTGTCTCTCTCTCTCTGAATAATTTTATTTAGCTGCTGTTCAACACTGTATTCATAATGTCTCCACTGCCATTTTTGCACACTCTTTGCCTCTTGCCCTTAATTTTCTTGTTCTCTTTCTCTATTTATCGCTTCTTACGCTCTGTAAAATATTGGTTAGTTTTCTCTAAAAGTGTCCAATGCCTCAGCACTTTCTTTCTTAATTTTTCATTGAATCAATTTCACTTTAGCACACTGTTTGCCTGGCTAACTGCATCTCTCTTGCTCTCTTCTTCTCTGTCACTCCCGTCCAACATTTTCATCGATTTTCTTTTCTTAAAGTCTCCGATTAAAGTGGTCTTTATAAACATTGCATAATTCTATTCAGCTGCTGTTCAACACTTTTGCCTAAGGTCTCTCACTGATTCAATTTCACTTTTGCACACTGTCTATCTGCTCCCCTCTTTTCCTCTCTCTTTCCTCGTGTCTGTCTATCATCTTTATCGGCTTTTAGCCCACCACCTGGCTGCCCACCTGGTCTCCATTGTAACGCAATCTCTGGCCACAAAAGACATCAAGGCGAAAGTGGAAGTCCAACTCGAATTGGTCACCAATTGCAGTTGTACCCCTCTCTTTTCCCCGCCCCTCCCCTGCGTTGCATCCTGCAGTTTTATGGAGCAAATTTATGTGGCATTCGCCATTTGCATAAAACTAATTTTGCCAAGACGCGGGACAATTGCTTACATAACCGGTCGCCGCCCGCCACCCAAGCGACGGGGCAGCCAGACGGAGACGGAGCCCGAAGCCGGGCCAGACCAGACTCCAGATAACGCCAGATCTGTTTGCATTAGGTAGCAGCTCCCCCCTCCCCGACCCCCTCGGTGCGGCTCTTTGCGAAAATGGATTAGCGTGGGTTCACATGAACCGACCAAATGTTTGGCTTTCATAAAGTCTGACAGGTTGTTGGTCCAAGAGTAGGAAGGGGGGAGGGGGGAACTATGCCACGCTGGCGTGAATAAATATGAAGCCATGAAATTGTAGGCAAAGTGGGCGGGGGGAGGGTACAAAAAGTTCCCGCCAAAAGCGCGAAAATTTGCAAACGTCGCTGGCGACAGTTTGACAAAAGCCCCGTTGCACGTGCGCTGCCGCAGCAGATGCCACAAGCACTCAAACCATGCCCCCTCTGCACCCTGCCACGCCCTTCCTGCCACCCGAGCCCCTAGCAATCCCCGCCAGGCGTCGCTTACTTCGATGTCAAGTTACGAGCTGCGACGCCGCCTCGCACGGGCATTTTTCAATTAAAAGCGAGTTTGTAGCCGGCAGCGGGGGGTACGTGCAGGGCAGCAGGGGAGGGGGGGGGGGGGTGGGGCTTGGGGGCAATCTGGCGCTGTAACCCGATAGCCGGCGGCGAGGCCGTCGCCTGGACCCTGGTCGAGACCCGAGTCCGACGCTGTTGCTCTCCGCCTTATCTGCATTTGGCGCGCAAAAATTGAACCGCCCGAAACGGCGCGCAGACAAATGCAGAGTTGCATTTTCCAGTGGCAGGGATAGTGACAGTTAGAGGGGGAGGGGGGGGGGGCAGCCACTGGCAAATTGTTTGCTTTTGTTTTGTCGCAGCGTTTTGTTTGTAAACATCCCAAATGAAATCAACTTTGCTGATGGCCCATTTTTGCTTCTGTTTTTTTTTCCTCGACAGAGACGACACCGAAAATTGGCTGCAGTTAGGGCAAGGGGGTCCTGAGGGAGAGGGGGTAGGGGTAGAGTTTATCAAGCAGGTCTAATTCTTACTCTACTTTCAAGAGAAGTGCAAGTCAAGTGGTGCCTGGAAGAGAATAGAGACTCAGGTCTTGATTGAAAGAAGCCAAGTTATTAGAGAATTAAAAAAAATATAAGATGTAGCAAAATATACGAAGAGTAAAGAACTGATGGGGCAAGATAGTATATATATATATATATGTATATAGCTTGAGAGTCAAGAAGGCTGTTTGCCTAATAGGAGTGTGCATTAGGATAAGCATCTGCCTCAGTTTCTCTCTTTAGTTAACGAGCAATTATAATTCTCAACTAGGTTAAGTCAAAGGTCTATTGAAGGTATCTCTAATTTATTTCTATGTATTTTAGTACATTTTGTATAACGAAAAACCGGAAAACTTTTTGGGATTCAGCGTTATTTATGTGGCATAACTGAAGGATTCTGGGTAAGTCTCCCAGTTAACTATCATTCGGCATGGATTATGCCCAGTTCAAGGCTAAATCTTTTTTTAATAGTTTTATATATAAATTATAATCAAAATGCTACATATTTATCTCTCTCCCTATCTCTCGCTTTAATATACACTCTGCACATTTATTATACTATAGGGTATTTGCACTTCGATCAGCCTTCAGCTTTCCTCTTTCTCTGTGTTTTTTTTTTCTGGTCTCTCTCCACATTTCTCTGGCGACGTGCGTGGAAATTCAATGCAAATTCGCTTTTTATTAGCCCAGCTGCTTCTTCTAGTTATCCCCACTGCCTGACGCCCCCACCCTCTCACCCACCACACCCCCTCTCAATAGCCGCCCTCTGCTACAAGCCTGTCACTGGCTTTATATTTATTTATTTTTGATTTGAGCGCCAGCAGCAGCAACAACAACGACCATCAGATCAGTCCGGAGACAACTCCCAGCTATCCCGTTCCTCTTTGCCCCTCCCCGTCACTCCGCTTTGCTTTCACATCGACGTGTGCAGGCCAAGAACTATAAATTTCATGGCCCGGCAAAAGCATCGACTTTGAAACGATTTGTTACGCATTTCGTGTCAACTATGAATAAAATATTGGAGCCACTGAAAAGCCACAAAAACAGCAACAACAACGAATCGAGAGGTAGAAAAAAAAAGAGGAAGATACATATATATACGTACACGCAAAAACAAAGACAACACATTGAACTAAAAACTTTTTCAATGGACATTTATCAAACGAGGACGCATAATTTACATTTTATTAAAAAATGTTTCTTGAAATGGGATATGAGATACTCGAGACATGGCTGCGAGTCGGCCAACTGGAGATTGCGAATGAGCTGTAAGGCAGGCAGGAGCAGGAGAAGAGGGTTCAAAGCAGAAATAAATCATGAGAGATGATAATAAAATACGAACATCAGATCAGTCTGAAGACAACTCCTATGACATCTTCTATAAGCTCTATTTTAGGGAAAATAATAAATCTCTACCCAAATTAATAATATCAAAGTTCTCTAGTCTCTGGGACTTATATAAGAACTAAAGCAGGGGCTCGAAAAATATATTTAGAATTTAGAACAATTGCCGAATTTTATTTTAGTTGAAAATGTTTTTTAAAATATATACCATTGATATTTGATTTGATTGGTTGAAAATCGATAGTAGGGATCCGTACGAGCTCAACTGACATCAAAGTCGAATTTCTGCTGCCCTTATAAAAACATTGGATGTTATTTCATTCTAAGCTCCATTGAAAGTGAGTTTCTATTGCCCGCTAAGGCCGTAAATCTCTACACAAATCAAACTTTGCGGCTTTTAAGTAAGCCAGCCAAAGCCAGTTAAACCTTTAAGGACATCGCACAAAGCAGAATCGAAGAACATTTCCGCTTCCAACTCGCGCTTGGCGAGTGAGACGTCTTTATGCTCCCAAATTTATGATATTTTATTTAGAAATCTATTAACTTGTATTTATGGAGAACTAATTTCCTCTGCTTGCCAACAGGCCCCACAGAACGTAGCGTGCCACAGCGAGACTCGCTTATGCTGACCCCCTTTCCAGAGTTCCCCTTTTGCTGGACAGGCCCACAAATCAAACGAATGAGATCGAAACAAAAGTTTACAAAATAATTTAAAAAAAAAATATGGAAAAAAAAAATTGAAAGAAAAGACCTTCAGGCAGGCCTCAAAAGTGTGGCCCAGCCCCAAGGAAAAGTCAACCACTTCTTGTTGATGTTTCTTCTTTTTTTTTTTGACTTCGCAGCACTTGCGGTTGCTGGTGGTAGGGCAGGGAGGCGGAGGACTGGCCAGATGGAAAGGGGACGGGCTGCCAGCACAAATACAAGCAACATACTCACACATGTCCTGCCCCTGCCCCAGTTCCTGCCCCTGCCCGGAGAGAAACCACAGTAGTCCTCGCTCGTCAACACGAAAAATGAAAACGCATGGGCACGAAATTTCCGCTTCCGTTTCCCGTTGCTGTCAAAGTGGCCCAGGCAGGACGAGGGACAGTTGAGTGGGGACAGTGGCGAGGGGAGCACCCACAGCCACGCCTTTGCCAATAGATGCGTAAAATGTTTCGGATGCGACGGAGTTGGGGCGCGTGTGACAAACTGGACAAAGGCAGCGGCGCATGCCAAACAAACCGCTGTGGAGTGGGGTGTAGGGCGGGTGGTCTGTCCTGGTTTTCATTGTGGCGCACGCCATTCAAGTGCGGAAACGGAAGCAGCTCCAAAGCGGGCGCCGGACGAGCGCCACAAAACCAAACCAAACACAATAAGCGCTTCATAAACGCCATTTTTCACCAGCGTCAAGGATAAACACACGCAGCTCCGAATTGGGTCAAGTTTGTACGTGTGTGTGCGTGTATAACTGTGTGTGTGTGTGTGTGTGCCTTATAAACGTTTCACAGTTTTTGCCACTTGAGACAGACAACGAGTCAGCGGCAGTCAACAGCATGAAGTAGCCCTCGACAAGGACCCAGCCTCGACGACGCACGGGCGACTTGCCTGTTAGCCGAGTCGAGGCCAAATCAGCTGCCACCCCCTGCCCCTCTTAGCCGTGCCTGTTCCAGTTTCAGTGCAGCAGCCGTGCCTCAAGCCCGCCCCCTAGACGCAGCCCAGTTCCGAACTCAGCTGCCATTCAGACGCGCTTCGTCCTCTGCCTGCCAATTCCTGAGACACAGCTTCGTGTGAATCACGCGTCGTTTTCACAGTTGACAGTTTTTAAATAATTGCCCAGAGCCAGCTCGAGGGGCGGGCAGGAGCGCAGCAGGACAGCATGCGGGCAGAATCTGTGACTTAATAAAAATTCTACATACTCAGAAATCAAATAGCACGAATTAGACGCCGAAAATCAAGAGGACAGAATCATTTTGGATCGGTAAAAAGGGAAAGTTGCAGGAATATTTATACTCTTGTAGAGGGAATGTGCTATATTTAGAAGGAGACAATTCCAGTCCCATTAAGTATATGTGTTCGACTGTCCGTTTGTCCTTCAGTCTGTTTCCGTGTGAACTCAGTTTAAGGGTTTTAGTCTTAAATCTGAAATCTGGCATAGAACATATCACATAGCTGCCGTAGGAAACATCGACACCTTTTTCCAAGATCCAAGACTCTTCCATCTAGGTCCACACTTACGAGCTTCGCTAATCAGCAAAAGGGAAATGTCCACAAGTGTATTAAATCGTCGGCTTTTTTCTCGTTTTTCATTAACATAATTTAATTTCTACCGGCTCATTGCGAAGCTATTTCTAATTCCCTATAAGATAAACCCAGAGTAACCCTCGCACTTCCCAATCTTTAAGAATCGAGAACTTTGCATCCAATTGAAATTGAAAGCTAAAGATGTGGTTACATAAACTGATTGCCTCATCCGTTTTCTTTGGGCATTTCCGTAGTTAGCTATTCCACCTCCACAGCCCGAATGATGAGTGGGTGTTGCGGAAGGTGTGGGAACAAGTTCGCGGTGGAACCTTTCAAAAGTCGCGCGCTTTTGTTTGCTTTTGAAGTGCGCGGGTGTGTGTGTGTGTGTGTGCGAGTGTGTGTTGGTGTGTGTGCCTGCCAAAATTGTTTATTGAAGTGAATTTGAGAGGAAAATTGCTTTATATTAAATGAAAATGGCGTCGCATTTGGCATTATGGTTAAGAGTAGCTGCTAGCCCAGGGGCTGACAGTATGACTATGGTGAGGGGAGGGGAGGGGGGACGGGGTGAGAGGGTCTGGGCTGAGTCACAGAACTAGTTCGCTTTGAGAGCATTGTTGTTGTATATCGTTTGCATTGCTTTTTGATGTCTCTAAGTGCTGTCATTGTCTATGGCTGCCCCAAAGGGATTCCACAACGACGGCTTCCAATTCGCTTTTCACATTTCCCAATTGCCAAGCGATGTTAATGATTGCGTCGTAGAGGGGGGCAAGGCAGTCAAAGGCGTATCAAGAACAGCTAAATTGGTTATTGAATGGTGGGTGGGGAGCACAGGGGGAGGGTAGGGAAACGCACATAGAAGACAATCTACTTTATGGGCGGCTAGTTAATGCAATTATGCAAAAGGTTTTCCAGCATTTGAAGAGATGAAAATAACTTGAAAATTCAAATATAAAATATACCCGGTTTTGAACCTTTATTTGCCTCCCTTTATTATGATTCAAATTTTCTTTTTACTTTTTCGCCTTTGCTTGCTTACATTGTTATGTTACTTAACATTGCCGTTATGTTACTAACATAGCTGTTATTGTAAGCGCTAACAGCGCTCTGTTCAACTCGAACTTTCCAACACTTGAGCAACTTTGCACTTTTTTTTCTGTTCGTTAACTTTTCTACTCATTTAGCCTCAAGTTGGCCGCATCTATTATTAAACCGTTTTGGCTTAAATCTTCCACTGTTCACATTTTTGACTTTGTATCCCCTCTGTTCGTGCCCTCTCCCCTTCCCTTCCGCTCCTCTTGTGCAGTGCAGCAACTCTTCATGCCATTCACAGTGCTGTGTAAATATTTTTTAATGCAAATAAAAGATAAGCCAGAAATTGTTCGTAACGACCTCAAAACTCTTGACTCCCACTGTTCACTTTTGGGTACTGCTATCTGCCCCCCGCCCCACCCCTTCCCTCCTCTCTTCAAGTTAGCCGCATGACGTTGCACTTTCACAAGGTGCACAAGCGACGGGAGAGGCGGTTGGAGAGGAGAGTTAAAATGCTGGAAAAATGCCACAAGAAAAAAAAAAACAGGAAAATGTAAACGTAAATCAAGATAATATAATCACAGCTCTAAAACCGAATCGAGCGAAAGACATGCAACACAAAAAAAAAAAAAAAAAATGAAAAATAAATAAATAAACAGCCGCCCCTGCGACTCCCGAAACGGGCCAACTCGTGGCCCCGTCTCCTATGTCCCTGCACCCCACCCCTCTCCACCCGCTCCCACCGCCCGCTGGCGGCATCTCATAAAACCTTTTTATGACATGCAGTCAAAAGCCAAAGCCAAACAAGAAGTCAACTTGTAATCTTTATTGCAGATAATGTCAAATCCATCCACTTGCCAGTCAGTCCCGGAACCGGGTAGGTCCCCCCCCCCCCCACCCTCGCCCCCTTCCACTCCAGAGTGAATGGGCGGGGCAAGGCGAGTCGCCTTTTGCTGTCCGGCGCACTTCCACTTGCATTCCCAGTTATTCGCTTACTAAGCAGCTGCTTCGATAACTTATCATCGTCAAAATTGATTATTGACATTTTCGTAATTTTACCCAAGTTTTTTTTCTCGTTTCGTTTCTTCTCAATGAAATTCCTTAACTCCTCCACCCTCCTCCCTACCGACCACCCACCCCGAGGCATTTTACACTGCACTCAAACATCGAGTTATGTTGCCTTGCGCAATGCTCTGGGAATTTAACTAGAAGTTGATAAGCGCTCGCCCAACTCCGCAGTTGATAACAGCCGATTTTCATTGAAATTCATTTTCATTCACTTAGCCAATCAGAAGGCATCGATCAATTTGTTAAATCATAGGAAAATGAACCGAAACGCGTTTCCAGGGCATGTCTGAAGCAAGCTCTTGACGTGTGTCGAGAGCTTGTGAGTGGAGCGTAAATTAATTTAAATGCACTTCAAATCGAATAGTTTAAGAGATTCAAGTAAAAATACTTTCAGAGGTGAACTTGATAAGTCCGTTCGTTTAAGATCTTTACAAATAATCTACAGATAATTGTTTTATTTATTTTTGAGTAACTTCCGTTTTTGGCGTTTGTTCTGGCATCTAAAAATGCACTTTTTTAAAGATAAATATATTCGAGCGAAAGGATAAATTGGTAGATATTCTGCTTACCAAGATGTTTTCATAGGACTCAGCATTTACGAGCTTCACTTTACTCATTTTTCACTAGATTGATATTGCTTTCTATAAAATATCTTAAGTTTTTTTTCTGGCCTGACTTTCCCGTAAAGCCCATAAAATAAATACCACTCTATAAGATATTTGCTCTGTAACTTTTTAACTCCGTTGTTTATTTTTCAAAATTCATCTTAAATTTGCTTCTTTTTTTTTTTACAAATAGTTGAAATTTAATTGGCAAATACGTCCTACAGGCTGCCTTTGTAATTGGATATATATACATATTTATTTTTTTTATATATTATTTTTTATTCTCCCTTCAGCTTATTTTATTTCATGTTGCGAGTGGCACTTCGATCCCATTGAAGTGCGGATATTCAGAATTTCCAGCACTTAAAGCATTCGCATTCAACATGTGCAACCGGGGAACCGCAGCTCGTCCATCGATGTGGCTCCCAACTCCCCTTGCCAATCCCCTCCATTTGGAGTATTGAAACTCATCGTGTAAATGTGTGTGTGTGTGTGTGTGCGTGTGTGCGTGTGTGCGTGTGTGCGTGTGCGCTGTACAATTCAAACTAAGCGACCATTCAATGAATTTTTAAAGCTCAATTTTAATCAATAGCCGCCTGCGTTATTTATAAACAAACAATTTAAGCGCTTGCCGCAGCCAACCAGCCCCCCCCCCAGGAGGCCACAGCCCCCTTCGCCACTCACCCTACAACCCCTGCTGGTAATCAGGATGTTTTGGTCTCTCTCGCTCGACTCGAACCCATTTCTGTGCCCAGTGGCCGTTTCTCCGGGCATGTCATAATCAGCTACCATGAAAAGTGCTCAGCTGCTTGGCTCAAGTAGAGGATGGTGGTGGATAGGGGTTGGGGTTAGGGGGGAATGGGTGCTGGCAAGGATTGCTCCCATGTGTAACACAAAAGCCAAACAACAAGCTGCGCGGGAGCAGAAGCTTAACATAAACTGTGAATATTAAAATCGCTTTAACCAGGCACAACTTTTACATAATCGTTTGGCATATCAATAAAATTTGCATAACGAGACGCGGCTCCTCCTCGCGCAAAAAAACCTACCGCAAGAAGCTCAAGTAGCTATCCGTACCCCTTCCCCTACATCCCTCTCCCGATTCGCTGGCAGCGTATCCACATAAATATCCAGATCCATATCCAATCGTCCAGCCCCTTGGCATCGAGGGGCTTCGTCCTTTTGACAGCTGTCGCTGCGAAAATGTCAGCATTTCTGACTGCCAGATTTTGTTGTCCTCGTTCGCGTTCCTATCCTCGTTGCTGTTGTTGTTGCTGTTGTTGTCCAATTCGCGTGTTCTTTATCCCCCCGAAAAACGTTGGGAGCCTGCGTCTGTGAGTTTCTCTGCACGCCGGGCGCCCATCGTTGACAGTTGAAAGCGCAGTCGGAATGTGTCGTCCGCCTCCTGCCCAAGTCGGCCCCTTTGGGCCCAGCCCCATTTGAGTGACGTTGCGTCCCGTGTGGCTCGCTCTGTTGCAGCTGCCCCAATGGCATTTTCCTTCGCTTCCGTTGCACACACACGTACACACACACACACACACACACACACACATGTGGGCCGGGAAAAACGCTTGGCGCGCGCGTTTTCATTAATCGAAAATTCGCGCCAAAGTCCACGTTACGTCGCCCCCTTCCCCTCTCCCCACACACATCACCACACACCCCAAACATAACACTGAAATTCCAACATGGCTCTTTCCAGTCAGCCAGCCAGCGAACCCCTCGCCTCCCAGTAACTGCCCAAAAACAAAAAGGAACCAATCGATATTTTCCCACTACCTTTTCCCTTTACTCTTGCACAACATTTTTCAGCTGCTGCTGCTGCTGCTGCTGCTGCGCGGGAAATCGCTTGGCTCCTGCTCATTTCCCTTGCCGCGACCCGTTTCAGTTTCCACAACGTTCCCCAGTTCCTCGATTCCCGCTGTTCGGGCTCTCGTTAAGGGCAGCTTCTGCTGTCAACCGTTGCTGAGCGCCGGCCCCTCTGAATCCTTCTCGAGGCCATGTAACTGTAACTGTAAATGTAACGGTAAATGTAACTGTATAGTCAGTCCCGTATAGTAGCGTAACAGGAGCATGGGCAACGCAATGTGAGTTGCTTTTAACGGCACATTGTTGCTGCTGCTGCTGCTGCGAGTGTCAGGGTTGTCAATGCGTTTGTCAAATGCCAGAAGATTATAATGCCAAAAGCTCTAGAGTTGACAGCACAGAGGCAAGGACTGCTCTAAGGATTGTTGCATGTTTGAATATTAAAGTGTTGGCTGTTCATGAAATTTATCTGCCTTTCTTAGGGGCATGCATTTATTGAACTATTGGACGTTTATTTAATATGCATAATATAATTTTGCAGCATTTTTCTCTCTAGAATGAAGATGTAAGGTTTCATACTGATAAACATACAACTTGTGAGTCTATCATATTCTTTTTAACAAGAGGGAGACATGACCAATATGTTCTAAATTATGAATTTTTAATAGCGTTTTGTTAAAAGAGTAATTTTGTTGGGGTAGGGTAAGGTAAGGTAAGGGTTTCCTACGATTGCCAATTCTGTACTCCAATTAACTTGAATTTTATTATCATTATATTTAAAATATTAGATCATCTTTCTATACTATTATATTATAGTTATATTTATTTACATGATTATCAATCCTGGACTCTTGTTATTATTATTATTATTATTATTGTTATCATTTAACCTATATTATATTCATAAATTTTATACTATATATATTACGCTATAATAATTTAAATAATATATTTAAATATATAAGTGTTATCAGAAGCATTAGCATAATTTATGTACTAATTTTTCGTATAATTCATTGGTGTTCAAGCCCAAAACCTTTTTGCTTGGAAGCGCACTTTTAATAAGATTCTTAAAGTGAAATTTTTAAGCCATAAATCAAGTTTAATATTCAAGCTCTCAAGATAAATTTCAATACTTTGTAGCATTATATATATATATATAAATGCGTACAGTTTAATGCTCAGGCCCAGGACTCAAATAAGACGGGGCAGGCAGATTGAAAGTAGAAAGTACTCTTGCAAGCAAAATGTACTCTGGTTATTATCAGAAGTTATTGATGTTATTTATAACCCACTCTGGTCAGCCTGCTGACCACACACACAGGCCGCAGCCCAGCCCGCACGCCGGACTTACAGGGGAACTGTTTATTATAATTTACAACGGGCAACACTTTGCGGCCCGTAAGATTTATTCACAAAGTTCTTTTTTCGGGGCCAGTGGCGAGCTGTGAAATAGTCGAGGACACCTGCGACAAGTCTCTGAGCGCCGTTGACTGGACAAGTTTATCTTGTAATTATGTGCGGGCAGCAAAAAAGCACAAGGCGCACGGATGCAGTGCGCCAAGAGGAAGCACGAAAACCGTTAAACTGAAAAAGGACGCCAGCAGCAGCAGCAGCAGCAGCAGCAACAACAACAAAAGAGCTTTTGCAATGCGCTCTACGAATGGGATGCGAAAGCGTCAAGTGTGTGTGTGTGTGTGTGTGTGTGTGTGTGTGTGCTCAATGGGAGTGTGTAGCGTGGAGCTTTGAGTGCAATGCCCTGCTTACAACTCTCGCACAGACAGAGCCAGAGGCGGAGAGACAGAGCCAAGCACTCTCCTTGTCCGCTGTGCGCCTGTCTTGGTGCTTATCACAAAACCCAAAAATTTCAACCCCCGAAAACACACACACACACACACACAGACACACACACACAGAGGCACGCAGAGAAAAAAAAAAGGGCGCCGAAAATTTTGCAGACAACTAAAAGCTTCCATGAAACTAACGTGGGGCGGGTGTGTGTGGGGAGAGAGTGGTAGGGGCGAGGGCGTTGGGAGGGGCTGCTGATGATTAGGGCAGATGTCGAGTCACAAGGATGTCGTCTGCGTGGGTTGGCTGAGGGTGGAAGGGTGCGGTGGGGGGGTCTGTTTACAACAGCAGCAGCTACTACCACACCCTCAGACCAACCAACCAACCAACCGCCCGCCCGCCCGTCCGCTCGCTCCAGCTGCAGCAGACGTCTTTATGGCCCGCCGTTGTTTTCCACGCTCGCTGACTGTACTTTGGCAACGTCCTGCTGCTCCTGCTCCTTCTGCTGCTGCTGCTGCTGCTGCTGCTGCTCCTCATCTTCTTTTTGTTGTATTTGCTCTGCTCAAAGCGCATTGTCCCATTTTCCTGCGCTGCCACGCCCCAAAAACGGTTGCACTTACTCCAGCTCCAGCCTGGGAAGCAAATGGAGTACTCTGCGGTCTCCTTAAGATTAATGCCCAGTTGCAATGTGCTTGGCCGCCATAACAATTGATTTCCCTATTTATTCATGGCTAGTTCGTTATCCCGTTGGACCCCACACCCTGTGCCAGGGTTTGGAAGGGGGCGAACCGTTGCCGTGACACTTAATCCCCTTGCCAGACGAGCCTCGACTTTATTTAGGCGCTCGCCTGACAACAGCTTCATTGCGACTGCTGCTGCTGCTGCTTCGTGTTGATGAGAAATCACCAATTACTTAACTGGGGCAACCAGTTACCAGTTGCCAGTTATGAGCGAGTTATGAGGGGTTGAACGAGGCGACAATTTCCGGCTAAACTTGGCTGGATACTCGCAAGGACAGGGCCAAAGTGCGTGTAACTCTAGACAACATGAAGGTGCAAGGATTTCCTTGAATTTTACAAAAAAAAAAAAAAACTGAAGCAGTAATTGACAGCTTGTAATTAAAATTGAAAAAAAGGGTTGAGTTTGAACTGGGCATGAATACCCTATGCAATGCAATAGATCTTGTAGGTAAAACAAAAAAAAAAAACACCCTCTTTAAAACAAAACACATAATTGCTTAGAAACTAGCATAACGCTGTGTTTCATTCCGTCGTGTCTCTTTTCATAGAGAGACACAATGAAGCATGCTTCAAAAAAGTGGAAAAAATAGTAAAAAATCAGTAAAATAAAAGAAAGATATAAGATTCTGATTAAAATTAGAAAAAGGCTTGAGAACATCAAACTCTTTTTATAATACAAGATAGTTTCCATTCTTTTTCGTTTTGTTTAGTTCCATTTCGTTCCATTCCATTTTGTCAAGTTTCGTAACACTGCTGGAAAAGTGTCAAAAGAAAAGCCTTAAACAAAAGTTGAAAGCCTTTCAAAGTCGATTATATATCATGTAAGTTATCAATAACACACTCTTTGCAATATATATAGTTTCTATTGTCTAGACATAAGAACTGTTATCATCTTAGATATCATTACATCTCGTTACATTTCCGTTCGGTACGTTATATTTTAATTTCACTCGTTTCATTCCATTTTAAAAATTGTGCGCTTGTAATTAAGATACTTAGAAAAATGCATACAGTTCGTAGCACCAGATAGTTTCCTTTGTCTGTTATTACCAGCTGCCTATCAACTAACATTTCGTTGTCTCGTTTCGTTTCAACTCGTTTCGTTTCATTCCAATTCCTCTCACTTCGTTCTATTTTATTTAATTTGAAAAAGGTTCCAAAAAGACCTTATAATTAAAATTTAAAAAAAAATTGGGGAAGAAGTCATAGATCATATGAGTCATCTTCTTTTGTCTATAATTAATTCCCGTTTCATTCCTTTCCTCTTTCCTCTTCCACTATTTAATGTCAAACATGCCAGTGCGTAGCCTCACCCCGCAAAGATGATAATTGAACAAGCTACCGGATGCCCAAAAAGAAAAAAAAAAATATCAACCAGAAGCTAACTATGAAATAGTTGAAAAAGTCAGGGCAAAAGAAAAGCGCAGGCGGAAAATCATATTAACAGCAACCGCAAAAAATGCCGTGGACCGAAGACCGGAGACCGTAGACAGTAGACGTGGCTGCCTTTGATGAAAGGGTTATTTTTTTTCAGAAGGCAAACAGCAAAAAAACAAGAACTGAAATTTCTGTGTGTGAGGGTGGCGGCTATTGGTTAGCATGCTCTAACGGTGTATAAGAACCCGATACGAGTCGCGTTGCCAACGTCATAAAAAAAAAAGGAAAAAAAAGGGCAAAAAGTGGAAAGAGGGGCAAAAACAACTAGAAAGAAATAAGAAAAATGTCAAATGAAGCGCGCGTTTTGCATGTCAAAGCGTGCAAATAGCCAAGAGCTGGATGCGTGGCAGCAGGCAGGGTCCTGATGGAGAGAGGAGGGGAAGAGGGTGGTGGGGGGGGGGGGGGTGGTCTCCAGTAAAGCAGGTCCTGAAGAGTCGATAGCTGTTGAGCCCCTTTGAGGAGTTTGCGTTGACACTTGACTTTAAATTGAGCAAAAAGTTGCCTCATTCTCATTGCCATCGTTCCCTGTTCCATTCCCCCCGTCCCAGCCGTGATTTAGCCCCTTCGCTGCATACTTTGAACATCGTCATAAATATGAATTACGTGTGGAAAAATGCTTCTTGCGCTTCAGATGAAAATTTGCGCAAAAGTTTAATGCAATTTTCTTTTTGCGCAAACAAAGACAGGGATTTACTCGGGCATCTTCCGGGCCAGGACGAAGTTTACCAGCCGCTTAGCTCCGGCAACGGACTATCCTTTTTTTTGTTTTTTATTATTTTTATTATTTTTATTACTCCTTCTACCGGGGCACGCCCAGGTGGCCAATACAAAACTGCATCGTTGGGAGCTTATAAACCGGCGCATTAGCTTTGATGATACTTTTATTGCCATAGAATCCAATGGCCGACAAGGGACAGGTTAGAACTGAAACAGAAACTAGAACTGAAACTGAACGCTGAGTGTAGGCCAAAAGCAGAATGCCAATGCGGGATTTGATGTGGATAACAGGCATAACATATTTGAGACAAACACACACATAATTGTTATGCAATATATTTATTAAAGAGGTTTAACTCCTTAAGATATAAGATCTATGTATAAAGTAGTCCATTTAAGCGGGTTTTCTCTGAGTTGCTAGAAGGCTTATGAACTTGAGAAAGCAACCTGTTATTTGATCTTAAACATTATTTAAAACATAAAAAATTTATTGTAGACAGATCTACAAGATCTTTGGAATGAAAACACGAAAGACATCTTCTATAACTGATCAAAGCGAGCAAAAGGCAATTTGGTTTTCTAATTTTATAAAGTTCTCCTTTAAACAGTTCCAAAAATTAACTGTTATATTTTATATGAATTATAATAGGGTATATTTTGTACTTGATCTTTGAATTCGGACTACACAGCACAATTTACAAGTTATATTCGACTACTACAATAGCCTTGATGATTCGAACCAGCATCCTTCTTTTATAGTTCAAAGACAAGCTCACAAGTAAAATATACTTATATTAATTTGAGCAATAAGTTAGCTTAAAGAGCGTTACGTAAGCTGCATATAGAAATGTTCTAGGCCCCAAGATTTGATCTGAATTGTGCGCTGTTCCCATGAGATGCCCCTGTCAAAGGCTGATGACCGTTGCATTTAGCAGCTTAAATTGGAATTGGCCTTTCGAGAGAGTGCCTCAAATTGGCGGTCAACGACTTGATTTTTACTCTATAAAAGATACACACACACACACACACTGACGTACAAATCAAAGAAAAAACATGCAACACACTGAAATTTTTGTTAATGCGACGCGCGGCAAAACTTTTGTCATGTTTTTCATATTTTTGTTGTTCTTCTTGTTGATTCTTCTCTTCTTTTTTTATTTGTGCACAAATTTTTTCATTCTTTTCTTTTTTTGGGAATTTGTTGTTGTTTTGTGGTTCGGTTCTGTTTTGTTGCCTTAACTGACTAATTTAGTGGCCGGAGTTCAATGTATTTCATAAATTTCGACTAAACGCTCAAGGACAATGCCGCATATCGAATATGCCCGGCAACTTTCTGCATGTATGTGTGTGTGTGTGTGTGTGTGTCTCTGTAAAGCATTGCGCTATACACTGAGACAAATAAGTAAAAACAGTTCCAAATTCTAAAACGATCGGGATCAGTTACAAATAGCTTGGATTAATGAATTTTAAGCATTATTTGTTCGGAATTTATTTTGAACATTTTTGTTAGAAACAAATGGAAAAGACTTGGTTTAAGTATTTACTCTACTCTAAATAAGCAAAACACATTCTCAATTGAGGTTCAAAAGTTCTTGGTAAAAGCAAAAAGTTCTTAGAATAAGAACTTTGTTTTCAGCTCGAGTCACTTGGTTTAAGCACAATTTACTTTATATAATAATTTCCACACCTAATTCGATTTGGAATTTCATCAATTTCATTTATAACTTATTCTAAATCTTGAAATAAGAATTTTAGTTGCAGATTATGAATTTTTGAGCTTGATTACATTTTTGCCAAAGATTACTGTACAAAAAACTTGTCGAAAGAACTATCAAACTTAAAATAAGACAAAAATTATTAAGATTATCATAATATTGATTTAATTAGGTTCCATATATTTCTTGTATTTGTAGTTTTAGCTTTTAAAGTAAGCGTTAAGGT
Organism: Drosophila virilis; assembly: GCF_030788295.1. Classification (NCBI taxonomy): domain Eukaryota; kingdom Metazoa; phylum Arthropoda; class Insecta; order Diptera; family Drosophilidae; genus Drosophila; species Drosophila virilis. Next base: position 4,760,312 of record NC_091545.1, read on the forward strand.
TTTGAGACATAAATTGAATTTCTAGCACAATCAATAACCAAGTTCCACCATTTAAACACAAAATACCCATTTATTTCGCTGAGTGCATTGTGCTCGAAAGTATTTATTGAAAAGTGCACAAAACAGAGCCTCGAATTTGCGCCTGAAGATCTGAAGATCGTTGACTTATTCGAGAGAATCTGCGCGCTGAGCTCATCTCGAGCGGAAGTCATAACGGTCAGTGCGATATGCATGTGTGCGCGCGTGTGTGTGTGTGTGTGTGTGTGTGTGTGTGTGAGGGAGGGTAGGGAGGGGGGGCCTGATTTATGTGTATTTGTTTGTTGAATTTGCAGTTGGAGACTTGCGGGTTTCTGCTTCGCTTAGCGCCATCAAGTCAAATACGACTCTGCTGCCACTTCCACTTGCCGCCTGCAACGCCCCTCCCGCCCCCTGCCCCCTACCCCCTTCACCACACGCGCTGGTGTCTGCAAAATTCATTGAGCGTCGAGAGTATCGGCAATCAGTAATTAATGGCTTTGTCCGTCTGTGCGCAACATGTGTGCCAGTATGTGTGTGTGTGTGTGTGTGTGTGTGTATAATTTTGATTCTTTGCATTTTGTCTGCGATCCTCACTCGGCTCTTGGCGCGATCAAATGCTGGAATTTCGTTGATAGCGCCGCCAAACATCCTGTTGTTGTTGTTATTGTTGTTGTTGCTATGTCTGTGCCTGTTGTTGTTGTTGCCGCGATTGTGTCTTTGGTCTCTTCAGTTTGGCATTTCGCAAACGTCTGCACGTCTACATATCTGACTGGCTGGGGCACAGACTGCGACTGCGGCTGGGATTGTGGAGTGGGGCATGGGACATGGGGCATGGGGATGCGACTGAGAATGGGGCTTGGGCGCATTTGGTTTGCTATTTTTAATGTTGACACGTTTGAAGATCATTGACTCGCCTTGCAGACGGTCAATGTCCACTTTTTGCCCAGACAGCCGGAGGAGGGGGGATGGGCGGATGGGGGGATTGGGCATTAGGAAGCGGGCATTGGAAATGAAAATGTGAATGTGAATTATGCGCAAAATGTGGTTTCGGTTGGTTGGTGATGACAGGATCCGGCAGCCGTGAGTTCGTGTGCCAGAAGCAGAAGCAGAACAATGCATTATCTCAGATCAATAGATCACGATCGTTTGCCAGATAAAACACAGATAAATGTAAGTTAGTGTGTGCACTCAAGACAATTAAGCGAGTAGATCTGCTTTTTTCCAGTGATCAATGATCTGGTATTTTAGCTTTAGCCAGATATGCGAAGAGGATTTCTTTTTATTGTTGCGTATGTTCAATTCTACATTGTGATGCTTGTCAAATCTCTTTAGAGCATGTAGATCGCTATAATCATCTTTTCTGACGATCATCTTAAGTATTCTTCGTTATAATTGTCTTGGCTGAAGAGTTACGATCAATTTTCTATAAAATATTATTATGTTGTATATATGTATATTTCAGTCAATCAGACTCAGTCAGATATGCAAAAATTATATAATAATATATGGTAAAAGCATGATTTATTCAATATAAATATATAATGTATGCCAATAAAGTTTTATAACTATTAAAAGAAAAAAAAAAATAAACCAATATTTGAAATTAAATATACTTAAAAGAGAGAGCATTTGTTTAGTTCCTAATTTATTTTGATTCTTGAATAAGAATACTTTCTTGAATATATGTATTTTTATACATATATATATTTTTCTAAGATATTTATCATCCACAATTGTATAAAAATTCAAATTTTATCAGATATGCAAAGAATATTATGTATATTATTATTTTATTATAAGTGTGCTTTTATGTGCTTTAAGTTTAGCCAATTTTGGCAATGTTTTAACCGAAAAATGTTCTGTCTTTTGCAGATGATTTACAAAAGTAACAGTAAATTGCTCATCAAGATCAGTTCGAAACGCCTCGCGATCAGTTCAATTAGCTAGGGTACTCTCCGCAGCCGGGACTCGGACAATCCATACACTCGACGATCTTATGAGAGTGAACCGAGTGTTGTTGTTGTTGTTGGAACTGACATTGACATGATCCACAACGGCTGTCATAAATCTCACCTACCTTGGCTGGCACTTGATGGGATTGTTCCCGGAATCGTTCGGTGGCTTACGTTTGGCGTTCGGTTCTTGCTGTTGGTGGTCAAAAGGATCTCGAGATGAAGGAAAAAAAGTGCAAATCACTTCATTAAAGCATTGCATACGCGACGACCCCCGCAGCTGCCCCCACGTTGCGTAGTTGCGCCGACGTCGCGACGTCTCCGATTTGCAACTTTGTTGCGCAAGGCTCCATACGGGAGGCTGCACATCATTTGGCTTAATGGATCCGCGGCAACAACAATGACAACAACAAACGGCAAACAGCTTTGCCTGTTTGCTCTGACCCGCAAAAAGTTCGGTATTGGTGGATCGCGGCATCGCCAATCGTTGACTGTGCGCGGTTCGAACCATCAAAACGAACGAGCAACAACAACAAGAAAAAACAACGAAAGAGTTATAGTCGAAAGTGCTGGACTTGAAACTACCCTGTGCCCAAGTCGTGAGTCAAAAAGTTGCCTTTTAATCTAGAAGCATCAATTAAATAATATATCAATTTTATATTTCATGAGATTCGAATAGAAAGGCGATATTTAAAAGCTAAAGAGAAACAATGAGGGAGGCTCGGAAAGAGTGATAAGTAAGATTGATAGAGAAAACAAATAAAAACATAAATAAATTTGTTTTTTTTTTTCAGATTAATCCTCATTCGAATAATAAAAAATATATTGCCAATGGAAAATCAAGAACATATCAACTCGTGAACTCATGCTAATCGGAAAAAGGTAAGATATTAGTTTACTCAAATTAACCTTTGTCAAAGACTAGTATGTATAATAATATAAATAATAGGAGTATTCCGTTAGATCATGACAAACGCAAAGAAAGCTAAAATTGTAGTAAACCCCATTTGGCCATTGGTAAAGGGTAAATGATTGTAACAACAAAATATTCGTCGTCGTCTTTATTCGCTGATGTATTTAAAAATGTTCTGCAACATTGTTGCATGGGAATGGGGCAAACTCTGAGTTGAAGCTGAAGCTGACGCTGCACTTGCGGCGGCCATTCGAACTCATTTGACAAGACCAAATCGGTACATTCGAGTATTTAAATTGAGTGCTCGGCCCAATTATTAGATCTTAATCTGCTATCCTCAATCTCTCAGTCGTTGGCTCATTGGCTCGTTTTTGTGCCATTTCTGTAACTTTAATTACTCGCATAATTTCAACACCTAAAACGATTACGGACCATTGTCGCAGAAAGCAAAAGCAGTCGAAATAAAAAAAAATCCCCCAAAGAAAGCATAGCAATCGCAACTGAAAATGGTGTTAAGTATTTACACGTGCGTTGGCCATAAATGGCAGCTGAGACAGAGAGTTTCGCCTACAATTATTTACCAGAGATATTAAAAATATAATAAAGACAGATTTCATATTCGAACAAACCAAAATCATGAACAAACCGTTTTTTGTTAAATATTTTGATGTAATTAGATGATGATTGCCATCAATGAAATCAACCCGAATGCTTACATGAAAATATTTGACGTAAAACCGTTTGGTCACGATTTTGATTAGGGTATCTCGGGTAAACATTGTCTGATTTTGAGATGTTATACTTTTTTGAATTCGTACGGACTCCTACCATTAATATGCATTCAAAGAGTTGAAAAATTGATGGGTCATAGAAAGTTATTGACCACAATTCATTTTCCCTGTAAAGTCAACCTCTTCTTTATCATTTTTTGGCATATCTCGGCTAAATAATTTCAGATTTTGGAATTTTATACCATTTTGGACTTGTAAGGATCAGTACTATCGATTGGCATCAAAAGACTTAAAGTCTAAATTTTGGCCCAAATCGACCAAAAAGCAAGGGGTTACATCACGTTTTTTCTCAAAATCGGGATCGGGTCGAAAATGAACACTTTTTTGATGATTTATTTTGAATATCTCGGGTAAAAAAATTCTGATTTTGAAATAATATACCTTTTTGAATTTGTATGAATCCCTACCATCAATTGGCATTCAAACTTTAATAAAATCGATGGGTTATAGAAAGTCGTGGACCAAAAACGATTAATTTGTAAATTCAACCTTTTTTTAATGATTTTTTGGCATATCTCGGCTAAATAATTTCAGATTTTGGAATTTTATACCATTTTGGACTCGTAAGGATCAGTACTATCGATTGGCATCAAAAGAATTGAAATCAAAATTTTGGCCCAAATCGACCAAAAAGCAAGGGGTTACATCACGTTTTTTCTCAAAATTGGGGTCGGGTCGAAAATGAACACTTTTTTGATGATTTATTTTGAATATCTCAGGTAAAAATTGTCTGATTTTGAAATATTATACCTTTTTGAATTTGTATGAATCCCTACTCTCCATTGGCATTCAAACTTTAATAAAATCGATGGGTTATAGAAAGTCGTGGACCAAAAACGATTAATTTGTAAATTCAACCTTTTTTTAATGATTTTTTGGCATATCTCGGCTAAATAATTTCAGATTTTGGAATTTTATACCATTTTGGACTCGTAAGGATCAGTACTATCGATTGGCATCAAAAGAATTGAAATCAAAATTTTGGCCCAAATCGACCAAAAAGCAAGGGGTTACATCACGTTTTTTCTCAAAATCGGGGTCGGGTCGAAAATGACCACTTTTTTTTTATTTATATTGAATATCTCGGGTAAAAATTGCGAGATTTTGAGGTTTCATATATTTTTGAATTTGTACTTATCCCTTTTATCAATTGGCATTCAAAGAAATTCAATATCGATGGGTAAAAAAAAATTATTGACCAAGAACCGATTCGTTTTCAAAATCAACCTTTTTTCATGATTTAAAAACGACATATCTCCCCGAGGAGCTATGTCGCTTCAAAACGACATATCTCCCCGCGGAGATATGTCGATTCAAAACGAAATTTCCTCGCGGAGATATGTCGTTTCAAAACGACATATCTCCCCGCGGAGCTATGTCGCTTCAAAACGACATATCTCCCCGCGGAGCTATGTCGCTTCAAAACGACATAATCGACATATTTTTTTTTTCTCGCGGAGATATGTCGTTTCAAAACGACATATCTCCCCGCGGAGCTATGTCGCTTCAAAACGACATTTCTCCCCGCGGAGCTATGTCGCTTCAAAACGACATTTCCTCGCGGAGATATGTCGTTTTAAAACGACATTTCCTCGCGGAGCTATGTCGATAATTTTAAAATACCCATAGCTCGGGCAAATCCTTAAGGTTATCGAAAGGATATATGGTTTTGAACTCGTGGGGATCAGGACTATCGATTGGCATTCAAGGATTTCCAGAATTCGACAAAAAATTTCATCGAAATATATCCTATGGGATTGATTAGTCGCAAAATTGGCCAAAATCGAAAAATTCCGCGCTAACTTCGCCATTTGAAGGACTATCGGGATGTCCTTTGGCCAGTAGATAGTCCTCAGTATCCCATTTAAGAATTTACAACCCAAAGGACGAAAGTCCTTCAGACAAAAAAGTTTTAAGGACGATTTTGCTTGAATAAATTAGGCCATAACTCGACCATATCCTGGAAAGTCATGTGTCAAAATAATTGTGTTGGCCAGGACTATCACCTGGCCAAATTTCATTGAGATCGTCCTTGTAGTTTGTGAGATATTTAAGGATTTGTGTTTTCGGGCCGTTTCCGTGCGCTCCGAGACAGAAATTTTACAAGTCCCATTTCGAGTCATATGATTCTTAGCTGACCCCATATTTTTATGATGCAGATCGATGCAGGGGGTCTATAGGATCCTAACGCACCATGTCCTTTGAAAATCTGCAAGGACATGCCCGAGATATGGCCAATTTTCCGATTTTATAAAATTCTTTATATGTTTAATTTAAATGTGTTTTTATCATTTCAGACTGCCAAATTAAGGACTACAAGGACCTCTAAGGACCTCTACGAGGGACACAGCAGATTTTTTCAGGATCGGACTTAAATTAAGCCATATGTAGTTATTTAAAGTTAAAAAAAGCAATAATTATAATTTATGCCCGTTTGTATCATTTTAAGAGAATTAATTGAGAAATTTTATAAATTTAAACATAAATAAATCAATTATTTAAAAAAACATAAGAAATTCGTGTTTTTTATTTAAAAATTCAAAAATCAACGGTTTTTTTAATCCATTGCATACCCGCCAGGGGCGTCCGTTGGCAACCGGTGGCTGCCGAGATTTTTCATAAAATCTGCAAAAATACCACGCGAACAGAAATGCCCAGAAGGTCGACAAAAAATATTTTTAGCTGTCGAAAAAATTTCATTGCATACCGGCCGCGCGGTGATATGACGTTCTAAAACGACATAACTCCGCGGGGAGAAATGACGCTCTAAAACGACAAAACTCCGCGGGGAGATATGACGCTCTAAAACGACATAACTCCGCGCGGAGATATGACGTTCTAAAACGACATAACTCCGCGCGGAGATATGACGTTCTAAAACGACATAACTCCGCGCGGAGATATGACGTTCTAAAACGACATAACTCCGCGCGGAGATATGACGTTCTAAAACGACATAACTCCGCGCGGAGATATGACGTTCTAAAACGACATAACTCCGCGCGGAGATATGACGTTCTAAAACGACATAACTCCGCGCGGAGATATGACGTTCTAAAACGACATAACTCCGCGCGGAGATATGACGTTCTAAAACGACATAACTCCGCGCGGAGATATGACGTTCTAAAACGACATAACTCCGCGCGGAGATATGACGTTCTAAAACGACATAACTCCGCGCGGAGATATGACGTTCTAAAACGACATAACTCCGCGCGGAGATATGACGTTCTAAAACGACATAACTCCGCGGGGAGATATGACGTTCTAAAACGACATAACTCCAAGGGGAGATATGACGTTCTGAAACGACATAACTCCGCGGGGAGATATGACGTTCTAAAACGACATAACTCCGCGCGGAGATATGACGTTCTAAAACGACATAACTCCGCGCGGAGATATGACGTTCTAAAACGACATAACTCCGCGCGGAGATATGACGTTCTAAAACGACATAACTCCGCGCGGAGATATGACGTTCTAAAACGACATAACTCCGCGGGGAGATATGACGTTCTAAAACGACATAACTCCAAGGGGAGATATGACGTTCTGAAACGACATAACTCCGCGGGGAGATATGACGTTCTAAAACGACATAACTCCAAGGGGAGCCAAAATACCAGGCGAACAGAAATGCCCAGAAGGTCGACAAAAAATATTTTTGGCTGCCGAAAAAAATCATTGCATACCCTCACGGAGCGGCCTGCTCGGCAGCTACGGCCCAAATTTGCCCTAAAATTCCGTTCAGATACCAGGCGAACAGAAGTGCCCAGAAGGTCGCCGAGTGGTTTGAATAAAAATTTTCATTGCATAGCATTACGGGGCAAAAATGTAACTCAATTAAAATGAGTGCTGTTAATTAGCAGAATATGTAAAATGAGTGCTGTAATCCGCCTGTTAAACAACAGCTGCAGCTGCAGCTAATGTAAAAGGGCTCCTGAAAGAAAAAGCATACATGTTTTTGGACCATTTCAATGCGCATTTTGCAGGGATCGGATCCTTTAGGTTCCCAAGGACTATATCGATGGTATGGTATAACCAACGATATGCTGGTCAACTAGAAACCATTCAGGGGGCGGGGCTGCTGTTGGGGGCGGCTGTAAAAGAAAAGCATTCATATTTTTGGACCCTGTTCCTACGTATTTTGCAAGAACTTAATCCTTTAGGTTCGCTAGGACTGCATCCATGATATTGAATAAACAAGGATATATAGGTCAACTAGGTACCATGAATAGCGATCATTTCCTGACCAAATATTGTCCATTGGCGAAGATTCGGCTGAAAAATAAAAAACTAAAATACATCTTTTATAAATACTATGGAAAGAGATACCTTTAAAGTTTTCTGAGTCTTTAACATTGACGGAACTCTACAAATTGTTGATTAGAGGATCGACGCAGATTGGCAACAACGTTCATGAATTTAAATACAATTTTGTTTAAGGTATATCATATTCATGGCATGAAATAGCCAAGGTAATTCTGGTATTTAACGTGATTAATAAAGCATTTTTAGCTGCAAATTTAAATAGAAAAAAGCGAATTAGTATTTTGTAAGCTTTCAATATTATTTGAATTAAGTCCGACTTCGGAAGCATATAACTTTTGGTCAAACCGCAAAAGGCGATTTATTTACATGCCAATTGATATTCCCGATACGGATGATATTAGTCCGAGATTGAGATTTATATATTTTCAAAGAGCTCTCTCTCTCTCTCTCTGGTCAACTGCAATAGCAATCAAAGGAAGATAACGCACAAGCAAGCATTAGTATCAATTGCGAAAAACACACACACACACACACACACACACACACACAAACATGCATACATATGTATGTATGCATGCAGACAGAAGCGCCAAAGTTGTACAGATGTGTTTATATGCATATGATTGCTTGTGCTTGAGGAGAAAATTATAATCAGATAAACACTTTAACATTCGCGAAAGTCTATCAAAGCGATGGATTGTTGGAATTATGATTTTACGATGATTTATGGCCATTAATACTTCCAGCCTGACAAGTGCGCACGGAGAAAATGATTTTTTGGTAAACTTTAAGATTATATCGGTTTCGGAAAAACACTTTAACATTCGTGATGGTCTATAAAATCGATCGCAGCACAACAACATGCCCTATTGCCTAATAGGGCCACACTGACTCAGAACAAAGTTGCGCAGGTCCACAAAAGCTGCGCTCAGAAAGATGAGCACTTGAGAACATTAATTGGACCAATCAGAGATCAGCGCCTAAGACGATCCAGAGCGCGTGAGCGTGGGCAGAAAAATATGACAGCGAACACACACACGAACTACTGACTGCTTATCTCAGGCTTGGGCTCATCTCTGCGCATTCACGTGTTTGTGTGGGTGTGTGTGCGCATGCTAAGCAATGTGTCGCACCGTTCCCACTCGCGTTATGATCGCTCGCTTATTTTCTGGGCGCCGGTTATTTCGTCAGCTGAAAGTCACTCACAAATTAACACTCTGTTAGTTTGCAGTATGAACATGTTTTGATTACCAGCTGCTGACCAGGGCGAGTCTGAAAGGGTATAATGTATATATTATTTAGCTTATTTAAAAGATGCTTTCTTAAGAATTGAGAATTAAACAAACAAGAAGAATTTTACTCCCAATTATCAGAACCAAATTTCGTTTTTAAAAATATTAAAAGTGGATTTGTAAAAAAAAGTTGTGGACCAAAACGATTCGTTTGTAAATTCAACCTTTTGTTTTAAGATTTTTTGGCATATCTCGGCTAAATAATTTCAGATTTTGGAATTTTATACCATTTTGGACTCGTAAGGATCAGTACTATCGATTGGCATCAAAAGAATTAAAATCTTAATTTTGGCCCAAATCGACCAAAAAGCAAGAGGTTACATCACGTTTTTTCTCAAAATCGGGGTCGGGTCGAAAATGAACACTTTTATGATAATTTATTTTGAATATCTCAGGTTAAAATTGTCTGATTTTGAAATATTATACCTTTTTGAATTCGTATAAATCCCTACTATCAATTGGCAATTATATAAACTAAAAATCGATGAGTTCAACAAATTTGTGGAACAAAATACGATTCATTAGTAAAGTTAATATATTTAGATGAGTTTGGGGAATACCTCTGGCAACAAAAATATGAAAATCAAAATTTGACCCGAACCGACCCAGCTCTACTATACTTACTCTCATGTAGATCAGATTCCTTCTGATATCATCAACTGATTGGAGAGTTAGAAAGGCGCCTCAGCTCTGTAGCGCAAATTGAACAAGCGCAACGTTTCAGCAATTTACGAGAAAAAGCATGCGCAGAGAAAAAAAAAATCTGAAAATAAACAACAACAGCAGATGAGAAGACAAACAGCAACCACAACAAATCATAAGCAGCAACTCAAAGGAAATAAATAAATAAAATATATATATATCTATGACTTGTGAAAAGAAATTGTGCGCAAAGAAAACCAAAGACATATATAATTTTCATGATTATTATGGCAAGGTGTCATTGAAGGTGAGAAATGGGAGCACACGTGTGTGCCCAAAACCTAAGCCCCCCTCCCCCAATTCAAAACAAAAACAAACCCGACCACAAGCCGAAGCCAAAGACGAAACCACTTGAAAAGAAATAGATAAAAAACGCGCAAGAGCGACAAGTGTAAAGGTGAAAACAATTTTGAATACCCTGTAAACGGTTGGCATTTATGTACATTAATGGGTATGCTACTAGCCAAGATTTAAAGCTTATTTGTCGAGTGAAATTATTATTGAAACTGAAAGCTTCAATTACATGATTTATTTGAATTATTATTAGAAGTCATAACTTTGAAAGTTTAAAAAAGAAATACAAGTTTTAAGGAACTGCACAAAGTGCGAGTGTGTGCTCTCACGCACACGTCACACAGACGCTGGCTAGCCAAAAGATTAAAGCACAACGAAGCTATTTAGAGCGGACAGAGCTTTTCGCACAAAAGCTCACTAATACTCTGACAAGTAGCATATTTTTAGAGGGTATCAGAACACTTTATGAGTAGTAGAGTAACAACTGATTACGTGCTGAGGATCGGAGTAGCTATCGCTTTTTTTTTTCGTTTGAGTGTAGAGGGGGCGGGCTAAGTCAACTGTTGCCCGTTTTCAATCAACTACAAAGACAAATAATTGAAAGAAAAAGAAAAAAAGACGAGCTGCGTTTTCATGAATGAATTTATGATTGCCCCACGTTTCCCCTTGGGCCACTTGTCACTTCACTGTGGCTTCATTGTTTTTTGACTTATTATTAAACACGCGCACACACACACGCATCTTGACTTGGCTTATTTGTTGTTTAATTTTCTCCGGTGTGCTTTGAGCCCACGTCCCACGTACGGACAACTCGAACCTGCGCTTCGTTTCGTTTGCTTTTGTTGTCTCAATTCATAAATAATAAAGAGTCGCAGCGCATTTTTTAGTTATAGAGAATTCTGGTCAATTGCTCGTTGAACATTTGGGTAACATAAATTATTTGAGTTGTAAATTTTTCGAAATGCTTAATTATAAGTTATTTATGGCATTTGATTTGTGCTGCGTGCCCGGCATTTCAATCACCCAGCCGGTAGAAACTTTAACACACGGTGCTAAACAAGTCATTAGCCATAGATGTGACCGGAAACGGGGACAACTGACAGGCGGACGGACGGACGAACGAACGGACGGACTTGACCCACGGACTGCTGCTTCCCACGATGTGAAATCGACCGGAACTGTGATTACATTAAAAGCTATAACAAATACACGGCTAGTTCTGTTTCCCAAGGGGAACATTTTGTGACACATAACATTCACTTACAAGTCAAATATCAGTTAAGTTCGAATTATATAGCACAATACTGTGAAGAACGTTTACGTATGCAACAGCAAAGGGGTCAAGAGAGTAAGGGAAAGAGAGAAAGAAACCTATAAAACGTTTACGAATGCAGCAGAAAAGAGAGAAAGTAAAATACAAAGGCTCGCACGAGAACATCTCGCAAAGCAAAACGTTTACGAATGTAGCTTAAAGCAAAGAATATACATTAAAAAGGCTCTTGCGAGTTAGAACGTTTACGAATGCTGCACAAAAGCAAGTGAAACTAAAGGAAAGTTTCCATTTGGAGTGTAAACACTTGATAACATATTCCCATGAGAACTTCCAGAATTTTCAAACCGAAATCAAAGTGCACGCCGTTAACACTGAAAGCCAATGTTAATATATCACAATAAAACTAACTCTAACTGAACCGCACTTTAATTTGAAGTTCTTCTGCGGTTTTTCGTGCTGCCCCCTCCCCTCTCGTATTGCCTCTGGGCAAAGCTCAGTTGACAAACCGAACAAAAAATAACGGGAGAGAAGACAAGCTAAAAATTTCCAATCAAAGCCAGCAAAACGAGCACTCGAGGCGTTGATGGGGCGTGGCAGAGCAGTTAGCATCGAGCTGGGGCTAGCTGGGCCAACTTAATGGCTTGTCTAATATCCTTTAACTGCGAGGCAAGCCATTAAAAAGCATAAAGTCATTTAGTAATTAATTTTCATGTCCTGATGCCATCGAGCGCTGCCTGCAGCGGGCGGGGCCGAGCTGCAGCTGCAGGTGCTCCAACAACAGATAAACGGGGCGCGGTCTGTGCCAACCGCTGGCAATATTAGAAGCAGAGCACACACACACACACACACACACACACACACACAAGCACAGATATATGCATTTACTATGAGCTGCTGCTGTGCCTCTGCCTTTCAAACTGTAAAACAGCATTTTGCGGCAACTCCACAAGCTACACACACTCTCACACTCACTCTCTCACACACACACACACACTAACACACACAGGCGTACTGTGAAAGCGCGCCAAACATGTCCTACCTCGCATGAATTTCCAGTGCGCACGTCAGGCCACGAACAAAATGCCGCTGCCTTTTTGGTTCGGTCGGGATGCAGATGCGTCGTAAATGCGCCGCCTTTTCCAGCTTCCAATACTACGAATTTTTACTACGTTTTATCGATCCAAGTGTGCAGCGTGTGTGTGTGTGTGTGTGTGTAGACAGCGCGCAGCTGTCGGCACGAGCGTCGCTGCTGCTGTATGCCCAGCCGAAAAGCATCGGAGCCGAAGTCCTCTCGTAGCTGATGAAACGAAACGAGGAATGAGGCATGAGGTTGGGGCTGGGGCTGGGGCTGGGCTGCGGCCGAGGGCGAGGCCACATCAAAAGAGCACCAAAGCGCAGCCACGTGGCCGTCGGGCCAAAGGGATGCCAGCGCGGAGTGGGGAAGCGAGGGTTCCGTTGGTTCTGTTGTTGCGCTCTCGTTTCACTTTCCACTTGATTCCTTGCGCTTGACAGCCAAACTGAGCGTCAGTGGGCGGCTGATTGGATGCTGCCGCTGTCGCTGCCGCTGTCGACGTCGCTGCTGCTACAACTGAATGCAGGCGACGGGCTCCCTTGCGGCTGCTTCCCTCTCCTTCGCTCGATCTCTCCGACTCTCTCGCTCTGGCAGGCGGCCATTGACCTCTGATGTCAAACAAAATCGGCGTGCACTTATTATATGCTGGGCTTGCTAGCTAAGGGGGCTTAGCGTGGGCACGGCGGAGAGAGTAGGGCCGGGCTGCATAGCTAGCTGTAAACTCTCGGCCACGGTCCACGCAGCACAGCAGCGCCTGCAACTCCCGTTGCTCCCGCCTCCACGTGCAACTTTAGTGGCAACTTCAGCTGCTCGCTGCTAGATGGAGGGGTGGAGGGGGAGGGGGAGGGGGAGGGGTAGGGTCGCATCTGAGAGGCGGCTGGGCGCTTTGTGGAGCTCTCGAGCTAGTTGCTCTGGCCAGCGGCAGAGTTTGCTTTTGTTGTGTAAATTACGTTATGTATTGTGTATACTTTTCGGGGCTTGCTCGGGATGCCAAACTCCCGTTGCGAATGAGCCTGGCTACAAAATTCGTGTATTTGTATTCCTGTTTGTTTACGTGTCCAAGGAGGGGGGCGGGGCTCGGCTCGAAAAACACTTTAAGCCTGGTTAATTCAACTGCCCCGATTCTGGCATCCTGTTGAAATCTGTTGCATGTTTAGCTATATAAGGTGCAGTCATCTAAATTGATATTAAATGTTGCTTATGTGCAAATTTTCAATTATGCAAACTATTTCTTAAGTTAACTTATCTAATATCTGAACTGTTAATATCAAGCCATACTCTTTAGATATGTGCTTTAAGCTACGTGCACTTAAAGCTCTTCAGATATTTTACAATGATTTGTGCCTTTCGCTTAAAGCCTAGGCTGCGATTCTTTGGGACTTTCTTGCTTTTGCTAAGATCTTACATTTAAATAAACTACAAAATAATATACTTTGCTCTTAAAACAAACTGTTTTAACTTAATGTTCTAAGCTAAAAACTGTTTTCTGATTTTGTACATTTTTAAATCTTTTTTTTCTCTTTCCACACTTTTCTATTTCTTCTATCGCTTTTAACTGCATGTATGCTTAATATTTATGTACTAAGCTTTAAGTTAAATATTTTTTTAAGCAAAAACTTTAAGTTTTCTTTTTTAGACGCCTTTTAAAGTATCTGAACAATAAGAATAGCAAAAATATGTCTAACTTCTATCAACAGCTTAGTTAAGTACTTAAAAATAAGACCTAACACATTTACTGTTTATGTTTACAAGCAAAATTTATTTGATCAAAACAGTTTTCAACACTGTTTTAGAATATTTTCCTTTGGGCTTTTCAAAAGAGTTTCCAACTAAACAACAACAAAACGAAAGCTGCTTTTGGTGCGTGTCACAGCTGCGTCGAAAGCTGCGCTGCTTTAGTCGGGCGGTTTGTGTCCTGACTAATGCGCACAGCGCACGCACAACTGTACAGTGGCTACCAAACTGCGTGGAAAATATACATACATAAGGCTGACACATTCAGTATATGGACATGGGCACAGAGTTCTCACAGGTGTCCTCGTCGCTTTAAGGAATTGGGATATATACAAAAAAAATATAGGATATATAAATCGGGAGCTCACTTGTTCTCATCGATCCTCCGCAGAAAGTGCTGAATCTGTTGATTCTTTCCGATGAGCGCATAAAGCGCCGCAAAACCGTGAAAGGCCGTGCCGAAGCAGACGGCGTAGTTCAAATGCGATCGCTCCTCCCGATAATAATTGACCGCAAAGGAGCACACACAAACGAAATAGGTGAGCGCCGTGTAGGTGAAGAACTTCCAGAAGGACTTCAGGCGATTCCTCTCCAAGGACTCAAAGCTCTTCTCTGCATCCAAGTCCGGGTCGTCGCAGATGCGTATCAGCGTGAGCAAATAGAAGAAGCCGCTGATCGCGCAGGCCACGAAAATGGGCGCAAAGAAATAGATCATGATGCTCCAATTGCGCGCTAGAAAGAGATGACACGATTAGTCCTTGCGATCTGCAGCTGAGCTCTTGGCATAACTCACGATCGAACCAACAGGTGTCGCCACCAAAGACAAGCTTGGCGCCGTAATAGCTGAAGCCCACAAACACAGACCAGCCTACGGCGATGAGCACGATCGGCCCGAAGATCAGCCAGAACATGAGCTTGGTGAAGACCACGCCATGAAAGCTCACGTAAAGCTTAAAGGATATAAAGCTCAGTATGTAGAAGGACAGCACCAGAAAGAGCAGCGCCAGGCTAGCTAAAAGATCAATCAATCAATCAATCAATCGATCAGACTCTTCTTATTTCTGCCACGTTCGCACTTACGTATTACGCGACACGCGGCCGCCGACAGATTTGCGGGATCATGCAGTGTCAGGTGTGCCAGCAGAGCGTAGCCAAAGATAACACACGTCGTGTAGGCCTTGATCGCCACGCCGTAGAAACTATTGCGCATACCTGAGCACATCAGGTGCACGATCAGCACGATGAACATGGATATAATGCAGATCAGAAGGCCTGGCGGGAGAGAAAGAGAGATCGAGTGAGAGAAAAGGAAGAAAGAGAGAGAGCGATCTAGTAGGAAGTGCCCGAGTATGGGATACCCTAAGTTGACTTTAAATGTCCATTCATATCTTATTATTATCTTTTCCAGCTCGAACTTCCATTAGCCTAGTTATTGATATTAAAATTTCGAAGATCGAAGATCAATCAGTCAGTCAATCAATTAGAAGAAACCTTTTCTTGTATGTAAATATTTCCCAATCTTTCTTGAGTGCAAATGCCGCTGATTCGTAATTCCCTTGAAGTCTTCGCGGCAATTATAAATAATCCGGCTAATGATCGGGAATATATATTGGATCGATTCGTGAAAAGCTGGCGATTATTTTTATTGGCACTCGGCTTTTTCTGTTTTCTTTTTTCCGCAGCCACTCGCCTTTAGTATTTGTTTTTATGATTATGCGTGGTGGTGGGAGGGGGGATCAATTAAATGTTAGATATATGATATTATGGAACATACATATTGCATAGGTCCACTCGCGGACGCCGAGCGCAAAGTGTAGCTTCTCCGGGGCACAGGCGAGGGGCTGCCAGTTCCAGCTGCTGTTCCCGACGCGGAGCGGGGTGAAGCAATAGTGCTTGGTGAACAGATGCTCCCGATGGGTAATCGAACCGTTCTGCGGGAGAGAGAGTGGAGGGAGAGAAGGAGAGTTAAATCTCATGATTGGTTCATGGTTGGGAGTCGCACCTCGTGCAGCGTCCAGTTGAGGTAGACGGAATCCTTGGTCAGGGCACGCATATGATCGCAGGGCGTCTCCACGTGCACGCTGAACCGGGCGCGCAGCTCGATGCTCAGCCGGGAACCGTTGTGCAGCTCCACGGTCATGTGACTGTGCCCGGGCGGCTGTGGCCCGTCCCCAGTGGGAGCCACGCAGCGGCGACGCTGCAGCTCGTAGAGCTGTCCAGCCGGGCAGCAGAAGCGCACGCAGGGACGCAGCTTGCAGACGCAGGCGCGCAGATGCCGCGCCGCCGGCACACGGATGCCATTCTCGATGACAAAGTCGTAGGCGGTGACCAGCTCCTTGGGTATGACCGTCCAGTTGTACACGTAGGAGCCGTTCAGGCTGCCGCCCAAGTTGCCCATGTTGTAGCCGCCCGTTATGTTGGCCGTGTCGATGAAGGCGCACGGATGACGCGCCTCCTCCGGATAGCCAGCCGCAATCAGCAGCAGCTGCCAGCCAATCAGCCAGAACTGCGACGTGGACATGGCCAGAGACATGCTCGTGCCTCAAATCCAGTCCATGCACTGTTTATTTACTTGTCTGTTGTGTGTTTATCTCACGGCAATTGCCAAATAATCAAAGGCGTTTCCAAAATAGAAATCAAAACACGGTAAACCGAAATAGAACCCAATGCACCGACCACAATGACGTCGAGATCAATTGGAACTGTCCGCCGGAAATGGTTCATCCGCACCTGGCACAGGTTCAACTCAAACTGCGCTGGCTGCTCCCACAAAACGAGAATCGCATGGAATCGAAACGAAATTCAACTTTTAGGCTCGCACACACCTACAAAATTTTCTTGTTCTTCTTATTGTTGTTGTTGTTGGAACTGTGCCTCTTCCTGTTCTTGTTGGTGTTGTTGTTTTATGGCAGCGATTTGTTTACAACAACCAAAAAGCAGCTAAAACTGTGAACAAAATTAAGGCGCAGCAATTTGAACTGGCGACTACTCTACAACTGGTTAGGCAATGACAACGTTTTCCAACACTCCTCGGGCTCACTCTTGTGTCGTTCAATTGAACTGGAACTGGTTTGCGTGCAGAACTCAAATTCTTGTTAAGCCTTGAAAGAAAACTTAATTTAAACGCAGAAGGCTTCCTTAGGAAATCGTAATGCTTTCTAATAGAAACAGCTTCTACCCAGGCTTTAATCGGTTCCAAAAACAAACAACCAGAGAGGCGACTTAATGCTGTCAATTTTAGAGCTAATCAGTCGTAATGATCTCCAAATTTGTTGGGCCTGAACCGGACAATAAGTTGCTTGGTTCTTACCTAGACTAGCATATGTTTTAATATACTTAGCTTAATTTGTAAGTTTTTAAGTCTATAGAGGATATATTTTATATCTATAATAATATTAAGCAAATAAAAATAAAAACATTTAGCCAAATGAACTGTGCTTAGATTCTATCTAAAATTGCTGATTCATATATAAGTTAAAACTTTCTCCTACTCTTAACAAATATAACAATAAGAATGGAGAACTCACCCCGACTTCCAGCACTTGCAACCCTTTCCATAGTCCTTATCCTTAACATATATTCAAAGCCTTATTTGCCATTTGTGCGCAGCGTATTCGCAATTCGTTGAGTTCTCCCCTTCAGCTACCAAGTGTATAAACATGCCGGCCTACCATAATAAGATATTGAGTCTATATCTATATAAAAGACCGCGTCGTCGTTAGCTCGTCAACGGAACGGAGACCGACGGAGGCAGGCCGGGCCGGACAGCACTCAATTGCGTCATTAACAGAACATTTGCCGCGTGCCACTTGACTTGGTCAGCTATCCGAGCCATCCGATCCGAGCCGCCCTCCGATTAGCCCCACCGAACCCCCCTCAAATAGACATGGAGAGGATGGTGGGGGAGGGTGTTTCCTTCATTATTGTTTTGCTGCCTTTGTACGTGGGGGCTGGTCACCTGTTTGCAGCGGTGAAATGTGTTCAAACAAATAATTCATGGGCTAGCGAATCCTTGCGCGCTTTATTATTGCTCCATAAAGGTTTAGTATGCTAAATGTTGGGCGGAAAAGAAAATTACCAGAGCTAATAAGGGGTCTGGGAAAATAGAAAAACAAGTTAATTATAAAAACAGTCAAAGGGCAAAGTTTGACTGATTTCTGCACATATTTAATATGTGTCTCTTCAATGTTTACTTTTGACATTGATACGAATTGATTTCGAATTCATTGATGGGATTTTTGATGGCATATTAAATCGTATTGAAGTATTTATAAGCCAGTCAAGGTTGTGTGGTTAATGGACTTTCTATGTGATTCAGTTATTCAGGCTGGTTGCCGGTTCAAACTGACCAAGGCCGAAGGTCAAGGACGTTGTGAGTGCCGTTCGAACGAAATACTTATAGATTATAGCTACAATATGACAAAATTATTATAATAAATATAAGAATAATGCGGAGCGGAGTTACATAAGAGAAGTTGCTGGTTCAAACTGGCTAGTGGAAAGATGAAGGCTTCTAGTTCATAGCGATATTATATACTAATTATAATAATTAAATAAACCTTGAGCCTGATGAGCCAGTCCAGTTCCTCAAGTAACGGAAAAAGCAGATTGCTGGTTCAAACTCACTAATGCAAATATGCGGGAAGTGTTTTTCGGAAGTATGGCGTACAGATCATAGCTGTATTATAGGCGGACTAGTAATTAAATCGGACAATAAGAATCCGAGCTCGAATCCTAAATCTGTATATAATATAGAATATTAATTATAATAATAGTAATAATAACTATGATAATAATAGCAAAATGTATGGTAATAATAATAATAATAATAATAATAAAAATTATAATAATAATAATAATAATAATAATAATAATAATAATAATAATAATAATAATAATATTAATATTAATAATAATAGTTATAATAATAATCATAAAGAAAATGAAAATAATAAAAATTTACAAAATATCGTGAACAAAGTTTGAGTTAAGATCAAAAACACAAACTTATGCACAATTTCGCACAATTTCGAGAATAAAAACCGATATTTAATCGTTAATTGTAAGTAAGTATAACAAGTCTTAATAATGCTTAATGCGTAATATTATTTGCTATCATTGATTCAAATGACTCATAACCAAGCTGAGCAAATACCCTGATGAATCATGAATACGAGCCGTGAATCATGAATCCAGCGTCCAGTTAAAGTGATGTCACCGTCGGTCTATAAGGTGAATCTGCAGATATAGGCACGAGTGAATAATTAACCATATATAAAAATAATTAGCCATATATATAGAAAGAGAGAAACACCTGGCGGGCAGCTACTCACCTGGATTCTTAAGATCGCCCTTCTCGTCGAATTTGTAGACACGTGCGTTTATAATGCTCAGATCTGTCTGACTCGATTCGCTGCGAATAAAACGGAGCTTATCAATCAGATAATACTGGAATCTTGATTCTATACTTACACATTGATGGACCACCAGGTCTTGACGTGCATATTCTTGCCCAGCAGCAAAATGAACCCGGCCACGGCCAGCACCAAGATGCAAATGCCGCTCCAGAAATCGATGATGAAGAAGTGCTCCCGCACCCGGGCCAGTATATAGACGATCATTTCGCGCACCCAAACGGAGAACACGCCCACCAAATACACGGAGAAGGCGTAGAAGCTAACGGTTGAAGGAAAAGCATCCAAATTAGTTAAGCCTGCAGTTGGGCCTACCGGAGGGGGGGCTACCTACTGAGTCTTCATGATCCGCAGCTCGGTGCCGAGCACATATTGCGTATCCGCCGGTAGCTCAAAGATGGCAAAGTAGGCCTTCAGGCAGCAGCAGATGCTGAAGATCAGCAGCAGGACAATGGGCACATAATAATAGATCAGGATGCCCCACAAGCGCACTGAAAGGCAATTCGAGGAAAATTAGTTACAAGAGTTGGACTCGGCAAAGTGACAATGTTGAAAGGGTTTGATTTGCTCTGATCTCGGTAAATATCGAATGGATCATATGGAACCTATTATAAATTCGCTCTTATTTTATATGGAATCTACCTTTTAACTGCTGAGTTATAGGAAAACATATCTTGGGAAACTAGCTAACTATCTCTTGAAATATCTTATTTATGAACGAATATTCCTTCGGCAACTATTTGAATTCAAATTTCTATCGATCGTTGAGATAGGGGCTACATTATATAGAAGTCCGATGTTGAAAAGTGTCCTTAACATTTCTATAAAAACAAGCAAAGGTATTCAACTCTGGACCAAGCTGTCCTCATGGAAAAAGGTTGTTGATATAAAAATTCAGTCCGATAAAGCCCATGAGAGCTATATAATATATGATATATTTATTCCTAGCAAAAAGATGCAACTAGAAGGCGGAAAATGAGAGCAAAGTCCGCTTAAAGGCAGACGGAAAGACTTTATAGGTTTCCTATAATAAAAAAAGGATAACTCATACAGAATTTCTCGAGGATTGTTCGAGGATTTCTTAAGCCTGACAAAAATTCATTGAAAACTTGCAAGGAGTACAAATATGATATATAATATATTGATATATTGTACGCACCATCGAACCAGCAGTAGTCCTCGCCAATGCCCGGCTTCAGGTGCTTGGGCAGATCGGAGTCCTGCGCGAAGGAGACCAGAAAACGCAGCGCGACGACACAGCCGAGGGCTATAAAGAAGCACAAGGTGCGCAGCCAGGTCTTGACGGGTTTCAGGCGGAACTTGAGCAAAAAGTCCAGACTCAACATGGCCAAATAGACGAAGGACAACATGATGCAGAAGTAGGTCAAGAAACCTGCGGGGAAAAGGAACACAATTAAGTACAAGAGTTGGGTTTAGATCACGAGAGGACTAACCTATGTTGCGGCAGGCCTCGTGGGACAGATTCATGGGATTCTTCAGGGTCAGGTAGACCAGGAGCGAGTAGCCGGCAATGGCCGAGAGCAGATAGTAGATGATCAGCTGGCCGTAATGACTGCGCCGTGCCTCGTTGATGGAGCTCAGCAGGGAGAGTATGAATATGTTGATGAGTATGGCGATGATGCTGCCTGCAAGAGACGTGATTAGCATGGAATTGAAGAGCCTCCTCCAGCGGCAACCGCTCACATATGGCATAGATCCAGACGCGATAGCCGCGCTGGAAGCGCTCGCAGTTGAGCGGCGTCAGCTCCCAGGCCTTGTTGTGCTCCAGCGGCGTGAAGCAGTACTCGTCCGTGCTCCACAGGCGTCCGTCGCGCAGCAGGCTGCCGTTCGCCTGCAGATCCCACTGCCAGAAGGTGTCGTGCTTGGTGTCCACGAACTTGTTCCGGCAGCCCAGCTCGGTGCGCACCACAAAGTGCTCCAGGATCTTCACCTGGGCCACGCTCCGGTTGCTATAGCTCAGCTCAACGTGGCTAATCTGACGCGCCTGCGCCGGCTTCGTGCAGTTCCAGCTCTGCGCATTGAACACCAAATCCGGCGGACAGCAGAACGTAATGCACGGCTTCAGCTGGCAAACACATCCCCTCAGATGCTTCGGCGCACGGTACTCCACGCCGTCAATGACCTTGAAGCTATATTCGGCCACCAGCTCCGGCGGCACCAGGACGCCCGCGTACGAGTAGGAGCCATCCTTCAGTCGCAGACCGTCCGTTATGTTAACCGTGTCCGCATAGGCGCACGGAAACCCCCCTTTCGCGGGGGCAGACGTTGTTGTTGTAGTCGCAGTTGTTGTTGTTGTTGTTCCAATTACGGCGAACCACACGAGCACCGCCCACATTTTGCCCGATCTTGCGCTAATTCCTCAATTAAACACGCTGCGTCTTGCAAAAGAGCTGCTACAGTGAAAGCTCTTTAAGGCGAATTGACGCAGCTGCTTAAATAAAAGCTACAGTTAGAAATATAACTGCACAAGAGCTCAAGCGACAAGCACCAGATAAAGCTGAGCTTTTTGTGCAGTTACATTTCGCAGCAAGCTTCTATTACACCGTTATTTATAATATGTTTACAACATAACCTAGCAAAAGACAAAGTGTGCAGCTCGCTTATTCTCACAATTTTCTTATCAAACCTGTCTTTTCAGATATACGCAGCTAGATTTCATGTTTTAGAGTGGGCTATCATTACGAACAAACATTCGTTTTTTCAATTATTTTTTGATAATTAACAAGATACGACAATTTATAATTTATAAAAAAAAGCGAACTGTCCATCAAGCAAATAAATCACAGTTTAAAAATGTAACTATTTATTTTACTAAGAGCCTTTGCAATTTTGTTAGTTCTTCTTGCAGAGTTTTCACTGTATTCGCATTGCCTGAGGTGTGGTAATTCTTTTCGGCTCAAATCTTTATGTTGTGCGCGTGACGTCACAGCGTCGGCTGCGCGGGCAGCGGCAGCGACAGCGACAGCGGCGTCGACGCAGCGCGAGAATTAAATAAATAAATAAATGCGATCGTTTCGATATAAAATATCTGTCGCTGATGCTCAGTTTTGGGCTTTTATACGCGCGTAGACACACACACACACACGCACACACACACACACAGCAACACAAATAAACACACCACACAACAATCAAAACGGACAGCGACAAAGCTGACGCAGACGCTGACGTCGACGCTGACGGCGACGGCGACAGCGACGGCTAAAAACGGCTATATGATTGCGACAACAACGACAATAATGGAACGATGTGAACGCGCGAGAGAGGGGGGACAGGAGCTTGAGGAGTGCAGCGAACTTTTTGATGCGTTGATTTTTGTTGCTGTTGACTTTCTCGCTTAACGAAACCGGCAAACCGCGGCAGAAACGTCAACGCACCATGCCGGGCCAAGAATAAAAAACAGACTAACCGATTAGCCAGCCAGTCAGCCAGCCAGTCAGCCAGCCAGCAGAGCCCAAGCACAGCCACAGCTGCAGAGGGCCCACAGTCGATTCGATTGTCTGTGTATGTGTACGTGTGCGTGTCTCTGTGTGTATGTGTGTTTG
Organism: Drosophila virilis; assembly: GCF_030788295.1. Taxonomy (NCBI): domain Eukaryota; kingdom Metazoa; phylum Arthropoda; class Insecta; order Diptera; family Drosophilidae; genus Drosophila; species Drosophila virilis. Next base: position 4,783,611 of record NC_091545.1, read on the forward strand.
CTTTGGTGCGGAATCTCAGTCGACGCGAGGCTCATTCAAAATTCATTTTGTTGGTAGTCTAAGCACAGCAACAACAAAGCCAAAAACAAACGGCGACAACAACAACAACAGCTGGCTTTTAAATAAAGTTTAAGTTGTGTGCGCAGCGTTGAGCTTTTATGTTAACATTCAGCGCCAGGTTGTTGACTTTGTCTAGCGTAGCTTAACAGTGGGTACAGTTAATGGTGCGCACGCCTTAACATAATTTAACTGCGCTGGGAACGGTTTGTAGTAGTACTTGAGAACTGCTTGAGAACTACTTGAGAGTGAGTGCTGGAAGCAATTGAATTTAGTTAACTTAGACACTATTTTAAGTGTTAATTGTTATAGTATTTACAAAATAGTTGTCATAAAGAAATAGTTATAGTCGAACCAAAGAAAATGCTGCTTTATTTAGTGTTCCAATTGCTATTAAGCAGGTTTGCATACATGATTTTACATTCAGCAAACGCACGCAAGCAGGTGGTTGTCTTTGCTAACAAATTTAAAGGAGCAATTATTTGTAAGGCAAACAGCTTCTTTACAATGGGAACAGAGCAAGTGTAGGACTGCATTTGTTACAATAATTGAACTCTCATATATTGCAAAGTGCAATACGCAATCGTATATATTATTTCACAAATATTTTATTAAAAGGAAGACTTGCCAGTGCATGTCAAAAAAGATTGTTTATATACTGTTCCCATCAAATGACGTTTGCAGGTTGTTGTCCATGCTTAATGGTAACAATCAAGGCGAACTTTTCAAATGCTGGGAACAGTTTTATGGCATTTAAATTTATTTAGTTTGTGCTTATTTTCTATAAGTGTAGTTGAGTTACCGTTAGCTGCACTTGGCATATATTGTATGCAATTCTCAAGTGTTTGATTTCTTTGGCTTTACATTTTATTTTTATAATAAACTCGACATAAAATAGTATTTTCTTTAACGTACATACATACATACATATATATAATGTGCGTGAGTATGCGTTTAACGATTCTCGAGTTTTATGAATGCGCATTTTGTGGCTTTTCTTTAACCATTTTTTTTTTTGTGTAAAAAAGGGAGCTCTGAGCAGATCAGAAGCTCGGGCATCATAAAAATAATTTCAGTTAAAGAGCAGATATGACAACGCTTACATGACTAATCAGATATCAGATCAACATATAGGCATATACGTATATATATATGCTGATATATGTATAAAAAGATAATCGTGTTGGATATGGATCACAAGACATTTACAGGCAGATATGGATGTTATATGGGTTAAATATACATATATAATATAGATATAGTGTCTTTTTTTTAATGCTACGATATATAATAATAAGTATGGCTGCTGGGCGGTGAGCGCAAGGGGCGTAGGTAGGGGGAGAGGGTAGGGGAAGGCACTGGGCGCCCAGCTATTCGATGCGATAAGCACGACGCAAGGACGTCAGCCAAGGACTAGACCTGCCAAAAAAAAAAACGCAACTGGTGCGCGACTTTCGTGCGCCACTGTAAGTTCAGCGGAAGCTGGTTGTGCGTTGTTGCTGTTGTTGTTGTTGTTGTTGATCCAGCGTGGAGACGAGCGGCTTCTCCGAGGAGCTCTTCTCGTGCATGGAGAGATTGGCGACGCTGCTGGACGTGGTCTTTGTGGAATATTGGCTCTGCCGCTGATGGCTGCCCTCGCGCCCGCTCGAGCACCTACGGGTGGGAAGGGGAAGGGTGAAACACACGGAAAACAGATTAATCGAAAATGGCAAACAAATTGACAAAGATAACACAGATAATAGTTAATGTATATCCAGATAGGCGATAAATATGAAGTGTTAGCTGGAAATGCAAATGAATGTGGGCTGGAGTTATTGGCGTGGTAAAAAACTAAATGAATTGATTTACATGCGATTAGCTGTCGTATATTATATATATCTATATATGTATATCTATATGTTAGATAGTTAGCGAGAGAGTTGGGTTAGATATTTTGTGGGCGGCTTTTTAGGGCTAGGGAAACTGGCTCGAATTGTTCGTGGGTTAATCACAATTTTGGCATTTTTGGCAGCAGCTAGCCTTTTACGACGTTTAATTTTTACCTTTTATATTTTTTGTATATTTATTGGTTTTTAGGTTTTTGTTATTGTCGTGGCAGCACCTGACGGCCGCTTGCCCAGGCCGTTGGCCTGGCCCCGTGCCGGATCCGAGGAGCACTTCATTCTTAACTTTTCCTGTTGCGTATTTATGTCCGTTGACGTTGAGTTGGTCGAGTTCGATTGACTCGAGCTGGTCGACTTTTGCTTCAAGAGTCTTTGTGTTGTTGAACGAAAATTACGGATAACATTTGTTGTTGTACATAATATATGTATAAATGTTTATATATATATATATGGGTTGTATATACATATATACATAAAAGATCGCTTGGAGTTGGGTTATACATGGTTATATTAGCTACAATTAATGGACGGATTTTGTTCGTTAGGCTCTGGTTATTTGGACGTATGTTAGCCTCTGAGCAGTTGCTTTCATTTGTAGATATTATTTGTTTATGTTTTTTGTTTTTGTATATTTTCTGTCTTTTACAACACTCAAGTGTTAATGCTTGCGACTTGTGTGTTGGGCTTGTGTCTTGTGTTTGGATTACAGCCTGGCTGCCTATTGCTGTCGTTGTTGCGGTTCTTTAGCGTTAGCGTTACGGAAAGCATTCTGACAACGAAAATACAAGAGAATAGTTTTACATATATATACCAGCTGCGCAAATACATACAGAGAACGTTGTGCTAAAGGATTTTATACTCAAATGCATGCAGCGACAGTTTTTAAGAGTTTAAGGGAAATCGTTTACTATTATCAATTAGCATTTAGTATTGTCACGTTGCACAACACTGAAGAGCGAAGAGGAAGAGCTGGCTTAGCGTTTAGTATGGCCACGTTGCACAACACTAAACAGCGAAGAGGAAGAGCGCCGCTTACTGACTGCGGCTGTCGTTGTTGCTGCTGTTGTTGTAGTCCTGTTAGACGGCATGCGAGTGCACTCCGCTGGCAGTGTTGGCAAACGCATTGCGTATGACAACCAGCTTGCGAATGTGTTGGGAGGCATCCATGAAGCGCTGGCGCATCGTATAGCTGCTTCCCGCCATTGTGACGCTCTCCGTTTGTCGCAGACTGCGCACACGGACCGTTCTAATTGTTGGAAGGGTATTTGGTATTTGATATTTAAGGTTTCGGGTGCGGGGGGAATTCAAGTGAGATACAAGTCAAATACATATTGAGAACAGACTCGTGAGACAGGCAAACGGGCAAAACAAAAAGGACTTACACAATTATGAACTTATATTTATAGTCGGGACAGTACAATTTTTTGGGTGGAACTAACTGAAGGACATACCTGTTCGTTATCAAGTGCTTCACCTTCTTCTTCAGCACGAACAGCATAAAGATGAGAAAGCCCTGCATGGCATTGCACAAATCGGTTACGTAGAAGATCTTCGACCACTTCTTGTCGTTGCCCACAAAGTATGAGATGATCTCCGAGGACCAGGTGACGCCCATGATCAGAAACAGGCGCAAAAACAGACCGAATCTGAAAACAGGAATATAAGAGTGGAACTTTTTAAGAGTCTAACCTATCTCTTACTTGTCCTTCTCGGTGCGCAGATTCTTGGTGCTATCCTCGCGTGCGATAATCCTCGCCATTTCACGCTGCACGCCATGGATCTTGATCGCAGTCATCATAAACATCACGGTATTGGCCACAATGATGATCAGAATAGGTCCGAAGAAGTAGAGCATGGCCGACCAGTTGGTCATGTCCAGCCAGCAGAACTGTCCGGCGCCAATGCCCGGCTTGAGCGCCTCCGGCCAGTCAAAATACTCCTGCACGAGCACCGTGAACACGAGAAAGACCAAAGCCAAGCCCCACGAGTACAGCGAGTAGAGCAAAAAGCGTTTCTTCTCCTGGAACCGATTGATGCCGCGTGTGCCACGGAAATTGTGCCACAAATCAAAGCTGATCACATTCAGCCAAAAGAAGGCGGACATGAAGAAGAAGTACGCCGTATAGCCAAGCAGCTTGCAGGACAGCCCAAACGGATTCATGTCGTGCATCAGCAGCAGGCAGCACAGCAGCGAGTAGCCAATGGTCAGGCCCAGCAGGTAGCAGACCAGCGACTTGCCATGCTGATTGCGCAGCTCCGGAATCAGCAGATATACGGCAATGGTCAGCAGCATGAAGGGTATGGAGAACAGCATAGCTGAGTGTTTGGGAAAATAAAGAAAAAATGTTCAGTGTTGAGAAGAGTATATCAAAGCTGCAAGCAGGGTTTGAACCCCAATTCCAATTTATTTATAACCACGTATTGAACCAATTATATTAACTGATCTCTAATGCCTGATATAATTAAATGAAAAAAATCTTTGGCAAATCTCTGGCTACACTTACCGAAACCATTGATGATCTTCACCGTGGTGTTCTCGTTGAACATGTCGCAGTTGGCCGGGTTAATGGTGTAGTAGAGATCCGTGTCGTTGATATTGGTGGGCACCAGGCAGAACTCGTTCTTGTAGATGTAGTGCATGTCATCCTCGCGCAGCAGTGTGCCATTCTCGTACAGCTGGTAGGTGTCATAGTAGTTGATCTCCGGCAGTAGGGAGAACATTTCGGTGCAGGGCCTGAAGCTTTGCACCACGAACTGTTCGTAGATGTTCACATTCTGCACGGATCCATTGTTGAGTGTGATATTGATTGTTGGCTCTGGCCACATTTGCTTCGTGTTGGTGTCCTTCTGGCACTCGCTGTTGTTGTAAATCTGACCCCAGGGACAGCAAATGTTGATGCAGGGCTTCAGCTTGCAGATGCAGCCACGCATATGCGGCGCCACATCCACACGATCCACCAGATCCTTGTAGATGTAGTCGAAGGTGCCCACATAGTGGCTGGGTATCAGCACGCCCTCGTAGCTGTAGCTGCCGTTCGGGTACGACGGATACCCCGTCAAGTTGACCGTGTCGAAGAAACTGCACTTTGTGTGTATGCCATTGCGTTCATGATAGTGCCCCCCCTCGACCATCGCGTACACCCCGAAGGGGCTGCCCGGCATCAGCCGGAGCAGCACCAAAAGTGTCACGCCAACCAGCGTGACGCCACAGTAAAGCGATCCGGATCTGTGATGCTGCTGCATTTTTTTCTGTGCTCTGCGGGCGAAGAGGAAATCGATTCGATTAAAGAATTGCCTAAAACCACTATGAGAATAGTATAAAAGTGAAGAAGATACCCATGCATTTTTTTCTGTGCATTTAAGCCGCTTATAAAATAGTACACAAAATACAATATTCAATCGAAAAGTTGTTTAAACACGGCTTAAGAATATAAAAGCTCAAAATGTTGCTGCATTAGATCGTTTCAAAGTTTCTAAAACCGCTTTTTGTATCAGGAAGCAATGAATAAAGAGTTGTTTTAAAATACTTTTCGATTGGTATTAAACATTTATAATAATATATCATCTTCGGCGGGCAAGAAGGAACTTTAACTGATTTAAAGTTGCTTAAAGCTAGTTTTAAAATAGTATAAAATATGAAAAAAGCTGCAAATTCATCTTTTTGTGTATAAAAAAAGATTCGGATATGCATTTATAAACGCATTCAAAGCTTAATTTTGTGTGAATGGCTATTATAGGATAAGTCAAGCCTAATCGTGTCTTAATTCTGTCTAAAAGCGGTTTTGGCAACCGTGCAAAAGCAGATGAAATATTGTAAAATATGCTAGAAATTCGCATGAGTTGACAAAAAAGAGCAACCTGACAACCAAAATCTATTAGCATTCAATGCATTCTAATTGATCTAATTAACATAGTGCTTAAGACACAGGCGATATCCTTGCATCAGCTGAAGGAATCTCGCTTGTGGCATTCCACGTGTTCTGCTATCAACATTTCACAACAGGTTGGCACAAGGACATGTGGATTTATTGCGTCAGTTAGTCGGCGCAATTAGGGCAATAATTCCGCTGGGTCATGTTGTGTGTCAGATAAAGACAGAGAGGGGGGAGGGAGAGCGGGGGAGATAGAAAGAGAGGGAGAGACGAACAGAGACACACGCAATGTCAATGGGCGTCCTGTTGCGCCGAAACTCCTGACGCTGCCGCCGCGGGGCATTAATCATCTGCAAAGCACACACGTACACACACACACACATTCGCACACACACTCGCACACACACATTATGAGTTCGTGTTAAATTGATACTAAGTGCCCGCATTCTGTCAATATCCTGTCCAAATGTTGTTGACTGCGTCAGCCATTGGATTGGCCAAAATAACTCCCACTCCTTGACTTTGGCTAATGTGCCGCAATAAATTCATTACAAATGCGTAACCCCTGACCCCCTACGGCTCTCCCTCTCTCTCTGTGCCCCATTATCTTATCGGAACCAACATGATTATGGCCATTATGTGAACAAATTTCGCCTAATTCATTGAACGCCGAATATTTGCATTTGCTCGAAGCAAACATTTATGCCTAGCTGAGCGAACCGGACTCAGGGGTAGGGTGTGCGTGTGTGTGCCTCATTGACAGCAACGTGGGCAGTGCGCACCTTGGCATTATGATCAAATTTATTGGCCCATTGGGCAAACAGACATTAAATGCCCGGCAATTCGGTATTTTAAGTATTTGTTAAAATTAGCATAATTAATCGTTTGGGCTGCCAACTTTATTCAAGCGAGAAAACAGCTAGCTCTAGCATATGATAGTTCGCTGGGTTGTTTTTAGTTGAAGACCTTTAGTTGAAGACCTTTTATAATGTTATCAGTTTTGTAATTTATATAAAATTTAAATTTAAATTTAAACTCAAATTAAATGTATATATTTTGTTTGTTTTTTAATAAATATCGGATTAATTTCAAGGAAAAACCTTGAATAATATCTCTATTCAAAAAAAGGAAACTAAAACAAAATCGAGTTTTGCTGATAAATCAGTTAAATAGGCAGCCCTCATATCAGCCTCTAAGTCCCTCTAAGTCCCTCGACCCCTTTGATCTGGCGCTCTAGCAAATCAATATGGACGAGCTGTTGGTCTGTGAAAATCGAATCGAATTAGCCATTGGGGAAAATATAAACGCATAAATGATGCTATTAAATTGAATTATGGCCCGCAATTTCGTGAACGATTTTACGATTTTCCGGATTTTCAATTTTCAAACTCGCGCAGCGCCATAATAATTGCTGCTATATATTTTATGTTTAGCTCCCCCGTTTTTATTCTCACATCTATTTGTTTAATTTTTGTGTTGCATATTTATTGTTTGTTTTGTGTGCTGATAAATGCAACAACTGCTGCTTTGGCTCAACAAACCGTTTGCTCTGATTGCCCATATAAATATATATATATGTATATATGTATATATCTATAAACATAAGTGTGTGTGTACCAGAAACAGATGCGATGTACGCCAGATACGCCATCGATCGATTTATAATGCCGATCATAGCTTTAGCATGTTCCATTATTGATTCACAAGCACTTCCCAACCGGTTCTCTGACTCATACGCGAATCTATGCGAATGGGTGTGACTTTTATTGCTGCAAGGAATGCTAATTGAAGGATTCCCCCCACCTCGATATGTCAGATGATAATGTCAGCTGGATGACAGCAGAAGTGTATCAACTGCAATAGCATACATACTAGAAGTTTGCAATAAGAGAGCATAAGAGTGTGCAAGAATCGCAGAGAGACGCTGTATAAAAGAGTGCGAGAATCGCAGAGAGAGGCTGTATAAAAGAGTGCGAGAATCGCAGAGAGAGGCAGCAGCTCACAAGAAACACAATCGAATAGTTGAGTTGTTGTGTCTCACTGCTAGCTGACAACTAAAAGTGTATTAAATACAATTTACATTCGAAGTTCGCAAATTAAACAACTTATAAGAGAGTGCGAGAATCGCAGAGAGAGGCAGCTGCGCACAAGAAACACAATCGAAAAGTTGAGGTGTTGTGTCGCATAAATCGCATAGACCCCGATAAGATAATGCCAAGAGTTGCTAATGTTAGACAAAGAGCATTTACTAGACATTTATTGATTCCAAGAAATATATGATTAAGGCATAGCCTCAATATTGTTTTTCATTTGCGCTGCTCTACAAGATAATAAGTCGTTGCAACAGCTAAACAGGTTGATCTTATGCCAAAATTAAGCTTTTAGGTTAAGGCTATAAGTAAAGAGTATAAGTAAACTCTGAGAAAAACGCAGCTTGAATTAAGCTAAGAACTTGTTACAAGCACAAAATATCTTAAATTGAATAATTTATTTAGACGTGTGCTCAATTTAAGATACTACAAACTGACTTCAATTTTGATTGCGTAAATCTTGCTTTATGTTTTCTGCGAGTGTACAAATATATTTCCTCAATCCGTGCAGATTTCACATGCTCAATATTTTATGAGTAATTAATTGTGTTATTTTCGGTTTTTTATTGCCTGCTTCCGTTCTTATAAGCCCAAATTTGTTATGTCTTCCGATAGCGAGGCACTGAGTAATTGTCTCAAGGGACAGTCGAGTGATTCAAGCTGCGCCTCAAGGGGCACTTTAGGGGCAATTTTAGGCCGAATCAAACACAAGTTTGCACAATGGGAAAACAATTAAAAAATATATATATATATATAATTAAGTTTTACACGTTAGGTTACTATAAAAAAATATATTTCAATTTATTATTTTCACTTAACGGCTACTTTTGTTGAGTACATTCAGATTTGCTTCCCGAATATGAACTGATTTATCTAACTGTTGCGGTCGCTTAGCAAACTTCGCTTTGAGAGAGTTTGAGTCAAAATTGAGTGAAGTTTGAGCTGCGTCAGCAATTATGCGTGGGATAGTACTCTGATGGGAACATTGACAGTGGCGTGATATTTAGGGTGAATTGTTTATGTCTACCAAAGGGGGACAGTTTGATCTTGACCAATGTCGATGTTATCACCAGGCTCTTTGTTTACAATATTAGAAATGTTTATAATTGTGCTTATGCTTATGTGCTAAGTTATGTTAAAGGGTGGGTGCGACTATGGATATGTCACTCCCCCAACCATTAGAAAAGTGCCTGTCCTCAGGTGTTTAAGTTTGGATATAGTGTAACATTTTCTTCTTTTACAATTGGTATATCTCCTATTATTGTAGGTGTTTCTTCTACTTTGGGTTTTTTATATTTTATAATTAATTTCTTAGGTATGCTTTTGAACTTATATGTCAAATACAGTGTTAAACTTATTAATATGATTACAAATATGGTTATTGTAATTATCTGGAATACATTGTTAAATTTTGTATGTGCATTTATAATTTGTTTCGTTTGTACAAACGAAAGTGGTTCTAATTTTATAACATCATTGCTTACGTAAATGCTTTGAGTATAATCTAACATATTGTTTGAAATTGAAATTTCATTAATTTGCAATGAACAATTAAAGATTTTTATTATATTGTCTCCTTCTATTGTTATTTCGTTATTTATACAATTATGGTTTAATATAGTTTTTGGTAAATTCCAAGTTAAAATTATATTTGGTTCTATGTAGTTGATTTGAAAATTTTGCAAAATTTTAGTATAACTACATTCTGATGTTATTTGGTTTAAAATTCCTGTTAAACATTCATTATTAATTAATTTTTTTGTTTCTCTGCTATAAACTTTTTTATCTTGGGTAAAATATTTTTCATGAGCTATTTCTGTCAAAATATTATTATTTTCATCCGGGTATGGAATTATTTCGAATACCGGGCTTTTTATTATTTCTCGAGGAATATGGGATATTATAAGTATTTCGTTTGTATCTGATTTAAACCAAGTGGAAGTTTTTGTATTCAACAATTTCTCAGAATTAACATGCAACAAATAGTCATGTTTTAGTAATTTTGGGTTAAAAATTCCTAATCTTGTGAGCTGCATTCCCATCTCAATGTCTTCTATATATTCTGTAAAGTGTTGTAAGTTAAATATAAGGATATCTAATTTCTTTCCTTTTTGTTTCTCTTGATCTAGTTCGTTCATGATTTCTATTCCTTTGTTTATAGCTTCTATTATGTAATTTAATTCGTTAACCTGGACGCTGTTTTCTGCTAAGTTGCTTATTTTTTGTTCAATTTCTGCTTTGTCTTCTTGATCTAATGTTCCAAATAAGTATTTATATGCTGTTCCTACTATGTTAACTAAACCTCTTTTGCTGCGTTTGGCTATTTTTAAGCCGTTTATTTCTCTGTTTAATTTTTCTACTAGGTATTCGATTTGTATAAGGTTATTGAATTCTTTACTTTGTTCAATTAAATTGTTAAAAGTTTCTTCGGTTTTTGTTATATTAACCGTTAAACAGTGGAATTCGTAATCTGTCGGAATGTCTATGGTTCCTGTTTTAAATATGAGATATCCGTTATGGGCTTTGATAGGATTAATTTCAATACTCTGTGCATTTATATAGTTTACAGTTATTGATAGTAATATTATAATAATTAATTTAAGCTGGTGCTTGTATGTTTTGATCGCTGTCTGTTGTTGACCTGTAATTGTTATATTTGCTTTGATTAGTCTTCTTTTTCTTTTTGAATTTGGTTTTGTAATGTGTTATTTTCCTGCCTCTGTTAGTTTCCTCAAAATGTTTGTCGTCGATTTGTCTTAGTTCTCCTGTTTTCTTGAACGGGGTTGTCGTCTTTGATTTAACTAACGGTGAGTGTTTGTATCTAGTGTCAATTTCATAATTTGTTCGTTTTTTGTTGAGATTATTTATTAGTTTTTCTTTATTAGCTTGAGTGTCATACTCTGGTGTACCTGCATATATGAATATGTCCGCTGGTGTTCTGTTAGTCGTTTTGTGCTTTGTTTTATGATTGTACGTGTAGAGTATAGTTTCAAATTTTGTAAGTTTATTTTCGACGTCTGAGTCGCTGTTAATGATTCTTAGTTTTTCGTTAACTGTCTTATGAAATCGTTCTACGTCGGATATACCATTTTTACTAGTGGTTATATTAATATTTACTGCTTCTGATTTTAGCCATAATTGTAAAGCTGTGCACATAAAAGCTGAGTCTTTGTCTGCCTTTATTTCGATGGGTTTACCCATTTGGTTGAACACTTGTAATATAGCTCGTTTGGTTTCTAGCCAGTCTCTACTTTTTATTTCTATTAATGATGCAAATTTTGAATAGATATCAATGCAAGATAAAAATTGTTTATCTCCTACTATGTAAAAATCCATTACATATTTTTCTCGGATATTAGCGATTTCCGGAGTTATTTCGAAAGTTAATTTTGTATCTCTGTGTTCTGTTTTTGCGATGTTGCAAATCTCACATTCATTTATTAGATTTTGAATTAAATTTTGATAATCTGGGAAATAGTGGGTTTCTTTGAACCAATTGATAGTTTTTTCAATTCCTGGATGTAATAATTCTTTGTGCTTTTTTAATATTAATTCTTTGAATTCTGCATATGTTTGAAGGTCTATTAATTTTGTACTAGTTTTCATTGCCTTTGTTGAATTATTCGGACTTATTATTTCTAAGTAGGCTTCTTGAAAAATTGGAAAATCTGCTTCGTTGTGGAAGTATAGCACACTTTTCTTTGTGCATAAGTATTCTTTTATTAATTCTTTGGCATGCGTATTAGTCATGTCTTTGTACGTAATTTTTATGTTGGTTTTGTGAAAGTAATTCGTAACTTTTGTTTCGTTCTCGGTTCCTTTTTCAAATTCTATTTGTCGATTATAATAATTAAGTGGTCTTTCTGTGATTTGTAAATGGTTACTGTTGTCTTCTTGAGCACTATGTATTGTTGCTCTTGTGCTAATTGTATCTTCGCCTAAGAAGTTTTCGTTTAATTGAATTCTGGACAGAGCATCTGCCACATAATTTTCTTTTCCTGGGACGTATTTAATTTGGAAATCAAACTCATTTAGCTTGATCTTCCACCTTTGTAATTTCATGTTAGGTTCTTTCATATTATTTAACCAGACGAGTGGTCTGTGATCACTAAGGATTTGAAATTGTCGACCAAAGAGATAGGACCTAAAGTATTTAGTGGCCCAAACGATTGCTAATAATTCTTTTTCAATCGTTGAATAATTTAACTCATGCTCGTTGAGAGTTCTACTTGCATAGCATATAGGCTTATGCTCTTGCGAAAGGACGGCCCCTATTGCCATATTACTCGCGTCTGTAGTTAATGAAAATGGTTTTTCGAAGTTAGGGTATATTAAAATTGGGTCGGATGTTATGAGTACTTTTAGCTTTTCAAACGCTAGTTCGTAGTCTCTGTCTTTTATATTGATTTTTGCTCCTTTTTTTAATTTAAGTGTTAATGGTTTTACTATATTAGCGAAATTTGGTATAAATTTCCTATAGAAACCACATAATCCTAGAAATGATTTTATTTCTTTTGGGGTTTTTGGAATTGGGAATTTGACAATTGCTTGTATCTTGTTGGGATTTGGTTTTATACCCTCAGTTGTGATGATGTGACCGAGAAATTCAGTTTCTTTTCTCATAAACTCGCATTTATCCAACTGTAGTTTTAAGTTAGCTTCTCTAAGCTTCTTAAATACCTTTTGTAGCGACAAAATGTGTTCCTCCAATGAAGTGGAAAAAATAATAATGTCGTCTAAGTAGACCAGACAATCTTTAAAAATTAAATCTTCTAAGAGATTGTTCATACAACGTTGGAACGTTGCAGGTGCATTCTTAAGACCAAATGGCATGCGAGTGTACTCGTAATGGCCATGTTTAGTCGAAAATGCGGTCTTGGGTATTGAACCAGGATCCATTTGGATTTGGTGGAAGCCTTTGGCTAGATCAATGGTTGTGAAATATTGACATTTTCCAAGTTTGTCTAATATTTCATCCATGATCGGGATAGGGTATTTATCATTAATAGTTAGTTCATTGAGATTGCGGTAATCTATGACTAACCGGAATTTTTGCTTTCCAGATGCATCGTTTTTCTTTGGAACGATTATTACTGGTGAGCAGTAAGGGGATTTGGATTTACGTATGATATTTTGTTTTATCATATCGCTTATTTGTTTATTTACTTCCTCATCGTATATTTGAGGATATTTGTATGGACGCTTGTAAATTGGGTCCTCATGTTTCGTTAGAATTTTGTGTTTAATTGTACTAGTGAAAGTCAAATTGTCACCTTCATGGTACTGGATATCACGAAATTCATGTAAAACTTTTTTTATTTTTTCTTTTTCTTCTGAGTTTAGGTGCTCTAGCCTAAACTCATTGTTTTCTATTAATTCATTATTAATAGCGAAGTTAAATGGTCTGTCCTCTGTTGAGGGTGGATCAAGGCACTCTTGTGCGGTCATGTCCTCTTCGACCTCTTCGTCATTATATCTAAAACAAAAGTTAAATTCTCCTAAGGTTACGGATCCTTGTGCATAGTCTATTTTTGCTTGACATGCCTCAAGGTATTCTCTCCCAATCAGAACATCATAATGCTCTGAGAAGTCGTGAATATAGAATTTTTGTTTGCTCGGACAAATTTTGCTTGCTCCTAATCGTATACTTTGTTTTAATTCAATAACACCATTTATGGTGTGAACCTTTAATGTTTCGTTGTAAACTGGAAAATTTAAGCGGTTTGTTTTCATTAGATTTATGGTTGAACCTGTGTCGATGACACATTTTAGAACTTCGTCATTCATAATCAATTTTATGAATGGATTTCTTCTGTTTGTTCCGAGGCTTGCTGATGAAAATTTTCGGATGTATCCATTTTCATCTGCCCACTGTTACTATCTCTTTGACGTTTAGTCGGAGGGTTTGGTGCATTCAAGCGTGAATGGGACTGATTTTGGTAGTTTAAGGGATTTTGGTATCTACCTTGACTTAATTTCTGTTGGAACTCGTGGTGAGCTTTCTGATTGTCTTCGGACTTATTATGCTGTTTATTTTGTGCGTGATAACTCTGATTCGTGTTGGAATAGCCACTTGAAATGGTGGTTGGGTTAGCATTTTGCTGATAATTTCCCATGTTCCTACGATTGTTATTTGGATTTCCCTGAACATTATTATTTTTAGGTTTTTCAGTAACGCTATTTTCATATAATCCCTCTCTTTGAGCTACTTGCTTTAGTTTTTGTGTCGACGTAATGTCGTGTCTGGCTAACATCATGAAAAGCCTATCTGGTAATTTTTTTGTAATAACATCTTTGATTGTGTTATTCATAGCATTTGTATAAAGGGTTGTATTGCTAGGTATATTTTCTAGTGCTAACTTATTTAATATAACAAAAGATTTATTCTCGAGCTCCTCGATGAACTTACGGACGTTTCCTTGGTAATTCGTGTTGTATAAGCGTCGAAGGAGTTCTTCAAATGGTGTCTGCACTTTGTATTCTTCAATCAATGCGTTTCTCAGCTCCTGCCAAGTGTTGGCTGCTGTCCTTTGTGATATTCTCTGAGCATCTCCTGTGACTTGCAATTCGATGGCTCCGTATAAGATGCTATGTTGTCTAACATCTCGGGTTGGATACAGGTGTAGGATGTAATCTATCCTTTTAACGAAGGCGTTTAGTTGATCCGTTGATCCGTCAAAGCTTGGCACCTGTCTAAGTTGTGAAAGGGCCTGGTTGAGGTGTTGTTCTGATAATTCCATTGTCATCTTGGTGTAATACACTTTTTTTTGAATAGTTTTGAGTTTGTAGGTTTGAACTTTATTGTTCTTTGATTTTGCACTTTTATTTTAGGTTAAAGTTTGTGATGGATTATTGGTTAAATGTTTTTTTTTTTTTGTGTGTGTGTCTTAAAAAGACTCAGTAATAACGTATTGCAGGGATCAAACGATATGCAAAGCCAGTCGTTATTAACTGTAGTAGCTTTATTGCCCAAAGGGTCAATATTATTAAGCTACTAGTGACCCGAAGGTTCTTGTGCGGATACGTATTCGAGAAAATTTTTATTACACTCCGACAACACTTTCGGTCGCGATTGTGCGTTAGATCTGGGAATTAATTATCCTTTAGCGATCTTTAATTTTTCCCGACGTATCCTACCGGCTGCGCCAATTAAGTTTTACACGTTAGGTTACTATAAAAAAATATATTTCAATTTATTATTTTCACTTAACGGCTACTTTTGTTGAGTACATTCAGATTTGCTTCCCGAATATGAACTGATTTATCTAACTGTTGCGGTCGCTTAGCAAACTTCGCTTTGAGAGAGTTTGAGTCAAAATTGAGTGAAGTTTGAGCTGCGTCAGCAATTATGCGTGGGATAGTACTCTGATGGGAACATTGACAGTGGCGTGATATTTAGGGTGAATTGTTTATGTCTACCAAAGGGGGACAGTTTGATCTTGACCAATGTCGATGTTATCACCAGGCTCTTTGTTTACAATATTAGAAATGTTTATAATTGTGCTTATGCTTATGTGCTAAGTTATGTTAAAGGGTGGGTGCGACTATGGATATGTCACTATATATATATTTAAATGCCAACCGCCCACTAATGGAAGCATTTACTAGAGCAGCATTTGATAGCGTCGCATTTAATAATTCTGTATGCTGGAATGCATAAAGCTTGACAAAGATTTATCGGCGCGACTTCACTGATAAAGCGATAGAACTCGGGCCAACGGGCACTTGGAACGTGTCACGCGGCGTATGCGTAATTTATGCACAAACAAAATAAAATACATGTATATTCAAAATACGCGAGGGAATCGCGCGAAGTTCTCGAGCATAT
Organism: Drosophila virilis; assembly: GCF_030788295.1. Taxonomy (NCBI): domain Eukaryota; kingdom Metazoa; phylum Arthropoda; class Insecta; order Diptera; family Drosophilidae; genus Drosophila; species Drosophila virilis. The sequence goes on from NC_091545.1 coordinate 4,799,341, forward strand.
TAGGAATTAATATTTAAACAATGCACTGGCTGCCGCTTTATATTCTATAAATATATATATATATATTGTATGTATTGTATTTATCGTATTTCCCGATGTTAATAGCCACATAAATTATGAAACTCACGAAATCAAAAAACCATTAAATATCATTGCGGCCACTCACAATTTCCAAATGTTCTGCGTATCAGTTAAGTACTTAATATATATATTTCTACACAAGCGTATTTTTCAGATAGCACCAAATAAGTGCATTTATATACATATATGTTTCGTATATCAGCTTTATTTTATGATTTTATTATATAGTATGTTGGTCCCCATATCGGGTTGGTGGCCCGCAGAAACCGCAGTTAAACTAATCGTGGCGCCAGCTGAAAGACACTGAACTTGAACTGAAAATGAAACTGAAACTCAAACCCACCACAAGGTAAAGGTGAGATAGATAAACAGCCAGCACACACACGCACACACACACACACGCACACACACTCGGCCGATTATTTTCAATTTCAACAAAGTTTTTAGCCAGGGGTTTTTAATTGTTTTCGTCTGACCCATTGATGGTTTTCCGTCTCTTCAATTTTCGCTGCGTGTGGTTTTTGTTTTCTATATACCCTTGAAACTACTTAAATGGGGTGTAATCGTTTTGTGCAAGTGTACGTAACAGGCAGAAAAAGGCCTCTTTGATCCCATAAAACATTTTTTAAGGCATCGATTAAAATCACGAGGTCGATTAACATCTTTTACGATATCCTGTTATTTTCTTAACATTTTGTATATAACATATTCTTAACATATCTTAAAGTCTTACAAAATCCAAAATATTCCACAATTTAAATGCCTCGACTTCTTAAACTTTAGATTGTGAAAAATATTTGGCTTTTACATTAATGCTCTCAATATTTCATAAAGATCGGACAATGAGCAGCGAAGTTATTCAAGAACACATTTCCCTTGCTTCCCTTCTAATAGCAGCTCGTGCTGGCTGCAGGGTAAATCCTGGCCAACCATCCCCGCCACTCGCAGACGTATTTGTTTTTAATTTTATTTTGGGTACTTTTAATTCGTGTGAAAATTCCAGCAAAGTATTTTTAGACGCCAGTCAAACCAAACATCACGCAATAGAATTTCGGCTCTTCCCAATTTAAACACACTTGGGCCAAGCCCAGGCCCGCAAATTGATTGCCAAGCGATATTTAATCCCCTCAGGGGTTTTTTATTCTAGTAAAAAAGTCAGCCCGGCAAGACATATAGACGAGAGCTCTCACATTTGATGAGCAGCTAATTTGCACATCGAATCAATCAAGCTGCTTGTCAGAGATTAAATAGTTAGACAACGCGTAACTTAATGCCCACCTGAATTTCGATTATCCAATAATAAGTATTATTTTAAACGCACCTTATTTTCCCATTGCACCTCTCCCCTTTTCGTTTTCCTACCCTATCAATTAATGCTCATTCCCAAACATTGCCCACCTCTGTTTATAAATAGTTATCTCATCAATCATCAGACTAAAGTTAGCAGGGAATATAATATATATAATCTTGATGATGGTTTTTTGAAGTACTCAAAAAGGGGCTAAAGTTTAAAGTAAGCATGAGCAAGCCATAGATTAAATACAAAGAATGAAGCATAAGAATTGGCAACAAAAGTCAATTTCCGACTGATTGATTGATTGAATAGATTGACGTGATCTCCTGTAGAATGCCCTTATGAGCAAGAGCTTTTAAGTATGCTAAATAGATATTGTATTAAACGAAACATTTTCTATCCAGAAGTTCACTTTTAATAAAATATCCCATGGGAGCTACTAAGAATATGATTGAAGGTTTACAAGAAGAAGCACTTCAATCAACAAGATCTTCCATTGAAATCCTTTACGAGCAACAGCTGAGAGCAGGTTAATTTCGAATTGTCGAAAGATATCTTAAAATGTCATTAAGTAGCTCTTTCCAGAACTGAATATTAAATCGAATATACCAGGTAATATTGCTTCTAATTTGAACAAATATCTACAAGAAGAAGCACTTCAATCAAATTTTATGTTTTTTTGGAAGTTACTGTACTTGACTTAATGGGCTCGGTAATAACTGTATTTAATGGATCACTTAAAACAAAGGCAAATTTATTTATACAATACTTATTAAGTATCTGTTTTTATTGCATTTCCATCGAAATCCTTATTGAGCATTATGATAAAAAAACACTTAAATGAACATTCGAATACGCCAATTTCTAGCGAATTCCTTTTGCGTTTGGCATTAACTTAATGTCAAGGATATGGCTGAATGCATTTGGCTAATTAAATTGCAATTTCATGACGCTTATCAGTTAGCCGGGGCAGGTTACCCGGAGGCACCACCCACCTGCATGATAAACGGCAACTAAATGCAGCTTAAATGCCAGATAGCTCCTCACATGTTTATAATTTACGGTATGTGTATTTTGCATTTATCATATCGCAAGGGTTCTTCACATAAATGTATATATATATATATTTATTAATATATAAACATATTCACATTGAACTTTGTTTACAAACATCGCGACGTGTCGTGGATCGAAGTTCCTGGGTAAATTGCGAATTCTTACGGAAAGTAATGTGAAATAAACAGAACTCAAGGCAAAACAATAAACAATAAAATAACCAGAAAAAACGAATATATTCGGCACGCCGAAGCTTAAACACCCTTTCAATTGATTCTATAGAATAGCTTTCTATTTGAATGATTATTCTTGTGGAGGGAACATAATATAGTAGAACGATTTAAGACGGCTTTGAAGATCCTCATTTCCAGTGTTGGTAAGTGTATTTTAAGAGAATACAAATATAAACCAAATCGACTTTGAAAGACTTGGAGCTATGTGCTCCTTCTAATATGATATTGGGACAGCAACACAGTTATTATACGGACTAAACACCTTAAAGCTAATCTCCAGTGTTGGTTAAGACATTTTAGTTTTTAAATTATTCTGCACATAGATCTTTGTGATCCCTCTGAGAACAGACATATAATATAGTAGTACGATCTAGTCGACTGCAACTTTAACTTAATTACGGACTCTACTCATAGAAAGTACTTTCCAGTGTTGGTAAGTATATTAAAAAAGATTAAAAGAAAAAACTCGTGTTTGCCTATTCCTCCTGAGGGAAGCCATAACTCGACTCATAAAAAGGGTATATAGATGAGAATAAAGATTTTAACGAACGCCAGCCAAATGTACAAAATGTAAACAAATGAAAGGCGCGTGAAGAGTTGCCCAGTGTTGGCAATGGGCTGCGGGCAAAACACTCCCAACCCCAACCCGAACCCAGAGTTGCATTTAAAGAGTAGACTGGAGTGAGGTGGGGTTGGGTTGGGTGAGCTGTTTTATGAGCCACTTTACGCTGACTCAAAGTGCAACAAGTGTTTGATTAAAGTCTTGTTAAGAAAACAGCTTTGAAGACAAAACATTGATTGCCATGCAATTAACAGAAATTCGACGAACTTAAGTGCAACTAAATTTACCCAGAACCCATTTACCAGATGTTAATCACTTGACTCATCCAACGACCCAAATCTGTGATTTGCACACACAAACTAGCCCAAACGAGCCGTGGCAATAAAATTAAGATTAATTTAATAAGGCCAAGTTAAATAGCTTAGTGATTTCAACAGCTATATCAAGAGAGATATATAAATATTTTAAATAAATCTTTTAGAAATTGTAAAATAAATTTCTTAGAAACTATTTGCTAAACTTGCAGAAAATAGAAAATTGTCAAAAAATCCGTTTATATATGAGCACAAATTCTGTTTCTCAAGATATCCTAAACAAAGAAAGTATTATCTACTTTTTTCTATTGTGGATTTTCTTAGGATATCCTGACCTAACTGAGGAAATGGCGTCTGCTGTTTCACAATAAAACAATAGAAAGAAATAACTTTAGGACGACGCTTAAATACCCTCGGAAAACACGCTCTTCTTTTGAACCGAAACAGGAAATTATAATTCTTGTAAGATCAAGGAAAGATAGATTAATTAACGATTTTTTCCATAGTTACTTTCATATATGTTAATGTTCACAAATATGCTAAAGTTCCCAACAAATCAGTCAAGCCATTTATTGAAAAATTTCCCAACATAGCTAAAAGCTATTATAGGAACAATAGCTCGGAAATAAAGCTCTACAAGGGTATTTAATCTTCGACCTGTTGCTTCTTTCCGGACTTGTTTTTATCAAACAAACGAATTTCCCTCAGCTAGCATGAGGATTAACGCATAAATCTTCATAGAAAAGTTTTAAAAATAGATCATATTTAGTTTTTAAGAGATTTTCGGAACAGCATATTCCATTAGATTATATATAAATATTTGTCGCATTATTGGAAGAGTAACGCCCACTTGAATGGCAGGGCAACTAATTATTGTGCGTTGTTTACAATCAGCTCTTGAGGAAATACTACAAAGCCTTATCTGAATGCCCATTTGCACTTACCTAGGAGCCTATATATCACTATATCTCTCTCTCTCTCTATCTATATATATTTATATTATGTATATATTTATATGTAGCTTTCGAATAGGAGTGAACTGTATTTGCTTCAATCAAGTTATTTGCTGTGTGTAAATCTATTGTTCATGTGCAACTTTGAAATTGTTTGCATTTTGACTGCATTTACTGAAAGTATATTTAATATATGAATATATGTTTATATATATATATATATATATATATATATATATGTGTGTATATGGCAGATAATAACACGCGTTAGCCCCTCGTCATTCGGTATGCAAAGCAGCTCAACAGTTGAACGCCATTGATTCGCGGTTGTCTTTAAGGCATTTGCTGAGCTGGGGTTTTTTTTTATTTTTTTGAAATTTTATTTTATTTATTTAAGTTCTTCTCTTTTAACTTCCCAAACTTGTTGTTGACAACTTTGGATGACAAGTACCTGTGAATATTTGTCAGAAAAAAAAACAGGCGAAACAGTTTGCCAGAATTCTGTAGTATTTATGGCCTATTTATGCGAGAAGCAAGGCGATTTACATAAAATTTGCTGCCTATTGGTGCATTTTTATTAATAATTAGTTTTGTTCACATGTCATTGAAGAGATCATCAACAATTCGCTGGGAATACCCCATGTAACAACACGCAGATCACAAACCTCGAGCAGTAGTTCGCGTTGTGACGTTCGTTTCAACCGGTTATATTGTTATTATCATAGCAATTAAAAAAGCAAAAGCGCATACGATATTATTAACGAGTTATCAACAACTCCATTATAAATTTGCGTTATTTCTACGATTTTCTCTTTTCTCAATACCACGACACCTCCACAGCGGGCGACGGCTTTAAGCGAACTGAACGGACGACTGATAAACTACTGTCTGTTAGACCACTGTAAACTGACAACAGATAAATGTTAAATTATCTGTTAATGCGCTGTTAGCAGCGTGCTGCTCAGTGCGCTGCAGCGTTTGCCTGTGGCTTGGGCAAGGTGGATAAGAGCTGGAATCTGATAAGAAGCGTTAGCTAGGGAGAGAGAGCGGGTTGCGGTTGGAAGAAGGAAAGAGTATTAAAACGCTTAAAGAAACATTAATAGCAATAGCATGTATAAAAGACTTGACTTGACAAAAATTGCATAAGAGAGCCACTCATTTTAAGACAAAGCGGCATATTCTCCAATCAGAATATTATATTATATCTTTATGCATGTGAAAAAGAGAGTAAACACATAAAATGCTGTCTCAGCTCTTATAACAGCGGCGATCTTGCAATAACAGTGAAATGTTAATTTAACATGCAGCGAATCCTCGCAAGTAAATAAACTAAACAAACAAACATTCCACTATGCATATGTATAGGTATATGCACATGTAATTATTGCACACATATCTGAATTTGCGCTAAGTCTGCAGATTGGCGGGAGGGCTTTGTTGGTGGGCCTTTGTCGGCATTCCTTTTTGCGCCTTGTCCGCACGTAGGCGAAAAAAACAAAAGCCACATGGCAATTGATAGACGCTTGCCAGCGGTTTGCCCAGTTGAAATGTAAACAAACTGTCAAGTGTTCAATGAATGGATGGATGCTTCAAGTGGTCAAGTGCTCCCACAACCTGCTGCTGTTTGGCTTTGGCTCGCAATCGAAGCTGTTTGCGCGCCCTGAGGGCAGCTTTTTCAAGCTGTGATTCAGCGCGTTTTTGTTTTGTCTATTTATCGACTTAATTGGCCTGTTGCTGGCAATTCAATTAGCCGCCCGAAGCTGACATAAAGCTCACGTTACATCCATTAACCAAATGAGTCAAAGATCAGCGCGCTTCACGAAGCTTTCAAGCGAATTGAATGCACATGTTGAATAGCAGCGAAAAGCACAACAATAACTGTACATCTGACAAGTCAATTATATTCGTACAGTGCCCGTCATAATTAGTTGCATATATTATTATTTATTCCACTATTAATTGAAATTTCAGTTAGGTTTTGTTTATGGTGTGATTGGAAAAGAATTTATAGCCTAATCCTAAAATCAGTTTATGAAATCTTTAATTACAAAAATGACGCTCAGTCTTGTGTTTGAAAAGTTTTTGAAGAAGAAATTCCCTTCGAAATACAATTATTTAAGCTTTGGCCGAATTCTCATTTGATTTTCACACTTATTCCACAGTTTAAAGTGGAATTTTAAAAGCCCATATATAAAGAAAACTACTTTCAATCTCTCACAGCCATTATTCACAAGCGTAAGCCAGCTGGGAGCCTATCAAGAAATGGGTTTTTCCCAGTTCAACTTCATTTGAAAATCTTCTTTATTGCCTACACTTATCTCTGGCAAGGAGAAGCCACGGCAATTGAATTCGCAGATAAGACCAAGATGGTTCCCCGATTATTGTTACCAAATGAGCATATTAAACTCCAAAGTTTATTTATATATACCGTTCTATACCTTATATGAGATATAGGTCCAAATGACACGTAGGGCGTTCTATGGTTAATGTAGGGTAATAAATGTTGCCTTGTGCCTAACGTGTACGTGTTCAAAGTCAGTTTTTTATTTTTCTATGCAGGGGCAATGACAACGGCAATTATCATTATGATATAATATATGAATACGATAATAACCGATGTGATGAGATCCAAGAGAAACACAATTTGGATTAGAAATTTTTTGTTATTTTTTTTTGGGTGGTCTCAAATTGTTTTATAGCCAAAAATCGATTTGCGAAAGCAACCAAAACGAGCCGCGCAATTGCCAATTAATTTGATGGCTTTGAAAACAATTGAACAAAACGTGTAAACACATATAAACATACAGATATATATAGATATATATTTGTATTAATAAGCTGAAAACGTGCCCCGTCTGCCATCCAGCCGGATCCGCAGTACGAGCCTCAAGACCTATTCCGTGGTATTCCCGAATTATGCGCGTTGACATTGTCTCGAAAAGGAGAGTTTTTTTTTTTTTTGAACAAACTGGTTTCGCGCTTCAGCATTGAGCCTCAAGTGCCGGCAACTACATATGTATATATTGTCAAAGACTCGGCAAATAATACAAAAATATATATAAAACTTGTGGGCAGCTCTCTCGGTCGCTCGATCATAAAAATCACATTTTAATCGCTCGCCAGGCATCCAAGGCTTCCCCCAAATTGAAGATCACATTGCGCTGGATGCCAAAGCGAATAAGAAACATAACCAAAAGAAACTGACCTTGACACTCTCGTTGGCTGGAGAGCGGATTCCCGAACAGATGTCCGAATACTTATGGGCGCCACAGTTTAATTAGTTGCCAATTAGCGATCTTAACGTTAAGATAGTTTGCTCAAATATTTAAACGAGTTGATTAAAAATATGATGTGAACTTCTTGCGCGCACTCACTTAACTTTTAGTTTTTCAATTATCTTTGACACATATAAAGTTGAAGGTTTGAACCCAACGTATTTTCACTTAATTAAATTCTCTTTGCGTTTGTTTAACCGCTGCCGAACTTCTTGTTTGGCCAATTCACTGCAACTGAGCATTTGCTTGGGCAATTGTCTGCAGCTGTTAGATAACAGCAGCTGCGCTGTTAAGTTGCACAAAAAGCTTCCGCCGCACAAGCTTAACAGAAAGTTTTGATGTGACTCGGTTGAAGACTTTCAATTTATACAGTGGCGGACAAAACAAACTGCTCACTTACTTTCACATTGTTTAAGGCGGGGTACTTTTTTTTTTTTTGAAATAGCAGCACACATTTAGGGTTCATATAATTGTACTTAATCCCGATGTTAAAGTGTAGACCTGAAAATACACTCTATATAAAAAGAACAACTTTGTTAAAGCAGATTCTCTAGCTGTATTTCAGTTTTATACCAATTCATGTTTCAGTTGAAGGTCCAGTTCACGTGTTCGGTTTAGGAATATGTTAAAAATGTTATAGACTTAACAATTAATTGAAAATTAGATAATTATGCTTTTAACAGACTACCCTAATGAAAACAAATGTTGGGCAACGGCAAGCCCCAAGCTTGAAGACTATTTAACATAAAGCTCCAAAAGTATCCCATTTAAGAGCATATCGAAGTACTTTTCATAGAATTAAGCAACCCTTTGTTGATTATCATATAACAATATCTTAAGCGTTTAACTAATAATATAAACAAATATGAAATTTGTGAAATTGAAATTCGAAATAAACTATCAAGCCTGCCTCAGCGACAAATGAGAAAATCCTAACAAAGAAAGCTCCTATCAGAATAAATAATTTCAAGATCAGTTCAAATTAGAATTGTAATTGGAATTGTAAGTGGAACGAAGCGCATCAATTCCATATTCCGTATTCAGTTACTGGAACTTGCACTGCTGCTCTCTCATTGCGCCTGCACTTGCTCTTGCAGAGGCTTTTGGTGCAGAAGCGATTCTTGTTGCCGCCGCAGCCGTTGTAGGAGAGTCTCTTGCAGGATCGGCTCCTGGTATCGTACCACCACATATATATATTCGCATTCCCGTAGCAGACGGTCTCATTGGCGTGTCCTTCGCTTTTGCCGCCTATGCAAACTGGTTGGCTATCTGTAGAGGGTTAAGAAGTTGTTAATGCCCCGCATCATTTCTGGCCGTGCAGAGGACGTGCCACAATTGGTTACCTGCAACACCACCACGACAGACCATCGCCTGTATGCCAGTGTGGGCCACATAGAAAGCCAGGCCAGCCAGGATTAGAAAGAATTTCATTTTGAAGAAACTCACTAAACTCAGCTCGATCTGAACTGACTTTCAACTGAACATTTGCAGCGCATATATAGCCAATCGATAAGAGACTCTGCAGGTAGTGCCAGACCCCAAACGCGACAGCTGTTCCACAACTTGGAACTTTGAAGAGATTTTACAACAGAGGCCCTTATCAGGGTGCTGAGTATAAATTCAGATTCGAACAGTTTTTTTTCTGTTGCAATTGTAAAAGTTTGAGGAAAACTTTCGATTCAACTGCAAACGCATCTGTGGCCATGATTTAAAAAATTTGCAAAGAACAAAAAAGAAAAAACGAATAAAATCGAAATATTAGCTGTTAGCAAACGTGTGGTAATTGCAATAGATCTGATAAATCGTGGCTTTTGTAAACTCTCATTGTGGCCCACACTCAAGCCCAGACGAACCATTGCCGAGGCTCTGTTCCTGTTAAGAGATTCGTCCTGCATTATAATTGGTTTAATATTTGACTTTTATGCTAAAGTTAACCAACAGGTCTGTTTTGGCGGCATAATGGCAGGCCCTGAACTGTTCCGGCAGTGCCGCAGGAATGCGAATAATGCAATGTGATATTACCACATCGATACCCACCTCTGCAGGAAGATGGCCTACAAGGGCTGCGCTGGCAACAACAATCGCAAAAGTCCCAATCCCGTACATTAGTGGAATGTTAAATGTGATATGTTAAATATGAATATTGAAATTCATTCATTACTTATTATTAAACCTAGGTTAATTTCCAAAGTAGGCATTTGTAACACTTCTTCTGTCGATTCAATAAGAACCATAGGAAGAAAAACAGGCTAAGATAAGCAAATTAATATACATAATGAATTAAAAAGATAAAAAATAATAATAATTTTGACTATTTCCTCTAAAATAAAAACGTATCAAATAAACTTTAAAAAAAATAATTTAAAACCAATTTAAACCCAAATCAGATGGTCAACAAAAAGTTTCATACAAACGTGTTTCGCGATCTTTCCACAATTACGGCTAGCATTTTTTTAGGCATCCATATCCTGGTAAAATCGTCAGCCAATCAGTCGGAACAAACGGTTTTACCTATAAAGATAGCTCTTTAAGTATTACATTTGATTTGAGGTCGCCGCTCGAATTAGCTACCGATATGCAAACAAATATCGATACCCAGGGAACACCGCGAGGAGGCCATCACTAATGCAATGGGGCCTTGTATTAACATGGCCTTCGAGTCGACTTGAAATGCTTTAATTTTCAAAATTATAACATTTCCATGTTCCCCAACGCTCACATTTAACCGTTGTACTTTCTTACCTTCATAGGGTGTGCTATCTGAGACGAACATTATTCGAAGTGCATTCATGCTCTCGGCCTGTCCATTACGTCTGGCTGTAAAGAGAACGCTTATTAGAATTTAAATAGTTTATTATTTGTAGCTTAAAGTTAGAGATTTCCTAATATTAAACGATGCCTACGTAATCCCTGTCAATGCCAGATGCAGTTACCAAAATATATTTATAGACATGTATACATGTTTACAAAATGTTGCAGAAAACAAATTGATGCAAAGCAAATATATCGATATGTCGTGAGACAATCATCGTTCACGATGAACTTGTTCACAAATGAACATTTACTTCCAACGATTGCGAGGCTGGTTCCGAGCTTTGGTCTCTTTGGTCTCCTTGCCAACAGTAATACTCAAGGGGATTCTGGTATGATCATGCTATATACCGATTTAAATGCATATATATTGTATAGTTAGTAGTATATAGTTTGCGTTATAAAAATACTTGATCTGACATATTGATCTATATATAAATCGAAAATGGTTGAGAGTAAATAAATGCGGCTTTTACGAATATTTTCGAGCTGATCCTCCCGCTCTTGATAAACGATATATGCTCATTCGATGGCTCTGCATTTTCTGATCGACCTGGTTTAGCCTGAAAGTATATATTTAATATACATATATATGACGAACAGATTATACAGACACAAGATGATTTGTAAGAGGATGCAGTGCGTTAGTTAGTTGACCCGAAGAATTAAAAAAATGCATAAAAAGAAATCGAACACAAAACCACAAAAAAGACAACACAGAAGCAAGAAAAGCAGGCAAATTGGTTAGTATCACAAATTTAAAAGAAAATTCACAAGATGAACAGCGTGCATCAAGGACAACATTGAATAACCAATTGTTTTTACCTAATTCAGGATATTGGGACCGATCTTATTGACAGCTCCATTCCTGTCTTGGAGTGCGATTTCTTCTTCGGAGTCGCTGCCATCTTCGGCCGATTCTATGCCCCGAATACTTTTGCCAAAAAAGGATGGATGAGCCCAATTATAAATGTTCATGATATCTAACTTTCTCACTCACTCACTCACTCTCTCTCTCTCTTTCTCTCTCTTTCTCTCTGTCGATACTTACCGATTCGAGATGAGTCTCAAGACGCTGCTCTTCAGCACGAACATGATGAATATGATGACGCCCTGGGCACAGTTGATATAATCGAAGAATGAAAAGATTTTCTCGAGTATCTTCTGATTTTGTGCGAAATACGCGAATATTTCAAAGGTCCAGGTCACGCCCATAATGACAAACAGTCGCATAAACAGAGTGTATCTATATAAGTTAATCAAAAGACATTATGACCATTATCTAGATTAGAATCTGTCATGCTCCATACGTTTGTCTTTCCGAATTGAGTCGCTGTTCACGCTCCCCGTGTGCCGCAACGTTCTGCAAGTCCCTCTTCACCTCCAGAATGCGAATGGCCTGCAGAAGAACAGCAGAAGTATACCATCTGAGGTTATCAACAAAGGACATCGGGAGATTATCTTGGTAAACATAAAAGTTTTTCTTCAACTCTATGATATAGTAGTCCGATCCGGTCAGTTTTAGCAGACTTGGGTCTACCTACTCGACTCTTGCTGTTGATCAAGTATCTGCATAAATTCTATGTCCTAAATCCTTCCCAAAATTTACACATTTCTTAAACTTAGCCCCATGAAAGATGGCAAATCTTACAGTCAGTATAAACATTATGATGTTGAAAAGGATTTGTAGAGCCATTGGACCATGGAAATAGAGCAGCGCAGACCAATCGTGAGCTATGAGAAAAGACATTGATAAGATATTCAGACGATAAATTCGGGTACTCAACTCACTCTTAACCCAACAATTGTAAAGCCCAACTCCTGGCATCCAAAAAAGTTCGTCATCGTCGTTATCATCCAGTTTATAATCGACGATAATCACAATTAGGGTAAGTAGAGCAGCAACACCCCAAGCATATAGGCTGTAGATCAGGAATCGGTACCTGGGCGTATATCGTTGCACATTGTAGTTGTTGCTGCGGAAACTGCTCCACAGATCAAAACTGATGACGGTCAGCCAAAGGAAGCTAGCCATGACAGCAAAGTAGCCCACATAACCTGCAGTAGTAAGGTTTGTTTAGTAAATATAATGCTTAAAATATTGAATTGTAGAGCCTGAACCCATTGAATGGATAAAGCCGTCATTCTAGATCAGTATGTGGAGATGAGGTGGGAATTAAGAGGTAGAGCTACTTGATATTTTGAGTGTAGCACCTTCTGTTGCCTGCCACGATCGAAATCCATTTTATCTCCGAGATTTTGAGAGCTGAATGCAACAAATTTTGTATGAAGACTCTTTAAAGATTTACACAGATTCAAAATCTTTCAATTATTAGATACCTCCCCACAAAATTGAAAAAAATCCAAGTATATTATAGAGGAAAGCTGGAATGATTTAAAGGAAAGTTCGGCGTTGGGTTCTGGGCAACTCCTTATTGGGCTAGTTCAGGCTTAGACTCAGCTGTTTCTTTCATTTAAGTTCTTACCATTTAACTGACACATTGACTTCGACCAGTCCTCCTTCCAGGAATCGACTAGGAGTAATGCATATGCTATAAGCAGGCTGGCCATGTAGCATGTGAAGCAACAGCCGTGTAGATTCCGTAGCTTCGGTATGAACAGGTAGACGATGATCGTTGACAATAAACAAATGATCGATAACAGTCGCACTGCAAAGGATATTGGAAACTGATCAGCGATAGATTAAGCATAAGGTAAATCCATTCAAAGCCACATTTCAAGTATCAATTCAACAATATTATTCGAACGATTTCTTCTTTACAGAACACTCGTTACTATGGAGGACCAAAGGGCCATCCAGCTGGCGATCTACAGTGTCTACTCTCTCTTCTGAAAGAAGGTTCCTACCGTCTTGCCGTCAAGGAAGGGTTAGGCGTAAAGGGAGTGCAGCTTGTCTAACGCTCTACTCATTTACTCTCTCTTCTGTAGATAGCCGAGGGCTTAGGGTATATTTCCACAGTATGGGGCCACATCTGCCACAAGCAGGTGTCAGACTGGAAGTACGCCGGCTTACGGTTCTGGGCGGGATCTCTAAGAGTCGGCGTTCGGTGATCTGATCAAGAAGATATCGTCTTGACACCTACTCATATCCTAATTCCTTTGCAAGTCTGTTGTTTCTTGGTATCCCTAGTCGGGTACTCCCGGCTATTTTGTTCTCTAGCTTACGTATATTGTACAGCAATTGACTCTCCGGCGGGTCGTTGCAGTTGTGCGGCACGAGCGTGATGACCGTTTTGTTGTCGCCAGCACTGATTGGATGCGGTTGGAGGCAGTACTCCTGCTTCGACAAGGACTTCTGATCGAAATGACGCAGTAGCCTGCCATCCTAGAAAAGCTTAGATTTATTAAAAGAAGGATCTCGCACTGGATGCCAATCAAACCTCCATCAGTGTCCATCCATGAGATTCATCGTTTAACGCATCCAGATGGAAATGTTCCGAACAGGGTACAGGCAGATCTTGCTGTACGATAAAGTCCTTCAGAACGTGCCTCCTCACCTGAGTGCCATTGGCCAGGCTTATGTTCACATAGGGATCATAGTCAACTGCCTTGGCAATATCTCCGCTGCACGTGCGTTCATTCCTGTCGAGAAAGAGATTCCTGTGGCAACAGAACCGTATACAGCTGCCCAGTCGACAGGCACATCCTCGCAGGTGCCTGGGCACTGACTCCTTCTCTCCGTCCGCCAATATCTCAAAGTCATATTCCCCAGTCTGCTCTGGCGGTATGACCAGCCCTTCGTACTGATACGAGCCGTTTGAGAGCTTGGGGCTATGCGAGAGGTCCACCGTGTCGAAGTAATCGCATCCTGGTATTTGGGCAGCTACAATCTCTAGAAATAGCAGTGTTAGCACAAGTCCCTGAAAGATATTGTCTGCGAGTATAATAGTTACCAGATTTTAATAATCAACCTAGCTCAATGGCTACTTAATCGACTAGACAAAAATCTAACATTATCTACGGCTAGTTTATAGGGGAAACTATTTAATTATATTAATATTAATTCAAATTTAAATAACTAATTTTAATTCGTTTAAAACTCTCATAGAGAATGATTTACATAGTAAAACTATGCCGGGAATGTTTTGAATTAAATTATTAAATAGGTTTTTCTAGCTCTCATTTACTCTCTTTAAGCACTTTGTTTGATTTTCACTTAAATGCGCAAAAGTTGTGCATCAAAATTATTTTTAGAACAAACATTTATTTATTTATATACATATATATTTTAATATTTCATAATGCAAATTCAGAACGTACTTTTACCATACGTCGAATTGCGTTTTATAGTGCTTCAAGGTGTATATGCTGTGAATTTTATATATTAATTATGTTTATGAGCTTTATTTGTAATTATTTCAATTTATTTCAATTACTTATATCTCCAGAAATAATTGATTAAAGTGAAGCTTTCATTTTCACTTGGTACAGTTGGGGCATCCTTTTTTGTGCAAAGGAACCATGCCGTTTGGCATCTGCAAATACAAATTGGTATAAAAATATCCATATTCAACTTACAGATTTCATGCTAAGCTCCTTTTAAAGAAGACACAATGTTCTTGGTGAGTCAACGAGAGTGCCCAGACTAAACGACACATGGACAAACTTTTACAAATATACCCGCAGAGCGGCAAATATTTTGAGCGTCAATTGTGCTGAGCTGCACGACTACAAGATACCATCTTTTTTGCGTGAAATACAAATTTGTTAACTATTTTTTCGTTTAAAACTCGACTGCGCACAAAGTACGCAAAATATCGAATTTTTGGTTATCTTATCTTTAGCTGAAATATATCCCCCTTAACTCTTTTCACTGGGTAGTCTCGCTCTATATATGTACATATGTGCTAATTTTTAATGGTATAAGTGAGATTCGCACTAAAATGAGGAACGGTCCAACCATGCAAATAAAAACATTGAGTAAGCAACAAATACATGAAATTTTTACTGTTATATACCACATACACACACACACACATGCACACACACACTTGCACGTTTATCTGAGCTGCTTTAATTTGACGTTACTTTGGCGTATGACATCACTCCGGATATACGCACACACACACACATATATATATATATATATATTAAGTAGAAGACAAAGTTTATTCGGGGTTTGCTATTGAGCAAAAAGAGAAACCCGACTAGAAACGAAGGTTAGTCGCAGACTCGACTTCAGGTACGATTGTTTATTATGATTTGTCATGTTGGCCTAGGTAAGTTATTTAAATGTTGTCGAACAACAAATTAAAAGCTGTTAAAAATAGCCTATTATATTAATAGATTGAACAAATGTTAAATACTCTTTTAGAAATATGGCTTGCATTGTTAAGCTTAAAGCTCTAGAAATAACAGAAAAACTCAGAAATATGCTGATATTAAGAAATATTTGTCTAAATTTTCACCAAAGCTAGTTGTTCCTTGAAAAATAAACTTGCAGCAGTAACTTTTGTTGCCAGTTGTAAAAAACACCTGAACATACCCGCTTAATACCTGGTGCGAAGCATCAGAACGTGTTTTTCAAGCGCAAATATTTAGTATGCATAGAGATAAGTTCCAGTCTCTGGCTGTATAGTCTGAGCCCACCTCAACTATATGTATGTACATATATAAAATAAGGGCATAATGTTTTGTACAAAAGTAGGTAACAGGCAGAAAAAAAAATATATTCTTGCTAAACATCAATGGGCGACTGACCATCTTAAAGGTCTAGAAATTTTAACTTTTTTAAGGATCGATTCTCCTAGTGTCTGTGAAGTACGAGTTTCTTTCTGATAATCTTATTTATATATATGTTTTGAGCAAATAACTTAAGTTGTAAGCTTTCAGCTTTTAAAATAGATTAAACAGATCAAGTATCTTATTTTAGCTGTTGCAAGAATTTTCAACATTAAATGTTGTTAGAAACAGTGCAGGGTATCCCCTGGTTGGGCACATAAGCTTTTTTTATTTGTTTTTCTCTCTCTCTCTCTTTCTCTCTTTTCTGAGATCTCTTCCTCTTGCTTTTTTTCATTAACTAACATACAATCAGTGTTGCCAATTTAGATTTTTTCCCGTCAGATCTGGCGTTTTTGAAAATCTGACTGCGGCAAAAAAAGGGAAACAGCGGGCAGTGGGAATTCTGGCTTTTTAAAAATGAGATTAACTTGCTTTTCGATTTTTTTTTTTATCAAATCATTTGATATTAACAAAAATGTATCTAAACTTGCAATGAGCCAAGTTGGTATCATTATTGCAAGGAAAACAAAATGTCGAAAGCTGTTTATAAGCAAAAAGTGCGTTAAGTACCGAGCCTACAAGCTGGCTGGGCAAGGATATTACTGACGATAGATGGTCTTATTGCAGCTATTGCAAAAGCAATATAACGGCCAAGCTATCCGATTTAAAAGCACATGCACAAAATAAATTTTGGACATGGCCAGCTAAAACAGTAGAGCAAGAGGTATAGCCCAAAACACTCCAGTGGATCATTTGATCAGCTTGTATGCTATGCTATTCGATGACAAATGCACAAAAAATATATTAAAAAATGCCTTGGCTCCTCATTTCTGTGAGGATCTGCAAAAAAATATGGGTGATGCCAAGTTTACAAACAGTAATTATTTGCATTTAGTCGGCATTAGCGAGTCCTTGAATTTGTTGTATACTCTATTACTTTTTATTAAAATATCAAACAAAAAATATCTTTAAAATTTCAGCATTTTGTTCAGCTTTGACTGATTTGCGATTTTTTTTTTGAGCAGATCTAGCTTTTTTGGTTCTCAATAAATGGCAACACTGCGTACAATGTGTTCTTGTGCTCAAAATTCAATAAAATACATGCATACGTATGTATTTATGTGAATATGTGAATATCCCATACAATTATTGCTTTGCACATACCAGCAAACATATGTACATATATATACTCTTCGTCTTCGTCCTCTACGACGAGCCACATGTTAAGCGTATCTACAGAATATTCAACATATTTCTTACTCAACGAGTAGCTCGAACGCATACTCGATCCACGCGATCCACATGAACCACGCGATTCACACGATCCACCCATCGATTCGCACAATTGACACGCTTGGGTTATTTTTCGCAGTCTACAAGCTCTTGAGCCGCTTTTTTCGCCACTCTCTCTCTCTCTCTCTCTCTCTCTCTCGCTCTCGTTCTCTCCCCTGACTCTTGGGTGCGAGAGAGAGGTTCTTTAATCTATCATAAAATGTGCTTATGTACTTTTATGTGCTCCATATAAGTATTATAGAACAATATATATAATACCCATGGGAACAATCGGTCGAAAATGAGGTTCTTGTATGAAAAAATGTGTTCTTTATACAATATCTCGACAAACTACTTGGTTTAAATAGTCAAGCATTATGATGTGAGCAAAATATTATTAAATATTATCATCGTTCTACTGTATATGTAAAAGGAAATCGAAATAGAATACAAACCGATCTTTTAAGACGCAGAGTTACAGAACAGAACAACCTTTTGTACTTCCAATCGTTGTGCATATGGGTAGAGGGTATAGGAAACAGTTGCCTAATGAGCTAATGACACGTTTTCCGACACCTGCGACATGCGATGTGAATGAGGTGTGAATAACTGGGGGAAAATTATGAGAAATTAATAGTGGATAATTATGTGATTACATGTTGGGTATGATTGGTTGATAGTTACATGATAACATGTTGGGTTTGAGTACACGCTTGTTCGATTGAATGATGTCTAGGACCTGCTGTACATTTGCCTGAGCACGGCCACAATGGAATAGGACTTGCTTATGATATACGTGAAACTGGGCAGAGTGAGATCCATAAAGCCGCCAGCCGTAAAACGAAAGGGACGTTCCGCGTTTATCATGAAAATCAACAAAGTTTGTTTACACTTCCTGTCGAGCCCGGGCCAATTGCAGCCAAACCCAGAAGTAGGCAGCGTCTTGCTCTAGACGGAAAGATATATATTACACAGGTATATATGGTATAGGTATATAGAGTACCTGCTCGTAGACCTCGTTGCCGAAATAGCAATACAAGAACAATTGACAGAGCACACAGCAGAGCAACAGGTTCATAATAATGGAGCTCTTCGAGCCGTCGCCAATGACAATTACCTGGAATGCGGTCATGGCGACAATTACCACGGAGCTGACGAACTGCAGCATGACTGGCAGATTAAAGATGCGCTCCACCCGCTGTCGCAAGCTGGAATTTGACAAATATATATATATAATATGCATAATCCCAAAAATGATCATTAACTCCTTACACGATCAGCTCGCAGTGATATTTCACAATGGCCACGAGCCAGCTGTAGGGATCTATCTTGGGCTGCTCCCTGCTAGACGGACGCAGCTCATCGAAGGCCAGGTTGAGTACCTTTAAGTGCATACATATCTGGCCCATCAGCGATATGTTCAGATAGTCAATCGTCGAAGTTTCCAGCGCCAAAAGAGCAACACTCAGTCCCTTGTACAGGGATTGTAGAATGTGCGGCAGGAATTCGGGCATCTCGGCGCGATACGGAAAACGATTGCCAGCGAAATCCTCTGGAGCTGAGTTCAAATGATTGCCGTGATATTAAAAAATAAATAAATATATAAAAACCCACTAACCGATCAGTATATAAACAACGGCCATTGCGCCCGGCAACAGGACCAGATTAAAGTATATGAGATTTGCCAACTTGCCCTTCAGTTCCGCCCTTTGAAATGTCTCCATTTGCTGCTCGGAAAGAACACATCGACGAGTGATGCTGCTTAGCCTGAGAATAACATCCTTTAGGCATCCGTAGTGATAGCAGGTGTTGCAGGCCTAAAATTAGTTATTAAGGGATTATTTTTTTTTAATTTTAACTTTCACATTTTACTAAATTCCCTAGTCTGGTTAACAAAAGCTTACCTTTAGCAAGAAGACAACATGTGTCAAGGATAAGACGACGTTTTGTGTGAACGCGTCCAAGTCATGCCAATTGAGATACAGATCGTATAACTCGAAAAAGACATAGCCAAGCATTGCGAACAGAACCAGGGATCCAAAGATTATGATGCTCATCTGCTGCCGCGGCGTCTCCCGCTTCAGGCCCAACAGTGGCAGACCCACCAGGTGCGCCAGCCACAGGTTCAACTCGATAGAACCAATTCGGCCCTCGGACGCATTTGAGGGCAGAAGGCGTTGAATAGCTCGCAGTAACTTTTTCATTTTTCAATTGGAATTCCAAGTCTAACCAACAATGCCTTATATAAGGCGAGAGAGCATTGCGTGAGCTACTTGCCAGCCCACATTTAAATAAATAATCCTTTAAAGTGTTTGATTATTTAATTACTATTATTTACCATATTCGGTAATCGCTCGAGCAAGCTGACAAATTGCTTGGCCAGTTTACGTCATCTATTAAATAGGTGTCAGTGGAAAGGGGAAAGCCCAATTCCATTGGATAGTTGCCTTGAGAGAAGCCAGCTTTCAGTAGAACTTTCCGTTAACTAGTTGAGAATTATAGGCGCTCGCAATATAAATGTAAATGTTAGATGTGAAAATACGTAATTGAGATTCTCCTGATGGAGTAAGATAAATTCTGATTAGAATAAGGACTGCAGCACGCAAACCATGGAATGAAGGTCGATATGTTTGCACAGCTTATTTTTTGCAAAGGGAGTAAGTAAATCATTCGATTTATCGAGTCTATGGTATACATTGTCTGAAATGTATTGTATTTTGATTATCAGCAAAATTCTTTTTTGACTATTTTGTATTTCGATTATGAGTCAGCTTTCTGGCAAGTCTTTCTTTGATATATATCTCAATCCCAAGTAGAGGCTATTCTCTTTTGCTATTGTAGAACTTTTCCTAAACAAGTTGAGAATTATAGGCGCACGCAATATGTTAATGTAAGTTCGTGCAAAGACAGCATATGCCACGAATTAGAACTCTTGTTAAGACTCTTAAGTTCTCCCTACTGGAAATATCAGAACTTTGTCTTAGCTAAAGTTATATTATCCAGCTAGATTGATTATGCTTACGATTTGTATTACTTAGATCAAATAGAATTCTTTTACTTTGACTTTACCTGAGTTTGTTTTCTGTCATATTGCAACATTTATGTCATTTATTCCAATATTCATAATTCCATTTAAATGGGAAAATTTCGTTGGCCTTAGGTGCGACGCACACACTTCCTCTCGCAAGATTGTCGAGTGCAATATCGATTATCGTTGCCCGCACAGCCCCGGTAGATCATGTTCTTGCAGGATCGACTGCGGCTGTCGTAATACCACATATTATTATTGTAATATCTGCGACATTGGCGAGTACGTGAATTGCCCTCATTTTTACCGCCTGCGCAAGATTGTCGGGGTCCTGTGGAGTAGAAATTGTATTATATTAAATTCTAAAGAACAACTAAAGTGACTTACCATAAACAGACCCAGGACAATCGTCCACCTGGGCCTGAGAATGGGCCACAAAGAGCGCCAGGCAAGCCAAGATCAGAACGAATTTCATCTTGAAGCTGACTTTAAAACTTTGCTCAGCTTGAATCGAATTAAAACTGAAAATTTGAACGCTTTATGTAATAAATAAATGCCAAAAATAAATGGATTGATTTCCCGACAGCTGTTCCAGAAGGCGGGCAATGAATACAATGCTAAATTAAAATTCTGAATGAAATTGCGGTCAACATATTTCCATTATATGCACAGATGTTATTTTTAAATGGGGTTTTTTTCCATTAAACAAAATTAAACAAAATGTTAGCTCTACAAAGGTTTTTGTAACATACTTATGCGGGTTTTTAAGCAACGAGAAAGAAAAGCTATCTTCGGCACGCCGATGATCTCATACCCTTGCAGACTGAACCTTTTGATAATGCTTATAGGGCTTTGCCCGTATCGAAGAAGCACAGGGAAAATAATTAAAGCCGAGTTTGGTGAAAATATCTTGATAAACCGAGCAATCGTTCCTATGGCAGCCATATGATATAGTGGTCCGATCTTAATAGGATTTTGCCTATATATGAGAAATATAGTAAAACTAATAAATGCCGAGCTTGGTCAAGACATCTTGTAAAACAAAATGTTTTTTCATACAACTTAATTTTTGATCGATCGTTCCTATAGCAGCTATATGATATAATGGTCCAATCCAGCTGGTTTTGACTGTTTGGGACTTCTGCAAAGTTTCAAAAAGAAAGCTTTAAAACAGAGGGACTAGTTCGCATAGAAACAGACAGACAGACGGACATGACTATATCGAATCCCTTACGCTGAAAAAGGTTCTTACATATTATACATATCTCGATAAATAGCTATCTAAGTAGATTTTCGGATAACGTTTTTAAACCCTTGAAGAGGGTATTATAATTGTCAAATAATACGCTCTAACACTTGGGATAAATATCTATGCCCATAAAGTATATATTTTATATATATCTAGTTCTACCTTATCTAATTAAAATCTGACTACTATATCATATAGCTGCCTTGGAAACGATGTCTATCAAAATATTCCGGCATTTAGTATACAAACGATCCTACTTACATATGTATTAGCCACACCCTATCTAATATCATAAGAACTATAAGCTTTAAACTAAGATACAGATTAGATATACAATAGAAATATTTAATTTTTCGCAAAATATAAAAAAACAAGAATAAATTAAATACAGATCGGACAATACATACCGAAGTTTGTTGAGGCAAGAAGAGGCACAGTCGCTGCATAAAGTATCTGCATCTGTGTTGTTTTTTGAAAGGATATCTACTAGTCGGGCGCTACCCACTCACATTTACTTTAGTTATTCATGTTGAACGATTTTTGACATTAATAAAAAATGACTGCCAAAAAAATGGCATTCTCACTTATAATGCAATATTCAGTTAGTTTATTTCAATACTCATATTTCGGGTTCATTCTGTTACCATTTTCAATACAAGGTACGACTGCTGCACTTGGCTTCGCAGGCCTGGCGAGTGCAATGGCGATTGTTGTTGCCGCCGCAGCCCTTGTAGGACAACTTCTTGCAGGATCGGCTGGTGCTGTCGTACCACCACATGTCCTTATTGGCATTGCTCGAGCAATTGCGACCAGTGGAACCCTCATTTTTGCGGCCCTCGCAAACCTGTCGATTACCTGTGGAATAAGAGTGAATTATTCGTACTACTATTTAAGAATACAATGACTTTCACAATTTCGTACCTGTAATGCCGCCACGGCAAGCTCTTGTGGGCGGGCTTGTGGGTGGTCTTGCCTGAGCCTGGGTGTGGGCCACGAAGAGCGCCAGGCAAGCCAAGATCAGAATGAATTTCATGTTGTGGATTAAAGATTGTTAAGCTCTGCTTAGTTCGAACTGATTAACAACTGAAAAGATGAGCTCTTATATAGCAAATCGATATGTCAGAGATATGGCTAGAGTTCATTAATTTAATGAGCGCTGTGCCAGATTTTGAACAATGATTGCGAAAAGGGAGCTAAATTTAGATGCTGACGAATTTACATCTTTATTCAATTTAAAAAAAAAAAAAATGGAATGTTGCTGTTATTTCTTGATAAGGGAGTAAATAAAGCATTCGGAATATCGGATCTATCGGATAAAATGTATTGTACTTTATTTAAGAAACAGCTTTCTGCTTTCTTTTTCTTTCGAGCGGATCCCGATAAGTACAAGTACAAGCCCTGCATCCCAACCCCCGCCCAACCTAACTTACGAATTAATAATACACCTAGCATATTTATACGATTCACTAACAAATGGAGGATTATTCCTCCAAAGTCTATTTGCATTTCCTAGTGTTAATCAACTCTCTTGTTTCTATTCGACATTGCCTACAAACCAACTTTTATGTATTCAATTTGCATATTGAAATGTAAATTAGAAAACATATTTTATTAAATTAAAATATTTTTTGAATTACTTTCAATTGATTTCGATTGCAATTATAAGAGGAAGAAGAGGAGATGGAAGGTTCGCCGTGGCTGAATGAATTTTATATCCTCGAACCTAGGTTTTCATTAAGGCTTCTATTTTTGCTTTGTTTTTCCTTCTAATCAAAATGTGGAACATTCTCTAGAATCTTTCTGATATACTTAAACTAAGCTTAGGTAAAATACTTTTTTGAATAGAGAGGGTTTTAAACATTCAAATCATTGTTCTTTTGAAGAACTGGTTCGGATTAAAATTGATTTAAATGATTCGAGTAATTTTCGGTTCTTCTGCTAAACTCTCGTTGCATATCTTCTTATAAATATATTCATGATCTGTGCTTGTACTCAACATAAGACAATGGGGCTTTGACAGCAAAATATAAAAACGTATGCGTGATATAGGGAGGAAATTGAATGAGAATTAATATTTACCTGACGCATTAATTGTTTTGTATTCATTCTATTTATGAAGCACATTGTGGAAGAGCTGCAATATGTTTCATCGATTGGCTATATATACGCTCGAATGTTCAGTTTTAAATCAGTTTCAAGTCGAAGCGAGTTCCTTTAAAATGAAATTTATCATAATCCTGGCGTGTCTGGTGCTCTATGTGGCCCATTCCGAGGCACAGTGGAGCACTTGTCGCGGTATTCGTAAGTAATTGGGACATGTCTCCTGGTAATCCATAAAATTACCTTTTATTCATTTGCGTTTGTTTCTCCGTAGCTAACCGGCCAATTTGCGTTGGCCGCAGAGACGAGGGCTTCGTCAGTCGGCCCATCTGCGCCAGGAATGCCAATAGGGAGATGTGGTGGTACGACAACCTCAGTCGCACCTGCCAGAGACTCTCCTACAGGGGCTGTGGCGGCAACAGCAATCGCTATTGCACCCTAAGCGATTGTCTGAGAAGGTGCAGGCCCTTTTAATGCTCCAAAGATATTGTGAAAATTGAATATTCAAATAAAATCGATTTACCTTTAAAACTTTAGTTTTTATACTCCGTTTCCCTAAATCTTTGTCTATAGCTGCTGTGACTCGACATCTACTCAGAATAAAAATTCGGCACGCCGAATATGTTATACCCTTTTAGACATGTCCTCTATGCAGATACTTTAAAAGAGTGAAGCTCGTAAATGCTGAGTTTGATGAAAATATCTTGGAAAAGAGTATATTTTTCCACACAAAAACTCTTTTTTGCCCGATTATTTTTTAAGTGCAATAAATTATAGTATATGTGGGATCTTGTTAAGATGTGGTTCATAATTATGCAGCACAGTAAAAACAATAAATGCCGACTTTGGTCTAGAATATAAATACCTTATGGGGCCGAAACTATCTTCTATAAATAAACTCTACTATTGATGCTCATCTAGATTCTATATACTTAATAGGTTCGAGGATGTCTCAATTTCATTAGACAATTGTAATAGCCCTCTATAAAAAGAAGCCATGCATGCCTACCAATAAATATATATTGCCTGCTTTCGGGCATTCCCCAAAATTGAAATAAATGCATCTAGTCCGACAAACGTCTCGTTATACTGTACTATAAAACGACGCGGACTATTCGAACTGTTGTCGGGAAATGTGTTACGTATGGAAGAAGATGTCTTTGACCCTATAAAGTATATAGAGTATAGATCAGCATCAACAGTCGTGTTGATAACCAAAGACAATATAATGAGTATAAAGAGTAAAGCCTGTAGATTTGAATGTGACGCATTAGCCTGGCTTTTCAACTGGCTTCTTTTTCATCATCGCTGTCCAGAAGCCAGATGAACGATCAGTGGAGAAGCAGGTTCTTATATGTCAAAAAAAAAAATAAAATATATATATGCAAAATACTGTTTTCCAAGATATTTTCATTAAACTCAGCATTTGGAAGCTGCGTGATTAACAAATACCTGCAAAACCGTAAGGCAAACGTCTACAAGAGTATTAATTCTTCGGCGTGCCGAAAATATTCTTACTTTCTCGCTTCAAACTAAAGTAGTACTCACATGGGGAATGCATTTTCGAACAATTTTCCAAGTGTGAAAAATCCGAGACTTAGTCTGAACAAGTAGGCTTCAATCTAAGGCTAGTTCTTTGGATGTCGTGATGTCGTGGACGAAGCGCCAAGTAGACAGCAAGACTCGAATACAATTTTACATTTAACATTGATACCACGAAATGACGTTTTCATTTAAAATGCAATATCCAGCTAATTTATTTTAATATTCATCGTTCAGATTCAACCTTTTCTGTGGATTATTCGGTGCGACGCCTGCACTTGGTCTCGCAGGCTTTGCGAGTGCAATAGCGATTGTTGTTGCCGCCGCATCCCTTGTAGGACATCTTCTTGCAGGATCGGCTCCTGCTGTCGTACCACCACATCTCCCTATTGGCATTGGCGGGGCACTGGCGGCCATTGGAATTTCCTTCGTTTTTACCGCCTGTGCAAGCCTGTCGGTTAGCTGTGGAATGAGAGTGGATTGACATCTAGAATTATAAAATATAAGAGGACTTTGACAATTTCTTACCTGAAACGGCGCCACGGCAAGAGCTTGGGGGTCCTCTTGTGGGAGGTCTTGTGGGAGGTCGTACGGGGGGCCTTCTCTGGGCCTGGGTGTGGGCCACGAAGAGCGCCAGGCAAGCCAAGATCAAAATGAATTTCATGTTGAAGGTTGAAGATTGTTAAACTCTGTTGAATTCGAACTGATTTACAACCGAAAAGATGAGCGCTTATATAGCAAATCGATATGGCAAATCGTAATATGCCCAGAATTCATTAATTTAATGCCAGCTGTGCCAGATTTTAGACAATGAATGCGAAAAAGGAGCTAAATTTAAATGCTGAATGGAATACCTTACTACTTTATTTAATTAAATGAATTGAAATGAAATGAAGGTTGATATGTTTGCATTATGCTGCACATGTGCACAGCTGTTATTTTGCGGTGGGTTTTTTCCATTCAACAGAAATTATTTTTTAATTTAATTCAGAATATGGGTTTTGTTTTAATAAAAAAAATTAAAGAACGATGTTATTTTTTTGATGTCAAAGGACTTTAAATATTAATGGGACTTAAACATAAAATTAATGGAAATTAACGAAAATAAAAAAATGAATGCCTGGAAAATTGTGGATGTAGAATGATATTCTGTTTGGCTGAGAAAAACAATAGAATAAATAAGTATTTAAATCCCATTTATATTAATATCAGCTATAATTGTTATCGTTATTTCCTTTGGTAAGAATAGAACAATATAATAGAATCATAAATTTAATTCACAAACAAAAAATTATACGCTTTTTGCGGGCGTTGATTTGCCGCCTGTTAGTTCGACGAAAATTCTTTCAACGGGCTGTCTCTACTCTTATTGCCTTTGCATCTGCCTGTGCCTTAGATAAATTTGATTAATTTTGAAAGAGGAAGCTCACCGATCTGAAAGACGCCTCAGCTTTAATGTGGTGTGTGTGAGTAGAGCACAAAAATCTCCCCATCTGCCAATATCTCAGTCATATTCTCCAGTCTGCTCAGCCCTTTGTACTGAAACGAGCCGCTGGGCAGCTTGGAGCTATGCGAGAGGTCCACAGTGACGAAGTAATCGCATCCTGGTATTTGGGCAACTACAAACTCTATAATTAGGCCCGTTAGCGCAAGTGACAGCCGCATGTTTCTGGATTTGAACTATCCGCAAGTTCGATTAAAAATATTTCACAGAAAATTTCCGCAAAGTGATTTTTATGCAAATTAGATTTAATTGCAAAAGAACTGCAGGTGAGCGTCGGGAGTGCCCGACTATGGAATACTCTGAACCATCTTCGTCTTGTTGCCCGATAATATATGAATATTTATATATATATATATATATAATAGAAGATATATATAGAATATAACAAAAATATATAGAATACAATATATATATAGAATGTAGAGGAAGCTGGATCGTTCGTAAGGGTATTTCCGCCATGGTTCAGGGTATCTTTCTGTCGGGCACTTTAAATTGAAATGCATTGGCACATATACTAGGCTATATTTAGACTGTACTCTAAATAATTGACTGTAATTATTATAAAATTAATTGAATAAACAAACATATAAATTGACCATCTATTTTATTTTATAGAAGTAGATCTTGTGGTAGATTGCGTTAAGTTGCCGTCCAGTCCAATTAAATGCAAAATCTGTGATTTCGATCTTCGCCAAAGGTAAGTTTTAATTTGTTAGTATAGATAATAGCTTATTAAAAATAAAAAATTTGGGCAATTTGGCTACTTGCGCTGTTGATATCCAGCAGTGTTAGCACAAGTCCTTTGTATTGCAACCCAATATTCGAAGGACCTCTGCTAAGACTATTGGAAATTAGCAGAAATCCACAGCTGCAGATGGCATGAGATGAGATCACATTAGATCTTTTTGCTAGACATGACCAAAAATCTATAAATATATATAACCTTTCCTCCTTAGCTCTTGCAGACAAAGAATCCCATAAAGCAGATATTTCGTACATATTTCAAAAAATAAATGATGATAAAGTCTACCTATAAAGCTTAGCTGTAAGATATCCGAATGTAGTTACAGGGTAAAAGAAATCAGCTAAATTTTTTGAATGCAAAATGGAATTTTTTTAAATTATTCAGTTGAACTTTTAATATACATCAGACTATCTAATTCAGGTATATAGTCTACGTGAGGAATTAGTCGCAAATTGAGTTTTGCTGTTATTTCTGTTCTATTTCTGTTCCAAAATCTTGACGTATATCATAACTTTATGTGAAATATGATGCGATATTAAATATAATTCTGCAAAGTGATGCTGACTTGCATTCAAAATAAAACTCCGCAAATCGGTCTTGTATATTTAATGCAGAGTAATAGTTCAGGAATTGAGCTTATAACAAGGCTTACCAATTTTTGGAAACTCCTGAAGCCTAAGTAAAGAGCTTGAATCGAAGAGAGCGTTATTATTTCTCCATTTCATATGTTACGCATCGAAAGATTTATCTCCGATACCATAAAGTATATATTCTCCAGATCAGCCTTTGTTTGTCTGTTTCTATGCGAACTTGTCTCACAATATAAAATGTATCCTTCTGAAACTTTCCAAAGGTCCGTTGTTCCATTGCAGACAGAACATATGCTGGAATCGTAATGGAACGGATTAATATATCATATAGTTGCCATAAGAACAATCAGTCTAAGAGTAGGTTCACCTTGTTTAAGATATCATGATATTTTCATTATATATATGCAGAATCTTAACAACATCGGATCACTATATCATATAGGAAAGATCGTCAAGAGGCAAAAAGTCTACAATTGCATTAAAACTTCGGCGTGCCGAAAATATGCTTACATTATCATTATCTTTATATTTATATTTTGGTAAAAAGTTGCTTAAATATTAAATTGTTTTAAATTTTTTAACAATTTGTATAAAATTTAAAAGGTATTTCTTCTCTTTTTTTTTGTTGATTTGATATACATATTTACAATAACAACACCACGTTATATACATTTAAGAATATGAAATATGTACACGTTGCAATTATAAATGGCAATTGCTGTAAGAGTTTACTTAAAAAATGTTGACATTCGTATATTTTTTTATATATTATATAGTATAGAAACGTACAATCTTCGAGGTACTCCGAAGCCAATTGAATCTTTGCAAACTTTGTTGGCAATTAAATATTTTTTGTCAGTTTTAGAGTCAACATGAGTAGATGTCAAGCATAGATCGCTTCGTTTGAAAAGATTTAACAAGTTTTTGGACAAAACTAACATTGGTCAATATATATATATATATATAAAGTTGATATATATATGTATATTTATATAAGTTTGGTATAAAAAGTTCTATAAGCTACACTCAGCTTGTGACCAACCCGCGGCGCCAGCACTTTGTGTGTTGCTTTTGTAAAAAATATATTATATATGTCTATCCGGATTCTTAATAGACATATATGATATGATATGCCTAGACATTTTGAGCGTTATTTGGCAACTCCGGCTGCTCTCTGGCATTTGCTGTGGAATGTGCGAGCAGGAGGCTGCTTTTCACTTTGATCTTTGTGGGCTCGACGGGCGCAGCATGATATTTGGCCTGATGGACCAGCAGCAGGCCGTGATTGACGCTGGAAAATTTGCACACATTGCATTTGTATATGATGGTGGACAGCTCCAGCTCCGGATGCACTTTCTGCAGATGTATCTGCAAAGGCAAGCAATTCATGTATAGCTACATATATAACTGGCGTGTTCGATTATGGACCTACCCGATAGGCGGTGCTCTGTATGGCGCGGAAGTCACAATGTGGACACGCATAGCGCTTCGGCTCCCGATGGGTGGCCAGATGACGCCGAAAGGCATTGTGGTCATTCGCCTCGTACTCGCACTTGTCGCACTTGAAGCGCTTGTTCGCCTGGTGGCTGCGCATGTGCAGCTTCAGGCTGCTCTTCGAGCTGAAGACGCGCTGCAAAAATAACGAATAAATAAATAAATAAATGTATAACCAATAAAAAGAATTTGTGCATAGATTTAACGAAGTCATTAAGAATGAGTTTCTTGAGAAGCGGATGTAAAACCAGTTCACCAATTTTCCACACTTACGGATGGAATTCCCCAAAATCCGGATACTACAAGAGGCGTGAAATATGTCTTAAATAAACTATCACAAGAATATTTAGAAATAAGTCTGAAGAGAATCGGATATATAACCAATAAAAGTTAATAATTTTTGTTCCACCTATATTCCACACTTGTGGGTGGAAATCACGCATATATCACAAGAACACTGCAGCTTCCTAGCTTTTACATCCTGGACTCTTAAGTTGAGCATCAATCAGTCAGTCGTTCAGTCAATCAGCTATTCAATCAGATTCGATTATTTGAAGCTTGTGCTTACCTGGCAGGTGGGGCATTGCGGCTGCTCGTTGCGCTGCTTGCACAGATGCTCGCGCAGAGTCTTGCGATGCTTGAAGGCGGCGCCGCAGTCCTCGCAGCGATGGAGCACCGGAAGCATTGGAATCGGCTGCTGTTCGCTGTGGTTTGGCTTGGCCATGCCCAGGCCCTGGGTGCGATGCAGCCGTCGATGGTTCTTCAGCTGTTTGGTGTTCTTGAATCCCTTGCCGCACTGCTCGCACTTGTAGTTGCGCTCCTCGGAATGGATCTTGGCATGGGTGTTCACCAGCCGCGAATAGATGGGCGTCTTGAAGCTGCACAGCTGACAGCAGTAGAGCTCCATGTCAATCGCGTGCGTGCGCCAGAGATGCGTGTGCAGGCAGTTCCAATTGCTGAACTGCGTCGACCTGCACTCCGGACAGATCATCGGCTGCGCTGACCCGAGTGCGCCATTATGACAACGACCATGATACTCCAGCGTCGCTGGTGACTTGAACCGAAACATGCAGCCCTCCACAGTGCATTTGCCGCCCTCGGGCGGCTGAGCTGTGCCCTGTGCGGGCCGCCGCTTGGCCTGACCCGCCTGCTTGGCGCCATAGGGACGGCCGCGCACCGAGGTGCCGCCAGCCGGCGGCTGCTGCTCGACAGCAGCGGGCAGCAAATTGTTGGCCACATAGATGCGAGCTGGCTTGTCGTTGCCAGTTTGATTGGTCGCGGGCACGGGCGCGGTCGTCACCGTGGACTCGCCAGCCAGCGGCACCAAAGGCGGCACAGGCAGACCGCAGAGATTGTCTGCAGGCGCAGCGGGACTGGCTGCCGTCGCATCGGGTGAGCCAGTGACCGGCACCAGGGGCGGCACAGTGTCCGCGCTGGGCGGCTGCTGCGCATAGAGCTGTGGAAAATCTTTAATCAGAATATCCTCGGCATTGTGCGGCAACTCCAGCTGTGCGGATCCCTCCTGATTCGCGTCAGTGGCTGCCATGCCCGCCTCATCTATCCAGGGCCAGCCCTCTAGATCCTCAGCCAAATCGTAGTTATCATCATAGCTCAACGGTGCTGGTGGCGGTGCCGCCGGCTGCTGCTGTGGGAAATCAACCAGCGACGGCTCCAGCGTGACGGCAGCGGGATTTGTTGGCAGCTCCAGTTCACGATTGGGCACAATCAAATGCTCCACCTCGTTGCGATTCATCAGATTCAGCTCATCCACGGTGCGCAAGTGCAGCGTGCCACGCTGCGGCGCTTTCAGTATGTCCACGTTCTTGATGAAGATCTTCTGCTTGGTCGTGCTCGTCGTCGTTGTTGTTGCTGCTGCTGTGCTGGCTGCAGCCACAGGCAGATATTTGTCCAGCTGCGTGTGAAGCTCGTCTGACGTTGGCATTGCTGCCAGCTCCGCCAGCTGCTCGCCGGCTAGCAAATGCTGATCTTGGGCTGGCGGTGGCGTGGGCTCGGTTACCAACTGCACGCTTTGCTCAAACTCCACGCCAAAGTCCAGATCCAGAGCGCTAAAGTTGTGGCTGCTGCTGCTGCTGGCGGTGCCTGCACCGCTGAGCACAGAGTCAAAATTGAACGCCTCGCTGCACATGCTGGCCAGCGGCGCCAGGGCCGGTTCAAAGCCGGGCAACGGAACAACCGGACCCGTTGGCGTTAGCAGAGTTTCGGCATTGAACACCTCGGCCGGATTGGGCACAGTCGAGGCGGGCGCACCGCTGAAGCCCATGCCGGGCAGCAGCATCGGCTCCTTCAATATGTCCACATTGCGTATATAGATCTTCGGCTGGCGCGGCTTCTCTGCCTCCGCACCCAACACCATATTGTTGCTCATCATCAGCGCGGGCAGCGACGGCAGCTGCTGCTGTTCCGCTCCAGCACTGGGCATCGGAAAATCAAAGGGCAGCAGCGCCGGCTCCCGCAGCACATCGACGCTCTTAATGGATATCTTTTGTACGGCCGGCTTTTGGACGATTGGTGCCATTTGTTGTAGATCCTGTTGCTGCTGATTGGAGCAATCGTTCGCGTCGTCCACATCATCGAGCAGATCTAAAATATTGCCATCTGACGACGCCGTCAACAAGGGCAAGAAATCTGGCAGTTGATTCACATCCGGCTCGCGATGCGGTTCTCGCAGGCAGTCCACGTTTTTGATGAAAATGCGGCTTTTTGGCGGCAGCGGCTGGCTCTGTGACTGCGCCTGTTGCGGCTTCTTGGCAGACGGTTCGCCGGTTTTGTCAGTCAACTTGAGCAGCAGCGTGGAAATCTCGCGCGGCTCCAGCTGATGATCAGCGCTGAGATGCAAATTGAGCACGTCCAAATTGTAGAATACATTCGCGCAGCCTGCAAGGATAAGGGATAAAGGTTTGCTGTGTTCGGAATTTATTGGCACACTAACCTGGACACTGAAGGCGGCGCTGTGCATCGATGCCAAAGCAGCTGCTGATGTGCGTCTGTGTCTTCAGTTGACTGAGACTGAGAAACGGGCAGCTGGGACACTTGTTCAGCGGCAAATCCGTGCAGTTCTCGCTGGCAATTGTCTTGGCTGTGGGCGGCGTGGGCGTGGCATTGCTGCGATCCTTGGCAGCCGCCTCGGCCAGCTCCGACTTGATGAGCTCCGCCTCCGACTTAATCTCCGCCGTCTTGCGTCGAAAGCCATTGCGATAACTGCGGCTCGACTCCGGCTGCTGCTGCAGATCGGTTGTGTGTATCTGCACAAAGGGTATGCAGCTGGCCTCGCCGATTCCAGTGGTGCTCTTGTGCGTCGTCGCGGCTGTTGTCGTTGCCAGTGGAATGCTTAGCAGGGCGGAGGGGTCATCGTCGAATAAGCCGGTGAAATTGTCGTGCTCCAGGGCGTGTATGGGCGTTGATAGCGACAGCTCGGCGTGCTGTAGCTGCAGCAAAACAACAACAACAACAACGGACGCATGGCGAGATCAACTAACACTCACTCACACACGCACACATGCACACACACACACACACTTGCAACAAGAAACAACTGGCAAAGTGCTCACCTGGCTGCCCACGGTGCCGTAGAAGCTCGAGAAGGCCACATCCGCATCGGTCATGTTGCAATGCATTCGGAATTGGAATTGTTTACAATTGCATTTTCGCTAACTTCGCATTACATTTCGCTGGCAAAAGGCTGTGGCAGTAGCTGATCTGATATCATATCAAAACATCTGATAACAACAACTGCAAAAACAAAAACAATTGCAGCGTATCGATATACGCACTAAAAGTCTATCGAGAGTCAGCAGAAAAAAATACCACGACACCGATAAATACTGCTCTCATCACTAAGAGTAATAAAAACTATAAGGTTACGCTGTTATAGACTTGTTAGAAATATAACGGAGATGCATAGCTCTAGTTTTTATGTCTTGCATAGGTAACATTTTTGTGCTGTTATTAACATTATCTTTACCTTGCGTTTATGTCAATATTTTTCTCTGTGCATTTTTTAACTATGCTGAAACAAACGTTTGAATAATTTGCATACTTCAATTATAGTTAAAACCTATGCAGCTGTTTGATTCTTACAATTTTGAATTAATTTCGTTCTTTAACGTTTTCTAATGATTTGAAAAATTGAATGCTACGCATTTGGTCAATAATGACGTCAGAGTTTCTATTGCTGCACAGCCAAACAATTATCGAACTAAGTAGTTCAGGAAAATATCAGTATTTTCACATAATTTGAAAAATATCGTTTACTTTTAGTTTGCAGTGGAATACGTTTTTTTTTCTCATCTCTAGCGGCCGCCGACAGCGCAAAGTTTGCAGAATAATTTTAAAGGGATAATAATTCTTAGAGCATTAGAAAAAACTTAAAAAGGACGACAAAATGCCGCGTATTATGATTAAAGGCGGCGTTTGGCGCAACACAGAGGTAAGTCGTAAATGTGAAATTGAATCTTACCTTTTAAGCCAAAACCACGCGCTGCTCTCTTTTCAGGATGAAATTCTCAAGGCGGCCGTCATGAAATATGGCAAAAATCAATGGAGTCGCATTGCCTCGCTGCTGCATCGCAAGTCGGCCAAACAGTGTAAGGCACGTTGGTACGAATGGCTCGATCCGAGCATCAAGAAGACCGAATGGTCACGCGAGGAGGACGAGAAGCTGCTGCATCTGGCCAAGCTGATGCCGACGCAATGGCGCACCATTGCGCCTATCATTGGACGCACTGCAGCACAGTGCCTGGAACGCTACGAGTATCTGCTGTAAGTGTGAAATGTTTCAGTGATTTTGTTGTTATATAGTTTATTTTTTTTTTATTTACCCCAGTGACCAGGCGCAGCGCAAGGAGGATGGTGAGGACACCATGGACGATCCACGCAAACTTAAGCCTGGTGAAATTGATCCAAATCCAGAGACAAAGCCCGCTCGGCCCGATCCCAAAGACATGGACGAGGACGAGCTGGAGATGCTGTCCGAGGCACGCGCCCGTCTGGCCAACACACAGGGCAAGAAGGCCAAGCGCAAGGCGCGCGAAAAGCAGCTGGAGGAGGCACGTCGCCTGGCCACGCTGCAGAAGCGTCGCGAGCTGCGTGCCGCCGGCATTGGCAGCGGCAATCGGAAGCGCATCAAAGGCATCGACTACAATGCGGAAATACCCTTTGAGAAGCGGCCGGCGATTGGCTTCTATGATACATCCGAGGAGCATCTGCAGAAGCAGGATCCAGACTTCAACAAGATGCGCCAACAGGATTTGGATGGTGAGCTGCGCTCCGAGAAGGAGGAGCGTGAGCGTAAGCGCGACAAGCAGAAGCTGAAACAGCGCAAGGAGAACGAGGTGCCGTCGGCCATGATGCAAAACCTAGAGCCGGAGCGTAAGCGTTCCAAGCTGGTGTTGCCCACGCCGCAGATTTCCGATATGGAGCTGCAGCAAGTGGTCAAGTTGGGCCGCGCCAGTGAGATGGCCAAGGAGATAGCCGGTGAGAGCGGCATCGAGACAACGGATGCGCTGCTGGCGGATTATTCCATTACGCCCCAAGTGACGGCCACGCCTCGCACTCCAGCACCCTACACGGATCGCATTATGCAGGAGGCACAGAACATGATGGCGCTCACGCACACGGAGACACCGCTCAAAGGCGGCCTCAATACTCCGCTGCACGAATCGGACTTCTCGGGCGTGTTGCCCAAAGCGGCGGCCATTACCACGCCCAACACGGTCATTGCCACGCCTTTTCGCACACAGCGTGAGGGCGGGGGCGCTGCAACGCCTGCGGGCTTCCTAACGCCCGCCTCGGGCGCCTTGCTGCCCGTGCTGAAGAACGGCACAGCTGGCGGCAGCGTATCCACACCTGCTCTTGTGCGCGACAAGCTTAGCATCAATCCGGAGGAGAATATGGGCGTTACCGAGACTCCGGCGCTCTATAAGAACTACCAGAAGCAGGTGAAGTCAACGCTGCGCGAGGGTCTGGCCACGCTGCCAACGCCACGCAACGATTACGAGATTGTGGTGCCGGAGCAGGAGGACAGCGAGCCGATGGAGACGGGCACTGAGCCCGCCATAGAGGACCAGGCGGATGTGGATGCACGTCTGCTTGCGGAGCAGGAGGCGCAGCGTCAGCGCGAGCTGGCTAAACGCTCGCAGGTTATACAGCGCAACCTGCCCCGTCCCACGGAGGTGAACACCAAGATCCTGCGGCCGCAGTCCGAGAAGCAAAACCTAACCGAGCAGCAGCAGGCCGAGGAGCTGATCAAGCACGAGATGATAACCATGCAGCGTGAGTAGTGCGAGATAATCCAATCGAGAAATGATCCAACTAAAACCGTTTCCTCTTTCAGTTTATGATTCTGTGCGGGATCCGGTGCCGGGTCAGTCGCAGCACAAGCTGGAACAGCTGCAGAGCTACTTCAAGGCCAATCCGTATGAGGAGATATCGCAGGAGGAACTGGCCGATGCCAAGCAGATGCTGGCCGACGAAATGGAGGTTGTAAAGGAGCGCATGTCCCACGGCGAGCTGCCGCTGGATGTTTACGCGCAGGTATGGCAGGAGTGCCTCGGCCAGGTGCTCTATCTGCCCTCGCAGCATCGCTACACGCGCGCCAATCTGGCCAGCAAAAAGGATCGTCTGGAGTCGGCGGAGAAACGTCTGGAACAGAATCGTCGTCATATGGCCAAAGAGGCCAAGCGCTGCGGCAAGATTGAGAAGAAGCTGAAGATACTGACTGGTGGCTATCAGGCGCGCGCCCAGGTGCTGATCAAGCAGCTGCAGGACACCTACACACAGATCGAGCAGAACTCCCTCTCGCTGTCCACATTTCGTTTCTTAGGCGAGCAGGAGGCGATTGCTGTGCCGCGACGCCTCGAAGCGCTGCAGGAGGATGTGCGCCGGCAAATGGAGCGCGAAAAGGAGCTGCAGCAAAAGTACGCCAACTTGGCCGAGCAGCGTGATACGCTCTTCCATCAGCTGGAGCTAATCACGGGCGTGCGACCCAATGCACAGCAGCTGCTGGGCGTGGAGCAGGAGACGCAGGCGCAGGCCTAGGCTTAATCACTAGAATTTTAATTTTGTCCAAACATGCATAAATACAAATACGTTAATTAATCAGCCTAGTGGCCATATTTTTGGTAGACCCACTCCTTGTTGTCCAGCGGGCAGACGTGGCGCGTCTTTAGCCAGCGCGCAATGCAATGGTAGTGGAAGGCGTGATTGCATTCGCCCCAGGCCACGGTGCACTCATCCTTGTTGGCATTCGGATCCGCCTGGCATTCGATGCACAGGTTCATAATGTGATTCCGGCAAATGGCGCAATTATCCACGGCCACATCCCATGACCAATGCGCATGCGCCACCCACTTTTTGACCACGAAACGTTCCGCTTTCTTTTGGCCGCCGCTGCCAGACGCTACATTGTCCTCGTTGAACTCCTCCAGGTCATGGAAATCCTCGGTTTCCTCCACCTCAAGCTCCTCGGTTATGGATCCATTTTTGGCACAAGTTTCCATTTTTTTTTTTTGTGTTTTATATTACAGAAGATTTAGGTGATATTTTGATATATTAAGTAATTTTTAAACACAAAATTTAAGAGCTTCATTTCGAAAAATATATCAAAGCTAGCTAAGCTTCAGTTCTTGAGAAAATGCAGGCGCGTGGGTCAACGGGCTAGATTATCAGGTGAACAAATAAACTAGGTCAGTGCCTGAAGAGGCGTAGTATTGATAGAATAGATCATAGATTAAAGCAAGCAATCAAATTCAAGATTAAAATATGGGTGGAAGCACTTGAATTCATCAAAGATTTAACTAAAGTTAATTTAAGACATAGTTCACTGGTTTTAAAAAAATCGATAGATACGTACGGAAAATGGGTGAATAGTTGAATAGAAATTTGTGAAAAATAAACTAAACGTAGCCTACTTATACTTAGTATTATTAAGCTATTCGACTAGAAGAATGTAATAGCTGGACTCACCCGGTTATACTTGGTTAAATTTCCATTAAAGTTCCTTAATAGTTATGTGGCAAATGGTATATCAAAAGGTAATCTGGTAATCTATTTGACGATGTGTCGACTTTTTATAACTGGCCTCCTAGAAAGTTGCTCTGAATCCACTTTGAAGTCGTGCAAACCATTTCAGTATCAAGACCTCCATGTAATGGATTATCCTGGTCATTCGCGGATGTTTTTAGACTGCGTCCATGATAGGTGCCAACAGGATCAGGTAAACAGGTTCTTAATTAACTATTTACTTATAACTTATATTACATTTGTTTAATAATATTTATTTAGCTCTGATTTTCAGCATAAATACATATATGTATACGAATTTAATTTGGTGCTAAAATACTAACAGTTTTTACTTCTCATTTGTTTTTTTTTTTTTAGTTATTGTTTATAGATATATATTCTCTGTAATTTCCACCTTGGAGGATGGGTATATAAATATGCAATTTCTTTAATTCGCTTAACGCTTTTCTTTTGTATACTTGAATTAGGTAGTTTTGTTCTCATTTTGTGTTGTTTTTTTTTTGCCTTTTTTTTCTTGCTTTTTTTTTCTTTTTTGTAAAATTTAGAATTGGGTTTTTTGCGAGATTTTCAGCAGCACTTGCGTGGATTATTGCCCATATTTATGCGATATACAGAGTCGATTATGCACTACAAAAATGATACATACATACACACACACACACACTATATATATAATTATATAGAGACAATAATGATAATAATAAACGTAATGATATAGAGCATAGATACTTATGCGCATGTATGTATGTATGTCTACGGGTTACTCTAACAATAAGAT
Source organism: Drosophila virilis (assembly GCF_030788295.1). Lineage (NCBI taxonomy): Eukaryota > Metazoa > Arthropoda > Insecta > Diptera > Drosophilidae > Drosophila > Drosophila virilis. The sequence goes on from NC_091545.1 coordinate 4,838,004, forward strand.
TGATTCCATAAGTGTATAGTAAAGATATATGCATATAGTAAAGATTGAGAAGTATCATAAGCGTCTTGCAAGACGGGATATAGGGAGGAAGATTTGTATTTAGATTGTCCGCTAGTAGAACTTGGAAAGGGCAGCTGGCCGGCTCTAGTCGTCATCATCGTTGATGGCCGCGCTGCTGCGAGATATCTTCATGTAGGCCGCGCAAATGCATTCACATACAAAGCGATATTGACTCTGAAAGGGATTTAGAGAAAAGCTAGCTAAAGATTAATCAGTCATGATTAATCATGCATAGACACTTACCACATTCTGTACCATGCATGCGCGTTGATCGCGCATGGTGCGCACAATGTCCAGCGGATAGACGGGCTCGCGCGCCTCCATCAGTGCCAGAGCCGTGTCCATTAGTATGAGCACGCCGGTGCGTCCAATGCCCGCCGAACAGTGCACAATCACGGGCGGATTGGCGGCGCTGATGCATCTGCAAGGGTTGACATTTATCAATTTACGTTTTACGCTCCACATTTATGAAATCTTACTGATGCACGCTGGTGGACACGGGCGTTTCGTCCTCGGGCGTGGCGCCGTTGCTGGCCGCGCACTTGCGTTCGCTCATCAGGCCGCCGTTGTCATCGGCATCGGCGTCGAGCAGGCGCACCTGCTTCAGGCTCTCCTCGATCTCCTGGAGCAGTGTGCGATTACGTGCGGCGCGAACGCGTTCCGTAAACTCCAGAAATAGATTGGGATCGGAGGGCACACAGTGATCGGGCCAGGCGAGATATTGCATATGATGAATGTGCCGCTGCTCGTGCTTATCTCGCAGCACAAACTCACGGAAGACAAAGCTGCCCGTCTCGTCTGGTTTCTCGCTAAGGCAACGCACCGAAAATCCATCGCCCAGCTGCAGTTCATCGCCCGTCACGGGCCAGTACTGGTGGCACTTCTGACGACCCGCCTCCATCACGGTGGTCAGCATGACCAGCAAGTGGCTGCTCTCCTGCTGCACCATGCGCCAAAAGTCCGTTGTGGTGCTGGCCAGCGGGCCCTGTGTGGCAATATACCGATTAACGCCGCCGCCGGGTATCTCCATGTTCACATAGTTGGCATTGATATAGTCCCCGGTCAAGGAGTTGACCAACGAGACGCGCGTGCAGTCATCTGGAAATGTATAAAGATAGATTCAACAGAGATTTCTCAAGGGCTGTGTGATTTGTACTTACAGGGTGAAATGTCACGATAGCGATTCTTGGGCGCATTTGCGGCCTTACGCGCTTCCGTAATTGCCAGATCGGGATTCTTGCGATACATGAGCTCGTACTGGGCGAGCAGAGCGCCAGAGGCGAGACCATCGCTGAGCAGCAGCAGGCTCTGGGTGAAAAGCGCATCGCCGTCGAGCAGATTCGAGTGCGAGCCAATCTCGTCGGACTCAGGCACATACTGGTACAGCGGCTCCTCCTCCAGCAGCAGCGGCGCCGAACGCTTGGGACGCACCGTCAGCAGCAGCTCGCCGCTCGACTGGTGCCGGCAGTCGCGTATCATGGCCACCACCTGCTCGTGCCGCAGGCCGTGCACATCGCGTCCGTTGATCATGAGCACCTCGTCGCCCTCGCAGACACGCGGCGTGCAGCGATCGGCGGGCGTGTGCGGCACCACCTTGGACACCTGCACGGGCAGGCTGAGATCCACGCCGCCCTTCACATTGAATCCGTAGCGGCCCTGCTCATCGGCCAGCAGGCGCATGGTGATCAAGTCGCTGCCGCTCTCCGGTTGGCCCACTGCATCCGCTATGGTTGTGGGCAGTAGCAGGGGACTGTGCTGCCCGGAGCTGTAGGCAGGCGGCATGGGCGAGGGCGTGCCCGACTCAAAGCGACGCGTGCATTGCTCAATGAAGCCAACATCGCTGCGGAAAAATGAAACAGATGCGAGATTAGAATCAAGTTAAAGCTCGACTAGGATTAATCTGTCTACTAGATATGAATTAATACATGAGCTAGGCCGTCGATTGATATTAGAGATTTGATCGAGTTATTGGAGTGAGAAATATCGAAATGTCTATATAGACAGTCAGTCAGGATAAATAGTTATATATATAGAGAGATATTGACAGAAAGAGCTGAAAATCGCATAGAAAGGCGATTCGTGGGCGGCGTGGTAAAACTTAGACTATTTTACACATTTTGTAATCACTTAAAGCAACGCCTTTTGCCTGCTTACGCAGTTTTTTTTTTATAAGTTTATAGGGAAAAGAACAAAACTTACAGCTGTATATCGTACTCATCGCTGTGCTGTTCCCAGGCCTTCCGCGGCATGGCGTCCGCCTGCTTGGACGTAACCTTGGACGTGTCATGTGGACGGCTCGTTTTCGTGATGGTCAGTATGGTGGATGCGGACGGCTTGCCGTTGTGTGAGGCGGCGCTATCAGAGCCGCTGCCCGTGCCATTATGCAGCAGCTGGGGCGTGCCATCAGCGGAGCTGCCGCCGCCGACACCAGTTGCTCCGCCAGCTAAGAGCCGCTTGCTGGGCGAGCGTACGAAGACCTTGTGTATGCGACCGCGCTGCTTGGACTCCTGAACGGCCTGCAGCTCGGTGCGGCCCGAATAGTAGAACTTGCTGCCCAGGCTGATGTTAAGGAAGCGCGACAGGCGATGCGGACGCTTCAGGCGGAAGAAGCTGTGATGCTCGACGCAGGACTTCCAGAGAGCCTTTGCGTGCTTGTGACTGGTCATGCCGAAGCCGAGCAGCGTGTCGTAGCTCTCGCTGGGCTCGCGGCGCAGCTGTATAAAGAAGTCCTTGCGCTTGAAGGACACCTTCACCATTTTGCTCCACGAGAAGGTGTTGATGCGCAGCGCATGCTGAAAGACCAGCAGACCCACCGCGGAGACGCCCAGCTGCAGATCCTTGCCATTGGAATCGGTGGCCTTGTGCAGATCAATGCCATACAGCTCTAGACGCTTGCCATGCTCCAGATAATTGTATTCCGCATCCGCTGGCAGCTGGCCGCGATGCAGCTTGTGCAGCTCACAGATTTTACGCTCCGCCTCCGGCGTTTGCTCCGCCAGCAGCTGCAGGCCGCTCAAGTAGCCCGTCTGATGTTCCGCCGCATTGAAGTCGCCCAGCTCAGCTGCGGATTAAAAGCGAAGATTAGCTCGGCTAGCGGGGATTGGATTATGCATTTGGCTACTCACACTGCACCGTGTAGCTGGCAAGCAGGCACTGGGTGTTGCTGGAGCACGGCAGTTGGCCCAGCAAAATGTTGCGCTTGATCTGCAGATAAAACTGGTAGCGTGTGAACTCCTCCTGCAGCCGACTGGGATCGCTTACAAAGAACTTTAATATTAAATATAAATTTGGTTTAGAAGGAAGCTAATTAAGAATTGGCTGATGTTACTCTCTCACCTTAACCCTAAACTCTAATAATGGAACGGCATCGTTGTCGAGCGAGAGGCTGCTGCATTGCTTCTTGAATTGCTTCTGTGCGTCCACCCATCTCTGCAAATAGATTCATTTGTGAGTGTCAGCTTTATTTTTTCATTTGAAAGGTATTCATTAATTCACTTACCACAACATCACCGGGCTTCTGTGGAAACAATAGACCAAAGTAGTCCCTTTCGGATAGCTCGAGATAGTGAAAGACCTGATCCAATAGCTCAGAGCCTTTCGCACGTTTCTGAAAGCATAAAAAGTGCAAGTTGAATTAAAAACTTAATTCGCAGATGAAACTCTTTAATATATAGAAAAATGTTTACCTAAATTGTAGGTAAGTGAAAGTGAATCTAAGTCGAAATGCTTGACAATTTCACTCACAAGGATGGAAAATACATGAAAACCTGTTGTCTACAGTTTTTATGTTATTCCTCCGATCGGAGTTAATCGCATTCTCCCAGATCAATGCTTAGATGCAGTCAGAGCTGAATCGAATTGTGTATCTCTCAAATTAACAAATCCACCCGCACAGGTGAAATTAAGGTGAAAAACTAAAATTTGGACACTACACGGACCGTAACAGTGCCTAATATTTCTGCTCTCCGTCACTTTCTTTGCCATTTAAGCACAGACTAATTTACCTGTGCCTTGACAGTTTTCAAGTACTTTTACGATTTGATATACATCAAAATTTCACCATTCACCGAGTTTTACTTTGTTTCGTTGACTAACTGTGAAATGACGCTAATTTGGCTGCAATTTGGTGCCCAGATCTTGGCTCAGCTACAGCTTTATCATTATTTTTCATATTCAGCTTGGGGGGCAACGAGTCGTGTTGTAATTAAGAAAACAATGCGGCGAATGGCTCTGGACAAGTGCGTGTCTGACTGAGAGTCTGTCCGTCTGTCTGTCTGTCGGTTTATCTGTTTATCTGACTGTCTGTCGAAAGTGAAGATGCGAAGCACTTCACAAATTCAATATTCAAGTGCAAATGAAGAAGAAGGTAGCGTAAAAATATACGTAAAAACAATGGCTAATAAAGATAGGTATGTAACGCACGACAAGGCGACTTTCTATGCTGCCGAGGTCTTTGATTTTTTTACACAATTCGCAATTATTATTATTATTATTATGCGAGCGAATGGAAAGCAACTATTGATTATGCAGCCCAAGTGGGCGTGGGTGTTCGAGTGGATGTCGAAATACAGTGAAAGCTCGCCGGGCAGGCCAACTAGATATGTGAGGAAGAAAAGCTGAAAAGTGTAGGGAAGGCAAGTCGATGAAGCTTCTCTCAGCCGATTGGGGATTAAAAGGAGCAGTCTGTCAGGCTGTTGGTAGTTTGTCAAGCTAGGAAATGGGGCATCTGCCTCTTTGTAATGACTGCAGAATTTGGTTTCAGGGATTGTAGGAACCTCCAATCCCAAGCCCGTGCACCTCATATGCGCTATCAGACATGAATCGTCTTAAAAAGGGATTTTTCTAATGGACATAAGCTAAACCCTAGGGGAGCCCTCACAGTACTCACGTCGATCCGAAAGGTGTGCGTGATGTCATCTAGGAAGAGTACGGTGACGCATTGCTGCCGCTGTTGTTTCTTGTCGCGCGCCAGTTCTGTGGATGCGCCGCGTTGTCGATAGTTTCTGCTCAGGTTGCTCAGGCGAAAGCGTTCAAACATGGCCCCGTTCCATACTGCCCCCAATTAATTGCTAAACGTGTGTGTGTGTAGGTGTGTGTGTAGGTGTATGTGTGTGTGGGTGTCCGCTCCTTTCTGCTGTAAGGCTCCTCGTGGCTGGCAGTTATGTTTGTTTATTCGATAAACAATGGCAAGACTTTGACTTATTGGACGTGTCTCGTTCACGTTATGGCTAAGACTTTGGATGGATACTCGAGTGTATACTTGACTCCTTCTATTTCTTCTTCTACTTTTTCTGCAAAGAAATTAAGTTTGGGATAAATTATAAGTGAGAGCTGGCAAATTGACATATTTGTGGGGTAAAGTATAGTCAACAATTGCAAATGCAAAGAGTTTTCTCTGCTTAATGTTACATAGTATTAACAGAACTGTTTACATGATATACAACTGTTAACAAAATGACAGAGATGTTAAATTTCAAGTATTATTCTCATTATTCTTATAAATTATGATAAATTTTAAGCATTAAATTCGTATTATCAAGAAAATCAAAAATTGTAGCTAAGTTTACTGCCATTAACAGCGCTGTAAATATAACATACAAATGTTAATAACATTTATATGCCAAGGCTGTTAATTAGCTGCTAATCAAATTGCTATCGGAACATTCGCATTTTTACGTATTACCAATGAAATGTGCACTCATTTTATTTGTGGCGCAATATTTGTGTTGTACTTGACTTTTCCCCTGTTTTGGCTGGTTTTCTTGCTTGTTTTGGCTGGGGGCTGCCAGCCGGAAATCGTGTATTAATATAGAACAGAGAGCACATAAATATCTTTATCTGTCACATGTACAAAATACTTACGTATGAGCACAACATTTGTATTTGCTACAACTAATGGCATATACTTAAATAGCTATCGGTGTGGCTGTGGGGGGGAGGGGAAGGGGGAGGGAGTGTGTGTGTGTGTGTGGGTGTGAGTACTTAATGCAAAGTATAAGTGCAAAAGAAATAACCGCACATTTATGCAGATGATAAGGTATTCTAGGAAACGCCAACCAATTAACCTTTAACTATATATTTTTATAGAAAAATCATCCAATTTTGAGAAAAATAAAAACCCACAAAATTGATACTCAAATTAAATTAAAAATTAAATGGCCTGAAAATGCGGTAAATTAAAATGAAATAAAAAAACTTAAAAATAAACTAAAAGAAACATCGATATTTATAGCTAGTTCGTATATCATTTGAAAAGCTTATAAGCCAATTACACGGCGCATCAATCATCACTGGAAGATAAGTACTATATCGACACACACACACACACACACACACACACACACACACACACACACACACATGTGTGTATCTTATCTGACACACACATGAATGTGTGTGTGCTCCATTGAGTCAATTGCGGCCAAGACAAGTCGAAGGAAGTCCAAGCAGAACGAGACGAAGACGAAGAGGAAGAAACAGTTATTAGTCACTCGCTACACTTGTCAATGGTTTGTCTACGCAGTGTGGGTGTGTGTGCGAGCTTATGTATGTGTGTGTGTGAAGGTGTGTGCGAGTGTTGTTCGCCAGTGCGTGAAAATATGCGTCGATTGTGGCCTAAGGCCCAGTGAAGACCTTTGGGCCAAACGTTTGTCATGTGAAATGGTGAAGTGTGTTTCCCGCACGCACACACACACACACACACACACACACACACACACGCACACACACACTCACACACACACACACACACACACGCACACAAACACACCTAGGCAATACACCGCCCAAAGTAAACAATGACAAAATACAAAGCGTCAAAGAGAGTGTGAACCGTGGGAAGCTAAGTCTGCACAACTGCCGGATACCCTACAAATTGTATAACAAGCGTAATCGAAGTTTAAAATATATATAAATCTTTTTACTTGGACACACAAGAAGGCTCTATTTTCAGACGTTTTTTTCCATCATTTTGACAAAAATTAAGATTGCCAGATTTAGATGCCAAACTGATCTAGAGGCCAAACCATGAACAAAAAGTCAAGCCTGGTGAAAATCGGATGAGATTTGGCCGAGTTATGGGAGTGGGAAATTTTAATTAGATTTTGTCTAAACTATGGGAACCATGGGAACATGCTCACAATTAAAAACCAACATTGTTTTTTATAAAAAAAAAAAATAATTCCCGACCGATTATGATCTTTAAGATATATCAGATCCCAGTCATCTCCAGGAAAAGTACTGCCTGGCACAAGAAAGGAGCCTTGTTTCATTAAGATATATATATATATATATATATATATATATATATCAGCTTGTGGTTAGGATCATGTATAAATATACTGTAGGAAAAGTTGTTGCCTTCAATGTTGGCTGATACAAAAAAGTTTATAAAAAATTAAATTTATCGGAAATTACATTCACGTCTGATAAAGAAAAGCTTCTATGTGCGAGCGAATACTGTACTAGATTTATACGATATCTAGATATATCTACATCTATGTAAAGTATATATCTATATATTATATGTTTTCTGATCGCTAGAAACACTCACAAAATCTGCATTGTATCGGTTTTGTTAATTAGCTAGCCATTCTATTAGCCAATTATGTAAATTGCTGCCTCCCACCTGGTTGCTCAGTAGGTTAAGCTGCTTTGGCAGGGGGTGAGGGGAGGTCAAATGGAGGGGGTTTACTTTTAATTCCGTTTCGTTATCAGCAAATGTATGCAAATTTGTTAGGCACACGAGGCAGATACCCTCCCCAAAGGCCCCTCTCCAGTTCGGTAATGGGTCGATAATTTTGTAGATTGCGTTCAACAGGTTGAAGAAGAGACAACAGAAAATATAAACATTTAAGAGCGCAGCAGTCTAGAGTGCACGACTAGCTGATACCCTATAGACAGTTAAATTGTTGTACCTTTAGGTTATATAATCTGCGTGTTATGATTGAAGTACTCTGAATGAATGTCGATATTTATCGATTTCACACAAAACAGCCTAAGTTATCGATAATGTCAAATGCAGCAAATGACGAAGAAATTAAGTCGGATCTCTCGAATCTCTATACCTCGTTGATTCTCCGTTTCATACTTTCACAACAAACCCATTATGCTCTCTTTTTGAAAATCTATATTTTTCGTTTGTACAGGGTATAACGAGGTTGCGTCATTTGGTCCGGTGACGCCCACAAGGCCTCCAATCGCCCCATTTCAGGGAACTGGCGACAAACGACATCGGCTGTTGGCCATATATGAACGGGAAGCCTTATAGACTCGTTCCGACTCGATTCGATGCCTCGTTGTGGTTATGACGGCTTTTGTAGTTACCTTTGCCGTACAAGGTAAATGCAAGTCTGAAGGGGTTTCGGGCAATGAGAGGGGGAGGGGGTAGGGGGAGGGGGTGCTCAGGTGCTAGCTTTGTTTGTATTTATTGCGTATATGTTGTGTTTATTATTCTCTTCTGTTGCCATTAATTGAAAACGAAAACGAAATTAACAATAACAAAGGGAACAACAACAATATTTCTGGCTAAACAGTTGTATTGTTTAAAGTGCATAAACAAAAGGCCGCACACACACACACACACACACACACACACACAGATAATTATATCAAATTTATTCGCCTGACAACAAAAAGAAAACTTTTGGTTCGTTGACCGAGTTTTTGGGCGAGTCCCCCCCCTCCCCTTCACACACCTTTTTCGCTATGGAGCGGCGGCATCACGTTGCAAAATTTCGTTTATTATGTTTTTGCACACATATATATACATATATATTTGCATATATGTATGTGTGTGTATTAGTGTTTGCATGTGTATTGTGCACATGCTTTTGCATGCAGATTTAATTTGCTTTTGTTTATTTGACCAGTTTGGCAACTGAAAACGCGACTCGAAACAGCTTCCGTTAGTCATTGTGACAGTGTTGCAAAAGCTATTTTGATTTGTCTAAAAGAATAAGTCTAAATCTTTGTTTTCCCACTTATATTTCACCTAAGCGGGAAGCCATTTTCGTTCTATTTACGAAAGGAGCTCAAAAGGAGCTGCCCCACCCTCAAGCGCTGCTCTTAGTGTTGGAAAATCATATATTTGCTATGAGTTCAGCTAATTGCTGACAGCTTACAACACTGGTTTATTTATATTGCTTATTCAGCCAGTTTTTCTTTCGCATATTAAACATGCCAAGTCGCTTGTTTGACAGCTAGCGAACCAATGTGCGAGTTGTGCTTTTGCTTTGTTCGCGTGACCCGCTGAGCAAATGGGGGAAATGGCAACGTAAGCAAATCCAATTTGCTGGCTGATGCTGGATGTGGCTAGTTTACGGGGGAAGGGGGTAGGGGCAGAAGTAATGGTGACGACGTCGAACCGGTTGAGTATTTGCCCAGCGCTTAAAACCGAGCTTCATTGTCGCTCAGCTGGTCAAGTCACGTAGATTTCTTGCAGATAAAACGCGACTGCAGATGAGTCAACCCGATAAGCAAATGGGCGAATGGCAACTAGGCTGCCAAGAGGTCAAAAGGTGGACAAATTTGGCTTGCAGCTTACTGCTCGCTTCTCGACATTGCCAGTGCGTAATGGAAGACGCAGGCATTCAACCTGTCACACCACGTAATTTGAAACTGTAAAACACATAAATGGGAAGGTGAAAATGGGAAATAGACTGGGGCGCGGGTGGAGCTGGGTCTATCCCTGACAGTCCATGCCTCCGACTGCCACTCAATTTCAATTAGGGCACATCACTCAACAGTCAAATCGCTTTTATGCCCTCATTAAGGGTACTCTACTTTTGTCACCAACTATGTAACGTACGATCTTATGGCATATACGGGCACACTTGTTAACATCGAACTATCTAACTCTTCTGTTATTTTGGTCCTGCCAGGAACTATAGTCAATATGAAATCGCCTAACTTCGGAATAGTCTTTAGTATGGCCATATTCTGTTTTAAGACATATGCTTAGCACAAGAATACTACTTATATAATATAGATTACGTAGAAAATATAGAAACGATCCGCCGAAAATAGAGCTGGACTTATATCAACATATTATTATCATGTATACCTCCTGGGTTATTTAATTAAGCAAAGCGAACCCCAGTTTCTTGTTCCCCTTTCCCATCTGTGCTTTAAAGCCTGCCGGTATTTTTAGCTATCTGGCAACCCTTATCAAAGTCAAAGCGGTCAAAGGGGGCAGCCTTTAAAAAGCTCCGAGTCTGAGCTACCCCACGTGCGGCCATTTAAACTGATAAGCGCGGGGAGCGGGCTGGCAAGAAGAGTGCACAATTGAATTTGCCGTGTCAGAGAGGCATCAATAATGTTGTTGTTGTTGTGTTGCTGCCGTCTGTGCATTTGCATTTGTTTGGTTTTATGTGCTTTACCGTTATGCATCAGGGTTGCCATGTGTGCACTGGGTAGCCAGAACACGGGGCAGGGTGCACGGGGGCAGGCTTATCGCTGTTTGCCTTTTAATTTTTATTGCTTCTGACGAACGAACGAACGAACGAACGGCGGACGCACCCCGACAACGAGATGCTCTTATGCTATTTTTGTGTTCATGCAACAGTAGCCCCCAGAGCCAAGCAGCCCCCGGGCTGCACGCACACACAGCCAAGCAAAGAGCACACCGCAAACACACACACACACACACACACACATAGAAAGAGCTGTCTGCTTCTTGTGTGATATACTTAATGCTCAATACGCTAGCTCTACACTTTTTGCTTTTACTGTTAAACGCTTGAGGGGGACAACCAAAACAAAAAAAATAAAAGAAAAAACAGAAAATCACACAAATTTGTCTACTAAACTGTTTGCTGCTGTCCCCACCACTGCACAGCGCGGCGGCTTAAAGACAACTAATCTCATTTGCGGCGAAACTGTGCTAAGCCTAATGCGCCGAAAGAGAGTAGGAGGAAAAGTGTGAGTGTGGGAGAGAGCTGTGGCAGCCAGAACAAGAACTAGTTCAATTAATTAAACGATTTGTAAACACAATGCAATGATTAATTGCACACATACACACAAATGCAACTGTGTGCATACACTCGCAGACGGTTTCTTCATTGCATTTACTTTTCTTCTTCTTGCCTGGGATTATTGTAGGATGTGCTTGTGTGTGTGTGTGTGCGAGAGTAAAAGTACATCTCTTACTCTTTTGAAGACTGAGTTTCAAGCAAATCAGACGCTGCGACACTGAGTTTTGTTGAGTAGGCGGCATCGTCTTGAGCTGTCCATGTCTGTGTGTGAGAGCGAACGTCGGGAAGAGAGCAAAATCATAATAATCAAAGGGCAGCAGCGCTGTGGCGTTGATTCTGCCTGCGACTGCAGATAAGCGCACTCACACTCACACACACACACACACACATAGGCTGGCACGCCAGCAATAAAAAAAAAAGAGTTAAATGAACCGCTTTTGACAGGAACTGCAGCGCTCACCTTTTCTTTCGCTGGAACTTAGGTACGTCGTGTATCGTGTGTACTCTTCTTAAACAGCAACAAATTCAGCAAACAAGAACACATGTTATTTGTAAGGCTCCTTCGTTACTTTACACAGGCATTAAAGTACACACATAGTTTGAACAATCACACACACACACGCAAACGGACCGCAAGTTGTAAGGAAAACAACAAAAAAAAACACACGAAAAAGACGGAACGGCAAAGCGAAGCCGCATACGAACTTAAGTTATGGATTTTGGGTATTGCTATACGAGCCGGGTTTACATATGAAACTTGTAACGAAACCGCAAGCAATTGTACTTTCAATAATTGAACAAACTCAACAAAATAAAATAGAATTTAATTTTTTCTCCGAAACCGAACAAACCAAGGCGAACTGCGACGAACTAGTGATGCTAGCTTGTGACGATAAGTGCAGCAATTTGCTATATCGATATATCGATGTATCTACCTAAACGATAGTTTGATGGGCACACTGCTGAGTCAAACGATATTTCTGTGCCATATCGATAAGCAGCACCGGGCAACGTTTGTTTGCTCATTGATATGAAATGTGCCCGCTATGATTTAAATTTAAAATGCAATACAATTGTTTTTAATGTTACATGAAGTAAGCCCTGAGATGCAAAGCAGGCATTGCCTTAAATTATATAACAGATAAAGGTGCAATTAAAATGAAATAATTGTTAAAGCTTGTTGGAATTTGAGTATAATCTACTTTGAGATGTCCAGTCGCGTGGGTGGCAAGAAGAAGCCCTTGAAGACACCCAAAAAGGAGACCAAAGAAATGGACGAACAGGTGGTGGCCCACAAGCAGAAGCAAAAGGAGCAGCTAAAAGCTCTCGAGGCAGCCAAACAAAAAGTAGCTCAAAAGGGCAAAAAGGCATGCAAGTGAGCCAATTCATCTCCAAGGACACGCACACGCACACGCACACCCACCCACCCACTCCACTCACTCCACCCACTTAAATACACACACACGAACACGCCCACGCCCACAAAATGCTGCTGCAATAAAATTGACTTAAATTCCATATTGCCCAGTTGGATCATGATTAATTGTCTGTGTCTGTGCGGGGTCGGGGGTTGTTGGTCAGTCAAAAGAAAGCGCTTAAAAAGCCATCACAAAAATGTGACAGCCACAAGGATAACAAAAAAAATAGTAAAAGAAGAGAAAGAATAACCACAACCGGACACGGGAATTGAGCGCAACAAATGCGGCAAATTGGAATTTTATGCGTTTTTTATGTTAATCAAAAAACATAATGGACATTGCGTCCAAAGTGTCCCGCCTGTCAGAATGGAACATGTGCGTCAATTCATTGTATTAATCAGACGATGATACGATTTTAGTTGACAAAACCTCACGTTAAAAGTGTTCAAATATATGCAGCAAAACGTTTACGAATTAGGCACAAAGCACAACTGAAAACTGAGAGCGCGAACACGAGAGAGAGAGAGAGAGAGAGAGAGGGAGAGAGAGAGAGCACATTCATCTGTATATATATACGGCACTTCTCTACACTTGCAGAAAAAATTAGGAATTCCTTGCTCAAAGTTTGCCTGTGTCTAAATTCATAACGACTTTCTCATTACAGCTAAATTTCCTTAATATTAGACTAAAATACAATACTTATTTTAAGCAATATTGTACTTACACTGCGCTTGTTTTAAGCAAGCAAATTGCTCTTATACGTATTTCTTACAAATCGAAAATAGTTAAATTAAGACTTAAGAACTTTAAAAGAAAATACTTGTAATATTTTCAATGAATAAATAAATATAAATTATTTTCCTGCCATATTTTCTCTGAGCGCAAAATTGAAATATGCTGTACATAAAAAAACGGAATATGAATTCTATTTCTAGTGTATCTGTTTTCTCTAAGTGTATCTGTTTAAACAAAAAAATAAACAATATCATTTCAATTCTTTTCAAAATTTTCTCTGAGTGTAACTGCATTAAGATATCTATCTAGATATATCTAAAAATAGACTCTACATGAATTCTCTGCGTAACCAAATTTTCTCTGAGTGTAACTGTGCTCAGCTATTAAAATTCGATTTGTATGTGTTTATCATCATATTTAATATTTAAGCCTTTTTATGGAAAACGTATTTGAATTGATTTATACAAAATTTAAATTACATTTAATAGCTAAAAATGTGATAGACTTGCTTTAAGTATTTTACATAAACATATGCAATTATTATTATTTTAAATTTGTTTAAGTTTAGGCAAAAAACGTAACACAAAAATACGTAAGCAGAACTCGTAGAGGGGAACTCTTAGAGGCATATATACATATATATATATATATATATATACTTTATTTGAAGTAAAACTAATTGAATTCAAGAAATAGAGTTGATTTTTTTGTTTTTAAAAAATTAAGTTGAATACGTAATCGTAATCTAGAGGAGGAAGCATTTGATATGTTGTAAAAATGTTAAATATTAATCATACTTTTAGCACTAACTGTATCCATATATATAGCTATATATATATATATATATATACGATAGTTGTAGTTGGTAAAAATGTACAATTAATTTAAATAATTAATAACAATTAGAATTAGTGCATAAGCATTTTGATTTCATTACGAGCGTGCTGCGATTTGAATTAAATGCTAGAACTATGTTTAATTTATGCATATTATTATTAATTATTTATTTTTATATTGTTGTTCGCGTTGTGCTTGTTCTTCTTCTTGTTGCTGGCACACTATCCAAGTCTTCTCTAATTTAAATTTAATTTTAATTTTCGATAATTGCATATTTGCCGAGTATTTTAAATTGAATTTCAATGGGTTTTGTCGTGTGAGTTATTTGTTGTTTTTTTTTGTTTTGTTAATATTATTTTATAATTTACAAGCTTACATAATATTTAACAACATTTAATGTTTTAACATTCGCATTTGAGCCAAATATTTAATAAAAAATTGCTAAACAAATTTAGAGTACTTCTTTTTTTTTTTTTTTAGAAAATTAATGTTGAGTTTTTCTTGCCTTTTTTTTTTTAGAATTTTCTATGTACATTTTGCAGCGAGGTGAGAGTCAGAGTGGGAAATCGATCCCTGCTAGTTTTCACTAGGGGGGGGGTCTTGTCTGCACTCGAGGGGGGCCTAATCTTAGCTAGTTTGTGGCACCAAATGGGAGCTTGATCGAGATCAGTGGGACTTCGAACTCGTTTAGTTTTGCGCTTTAAAGTGGAGCCTTTCAAGGTTTCAGAGTAGGGATCCCTGATAGTTTGGATTAGTGTGGGACTTTGATTCTAGTTAGTTTTGGGATTTAAGGGGGGCTTTGTTACCTGCTGGCCTGCGCTTCAAAGTGGAGCTTTGATCCCTGCTAGTTTGTTCCTCAGAGTATGGGCTTGATCCTTACTTGCACGCCAGAGCAGGGCTTGATGCCTGCTAGCTTGTGCTCCAAAAGGAGACGTAGATCCTAACTAGTTTGCCATTAAAGGAGAAGAGCCTTGAGTGGAGCATTGATCCTTGCTAGTTTGCACTAGGAAAGGGCTTTGATCCATGTCAGCTTATGTCTCTGAGTGGGAGTTGAATCCCTGTTGGTTTGCGCCTCACAGAAGTTGCCTGATCCCCAAGAGCTTGTGCTCTCCACTAGGGCCTGGATCCCTCCTACTTTTTCCCTCAAAATGAAGCTTTGATGTTTTGTGGCTTATTCCAGCGTATCAGTTTTTGTCTTAATCCTCCCACCCAATCCCGGCCACACTTTCTTTATTAAATGGTATCTGGCTTCGCTTAGCTCCAGCTTCATCCCTTCCACGTTCCCTGTCTAGTGATTGCCCTTGCGCGCATTGAAGAACATGCGCGCCACCTTGCCCAGTGCGCCAACAAAGTCCCAACGTTCCTGCGACTGATGCTGCGCCAACTCCTCGCGCTGCTGCTGCTCCTGCTGCTGCTGCTGCTGCCTTTGCTGGCAAGCGGGCAGCTCGAAGGCTGCCTGGTCATGCCGCGCCTAGGAGGGCGTCGAGTACCAGGCGCTCGCCGGGCTGCCCTTGTGGTACAGATGGAAGCTCGAGTGGGGCGCAAAGTACTGCGGCTGGTCAAGATTGCTGTAGGTGACGCCGCCCTCCGTTGTGGTCGTCGCATGCGGATGCATCCCGGCGGTATAGGCCTGCGGCTTCAGCGGCAGCGAGGCGGCGGGCGCACCTCCATCCACGGGCGTGGCATATTGGCCGCGCAGCGAATCCGCATAGTCGTAGCCCCCATTGCTGCCCACGAGCAGGCCGGGCGGCGGAGCGGCTGCGGCGGGCGCCTTGGCCGAGTTGTTGCTGTCGCGCGGCGACACCGAGCTGGGCGGCGTCATCGCGTTGTGGTAGTCAATGGAGCTGTGATAGCCGCCGTAGGTGGACACCAGATTGGTGAAGGCGTCTGTGGAGTTGCCACCGGGCGCCTTCTGGCCGCCCGCATGCGTCACCGAGGCGGCCGCAGCCGCCGAATGCAGCTGCAGATATTGATTCTCATAGGAGGACTCGCTGCCCGGCGGCGTCGGCAGCGGCCCGCCCTGCTGCTCTCCATAGAAGACGCCCGTTGGCGTCTGGCGAGCTGTGGCCCGGATGACGCTCTCCCGATTGGCGTAGAGCTGCCGCAGCAGCGCGGTGGCCGGCATGGGCGCCGGCTGCTGATAGGGCGTGCCTATCCACTGGATGGTGCTGCTCTTCTCGTTGGGATCATGCTGCAGCTGCTGCTGCTGCTGCTGCTGTTGCTGTTGCTGCTGCACCTGATGCTGCTGATGCTTGATCAGGGCATCCGCGCTGAAGTCTGTGCTGGGCTGGTTGGCGCTGGGCGACGGCAGATGCTTGGACATGGCATGCTCCAGATCCTTGACCGCGGAGTCCGCGCCCGCGGGCTGCTCGTCCACCATGCTGGGCAGCCGGCTGCGCGGCTGCTGTGCATCTCTGTGAGGCTGCTCCAGCGCCGGCAGCTTGCTCAGCGGCTGCTGCTGCTGCTGCTGATCCACCTGCTGCTGCAGATCCGCCTGCTGCTGCTGCTCCTCGGCCTGCTGCGTTGCCTTGCTCTTGCGCTTTCGCTTGGTTGTTGTTGCCGTCGTTGTTGTTGTGGGCGCGGGCGCTGGCGTTGGCACGGGCGTGGCCACCGTCGCGGGCAGCACGCCCTCCACCTCGACGCCCAGCGGCGTGGGGCTGTCCTTGATCAGCGCCAGGCTGTTCAGATTGCTGCCGTGCGCCGATGCATTGCGTCCGCGTCCGCTGCGCTGCGTATGGCCCTCCGGGTCGGCCAGGGTCTTGGGCGAGCTGAGGCCCAGCTTCATGTCGCCCGCGCTGAGATGCGCATTGCCCTCGCCGGCCGCATCGCCGCCGGGCGAACCGCTGCTCTTGTCATTGCCCAGGCCCTCCTCGTGCTTGATGCTGTCCACGCTCGGCTCCAGCTGGCAGCAGTCCAGTATGAGATTCTCGTTCTCCCGATTGCTAAAAGGGCAACAGTAATATTTACTTAGTTGGCTGCCGGGATTAACCTTTCCAAAAGCTCACCTTATGACATAGTTGACGCAGATGATGTTCTGCTCGTCGGCGTTTTTGGTGCTGCAGACGACCGTGGCGCAGGTCTGCAGCCAGGTGTAGCCGCCGCTCTTGTTCATCAGTCGATAGTAGCCGGTCAGCACCTGACCCTTCTCGATCACTGGAAGAGAAGCTGGGCATGAGCATGGAGCTCAATTGTGGCTCTTGATAGTTTGGACTTACGATCTGTGTGGCTCTTGCGCAGGCGATTGGCGTCCTCGGCATGGCACAGCGAGTAGAGGCTCTTGTTGACCAGATCCTCGGGCGTATAGTCCAGCAAATCGGATACTCTGCAAGGCAAACAGACTAACACTTTAGTAAAAGCTCATTCATTCTGTGTGTTAATTGACCCACCTGGGCTCGCAGTGCGCGACGCGCAGGTCAAAGTTGACGCGCGTCACAAACATGTCGCACTCCAGGCGTATCTCGTGCACCGACGGCGGCGGCAGGGCAATCGCCAAGGCGACCATGCCCAGCAGCGGGGGCTGCGATTTGCGTGTATGCGAGAAGGTGTACTGCGGTCGCAGCTTGCACAGCAGCAGCACGACCTGCAAAGGCAACAAGACAAGGACGACGGATTAGAACTCAGAGGCCCCACATTGCAGCTGCGCTTAAGGCCTAAAAGAAAAAATAATCTATCACAGCATTTGCCAATGCTAAGTCGAGCTTTCACACAGACAGAGCACACGTACGAGCGCACGATGCGTCCGCCGTATGCCAAGTGCAGCAGCTTTTGAAAGCTCACTAATACCAAGGCAAAGGCAATTGAAAAGCTCGCACATGGCGAATGCTGCGCGCTGTATGAAGCCTGGATGCGTTGCGTTTCGTATTGTTGTAGCTGACTGTAGACTGTATATATGCATATATATGTATATATATATATATATTCGATACTGATCAATCTAAAATCAGTTTTGCATTGCCTTAACGAAATGTGGCCGAAATTGTTTGCTTATTTAATAAAAAACAAAAATTGAAATAAACTATTTTATTTTTTTATTATTTTTTTCTTTTATAGTTTTAATTGAAATTTGTTTTGCCTTGCGTTTTTGTACTGATTTCAATTGATACGTACCGAATAGTTTGAGGCCGGATTCTTAACATTTTTACCATTGTTATTGCTACCGTTGCAATTGCTGGTTGCATCGCTGGCCTGTAGATAAGCAGTGGATGGGATGGTAATTTGTGTAAACAGAATGCACAACAAATGCTTACAGAGACAATTTTGTCAACCAAAGAACGGTTAGTCTACATGGAAAGCGAACGCCCCACAAAAACCGGACAGAACAAATCTAGGTGTTAGCAGCTCTACTTGTAACCAAAAACAAACCAAAACTCGTAACCAAATCGTATAAAATATAAAATAAAAAAAAAACTAAAATAAAATATAAATAAAAGATAAACCGTGCTGGAATACACTACGGAAACGTCGCACACTAGACTACACGGGCAACGTTTGGGGGAACTTGGCAGTAAAAATACACGTTATTTTTTTTTTTTTTTGCCTTGACAAAACTCACCCGATAGCCGGAGGACTTGAAGTGGCAGCCACGCTTGGTTAGGGTAGACTTCATGCGTATGCAGAAGCTGCGATCGTAGCCCTTGTAGCCGCTGGTCGAAGCCTGCGTCATGGAGGCGGCCACTGCAAAAAGAAAACGAATTCCAGGGTTAGACAAGAGATTCTTCAAGCAGACTTGATGCTGCCGGACGCCCAGGATGCCCAGGATTTGCGTGTGATTTGCGACTCGGACTCGACTCACCGTCAGGATTGTTCGTACCGTGTGTGCCGCTGCCATCATCCGAAGCGCCCGATGTGGGTGAGGCCAGGCCGGCAGCACCGCTGACGCTGCCAGCACCACCGCCTCCACCGCCGCCGCCGCCGCCTCCACCGCCCGCACCGCTGGTCAGACTGAGACCCAGCTGGTCGGCAATTTCCGCATGATCCGCCTGATGTATATAGTCGAATATGCTGCTGCCCGTCATCTCCACCTGCGACAGACCCAGGTAGATGGACACCGTTTCCGATATGTACAGGAAGCGGCCATCCGCTGCCACCGCCAAGGCGAAGCCATCCAGCGACTGCAGAGAATAAAATGGAAATTCCATTTACAAATATTTGCATAAGCATGGGCTCGGCAAAAGATGGCTGCCAGTGCAGCTGTCTCCCTTTTCCTCTCTCTCTCTCTCTCTCTCTCTCTTTCGCTCTCTCTATCGCTGCTTACCTGCAGTATGTGGGTGCCCTGATGTTGCTCGAACAAATCAACGGCGGGACTGCGTCGAATGGCTGCACCTGGAAGACAACAGGGGAATGCAAAGTGGTTCAGTTAAAGTCGAATGAATGGGTAAAACGAACAAAGTTGACAATAGAAAGTAGAGTATACAAAGGGTGTGCTGCAACAGACCGAAGTCTAGATGCTCTTAGGACCATTATTTCATTTTATTTCAATATTCAAAACAAAGCCTGGACTAGCAGGAATGCACCATTTATATTTATTTAATTTAAAAAATATGCCATAAAATGAATTTTTGAATTTAGGAAACTATTTTTTTTTAAAATAATGTCTTTTGGAATTGAAAATCACAAAACCCTAATTCCACACATTTTCCGCTCGTGTTGGTGAATCTTTTAATATGCTATCCATCAGCTTTTTAAGCGGAAGCTTTGTTCTCAAGGAAAATCTCTCTTGTATGAACACAGAAAACATTAGAAAGCAGATCGGATAAGATACCCACAGAATTTTCAACTATTTTCCAGCCTTTTGAGTGTAATTAAAAATAAATAGGCGTTTTATATGGCTAGTTAAAGAATAGATGCCTGTCTTGTATTTAGTTTCTTAAGCTAAATAGTCTGCAATTCGTGTGGCATACCATAATCATGTTAAACTCCGTCGATAAAGCAGATATTGCTGACCGAAAACACACATAAATGATGCTCTGCCCCCTCTCGAAAAAACAATCCAATAATTCCTGTGGAGAACCACGGAGCATCATAAATATGAGAGGCCAGCCAATATTTTCTCAGCTGCTGCCCATACGAAGCATATTTATTTAATTCAATTATAGAATTTTACGATTATGGGCGGGCCACAAGCAACACCCCCGCTCAGTACTGACCCAGCCTCAGGTCATAATTCGCACAAGTGCCAATCGCCCGAGCCCAAGTCGAAGGCAAAGTCCAAATCCAAGTGCGAACCCATTCCCAATGCCCGTTGCCCGTTGCCCGTTGCCCGTTGCCCGTTTTGTGTGCGCAAATCCCCAGCGATTTCGCTGGCTGGCCAACTTGGCAAACAGTTTCCGCTTCCGCTGGCCATATGTGTGTGCGCTGGCTGGGGGGAGGGACAAGGGCGGGGCAGCTCAGCATAACAACTGTGGCTTTAATGACCTTCCCCCGCCCCACGCTTTAATAATATATTTTTTTGTCGAGCGTTTTTTATTTATTTTTTTGGCTTTCTGTGGGTCAAATTGAAGTGCTTTTTATTGCCCGCAGCTTGTTGCTGCCTTTTTGGGTTTTAGTTACGCATAATAATCCAATTGAACGCCCTGCCACACCCCCCCCCCCCCTCTCCACACTTTGACGCCCCATTGCTTTTGGATTACTTTTTAGTGTGGCCCCGTCTACCTTTCTCGACTCGGCCAGCTGCCATTGCCTTTGTGCCCGGCCAGCCATGGCCCCGCCTCTACACCCTGCCGCCACTCCAGCCTGTCTCTTGGCAGCGCACCTTGAGCTGGGCTCCAACTGTCGTCTGGGCTTGGAATGCTTTTGACGTGACAATAACTGCACGCCGATGTCGTCGTCGAAGTGGCCAGCGATGCGTGAAGCATGACGTGGCAATGGCCATTGGCAACTGGCAATTGGCAATGTTTACCATTTGTCTGGCCAGTTGGCAAAGTCGGGCCAAGATTTTGCTTTGAGTGTTCGATTTTTTAAGCATTTGCGAAGCTTAAGAATTTTCGAGTTAATTCATTTAATGCTAGAAATCGGGTTAGTTCTGCTTTAAGATGAGCTCCTACATCTTAAATGCTTTATCTTTTATATTTTATCTTCTGCTATTTAAGGTTTGCATCTAATATCTTTTAGCTACTTCAAGATGTTCACTCATAACTTTTATCTTATATTATTACTTCTCCAACTTCTTCATAACTAAGCCAATTATGTGGGGTCTTACTTGACTGGGAATCATGCTATTATAATTTTAATCGATTTAGCGTCTAAAGTGAGCCAATATGGAATTCTAGCTTTACCAAGCTTTCATTTTGAAGACACATTGTGCAATTACGACTATAATCAGTTATTGGGCCATTAGTGCTTTGGGGCCAAATGTCTTTCTGCCAAATCGGGAATCATTGTGAAAGCTGCAATAACTGCCTGCGCTTGGGGTTAATCATCTATGATTTTCTACCAATATTCCAGTTCGAACGAAAACTGCCTAATGGGCCAGATTGACAGATGACCAAAGTGTGCCTGGACTGTGGGACTGTTGGACTGTGGGGCTGTCTAGTTGGATTGGCCTTCTGAAATTCCACAATGACAGCTTTGACAAACGGCACTGACAATAAAAATGCCCCAGCAAATTTAATAAGAAAATAAAAACAAATAAAAGGAGAGACAGCCAAAAAAAAAAACAAAACAAAAATGGCTGCGCATGCGCAGCAAATAAACAATAAACTGCGCTTAATAGCGATATTTTATGCAAATTGACAAATCGCGCGGCCCCCAACGTCAATGGCGCTTCTCGCTTCTCCCCGCCCGCTGTTCTCGCTGCGCGGGCCATAAGCAAAAGCCCAAAATAAAAGTAAAGCCAATTAATTTGCTGGCTTCAACAATTTTTAAGGTGCGCGCGCATATTTTGCTTTGGTTTTTTGTTTTTTTTTTTTTTTTTTTTTGGCATAGAAAAGTTGACAAATTTTGATTTCACTGAACCTAAGCGGCTGGCCGCGACTGTAAAATGTAGGCAAATGTGTTTCCTGCTTTCGGTTTTATTGCTCATTCGCTCATTCCTTCCCCTCCCCTCCCTTCCCCCAACCTCTCTCAACATACACGCTCGCCGCAACAATGGCGTCCAATATGGCCGCCCACGCGTATGCAAATGAGCA
Source organism: Drosophila virilis (assembly GCF_030788295.1). Taxonomy (NCBI): domain Eukaryota; kingdom Metazoa; phylum Arthropoda; class Insecta; order Diptera; family Drosophilidae; genus Drosophila; species Drosophila virilis. The sequence continues at coordinate 4,860,153 of NC_091545.1, forward strand.
ATGAAATTTCACTTTGCACTGACAGTCGCGGCCCGACTAAAGTGTCCGATAAGCATGTCAACCAGCTGACAGGTCGAAGAAGCAACTGGTAATGCCTGAACTATTTTAGCCGGGCATTAAAGATATTTTAATTAACATAATATGCAAAACTAAAACAAAACAAAACTTACAGAAATAGAAAAGAAAAAACTCTTCTGCTGATCTTAAAAGGAACTTTTCGGACTATTTAAAGGATGCAATCAGGGACTTAACTTAATATTTAAATATCTGCGTAGCTTATATTTATTATTTAATTTTATTATGATATATTATTATTTATTTTGAAATGATGTGGTTTTATTGGTACTCACTCTTTAGCTTGCTGCTGCTGGACGCCTCGCGCGTCCATGGCGGATCGCCGTGTCCGGAAAAGTCTCTCAATTTCAAATAGCTAATGGTCAGTCTTATAATGGAGGCCTTGTCCAATTGGCTGGTTATGGCCGCCGGCAGGGGCAGCATTTTGGCCAGCTCATAGAACTCATAGTTCTCCTTGCCGCGCCTCGAGCGTGCCGCATCCCTTGACTTCTCCTTGCGCAGCTCCAGAATGCTGCAACAAACGGAACAGAGATTAGCCAAGCAACAAAATAAATATTGATATATGGGCAATAGTAATAAGTAGACACTGACGAATGGCAGAGCCAAGACTAGGCCAGAGATCCTCTAGAGCGGCAGCGGATCTCTCACCTGTCGTCCGCCGAGCTGTCAATTTGGCAATTTGTTTGGCCCTGGGACCGTCTGCCGTCTGCCGTCTGCCCACGCGGCATTGTGACGAAATGGTGTCAGATCCAAACTAATTGCCAGCCATTTGTCAGTCTTTCAACGGACGAGTTGCTATCTGGGAGTCGGGGTGTCTCTTTCGTGGTGTCTCACAATAGTTCTCACACGATCTCAATGGATCTCTCTATATACCATATATATCTTATTCTCTTATTCTATACAGCTAGAAAAATTGAGGCTCATTTTCAATGCGCTACAGACTTTCCTTTGTCCAATTGTCCAAACTGTTTGCAGTCGATGTTTGTGTTTGTATCTGTATCTGTAGTTGCATTTGTATCAGTATCTTTGAATGAACATGCATTTGTATCTGTAAGTGTCGCTTCATATGTACATGTATCCTAAAGTGAATATGCTTTTGTATATGTAAATGTATTTATATCTATAAATGTATGAAGAGATGTATCTAGATCTGTATCTGTAGATGTATCTAGAGATGTATCTGTATCTGTATCTGTATCTGTAGATGTATCTAGAGATGTATCTGTAGATGTGTCTAGAGATGTATCTGTATCTGTATCTGTATCTGTATCTGTATCTGTATCTGTATCTGTATCTGTATCTGTATCTGTATCTGTATCTGTATCTGTATCTGTATCTGTATCTGTATCTGTATCTGTATCTGTATCTGTATCTGTATCTGTATCTGTATCTGTATCTGTATCTGTATCTGTATCTGTATCTGTATCTGTATCTGTATCTGTATCTGTATCTGTATCTGTATCTGTATCTGTATCTGTATCTGTATCTGTATCTGTATTCGGTTTGTTTCATATCCTAACATAGCTTGCCCCCCGCGACCCTCTTACCCTACTTGCCACTTGGCTCACTTTTATGTAGCTCGTCTCGCAGATGCCGCTCTGCTGATACTGATTCGATCTAAGTTCCCTTAATGCACAGACTTTTCATTCAGCAGCTGCGCAACTGTTGCAAGCGAGCAGCGCGGGTCTCAAAGCCAGCCGCTGGATCTGTTGCTATTATCAACTGGCCCATCATCTTCGCCAGAAACTTGGCTTTAAGCGTTCATAATTTAAGTTTGTTGTCATCTTTCGTTGTCGTCGGGCTTTTTCGTCTTTGTCTTGTTGTTGTTTTTGTTTTTGTGCGTTTGCAGTGAAATTGTATACCCTAACATAAAGAGGACTTATTGATATTTACAAGAGATTTGAGGTTTTTGAAAATGACTTGAGGTATCTGGTTCAAAATGTCGCAAACAATGTTTTTTGATGCATTTAAACTAAGCACATCTATTGAATTAATTTATATATATACTTGAATTATCAAGAATTTCAATAGATGATAACAATTACTAAGATAGTTCTATGATAAAATTCATATATTGACCAAGGTTCAACAATTTGATATACAATAAGGACTTTCAGAGTCCAGAGATCTAAGAGATTTTTCTGAGAAAGTTTGTTCCATAGTTTCAAGCAACCAAAGCTCTTCAGCACTGGTTTCTGTTTAATAGAATGTTACTCAACACTCGCTGCCAAGTGCAGGGTATTTGAGGCACGCCCATTGCCTAAATGATCTTTTAGCTGGCTCTCGGCTGCGCGTTTGTTCATTTTGTACATTTTGTGGCCTTTTACATTTATTTTAATGTCTGTGGGGCATCTGTAAATGCGCTCATCACAAGCTCGAGCCTCGTTTTGTGTAACTTTATTAAAGTCGAAGCGGCTTCTGCGCTCCACGATTTCTGTGTCTGCGTCTGTGTCTGTGGCTGGGGCTGGGGATTTCTGCAGTCTGCTCTCAATGCTCTGATGTTTATCTGTGCTCAACGTCGTTTGGTTATAAAAATATTTTTGATAATTAAAATGAAACCGGCGTAAAGAGCGCGTATGGAAACCCGTACAACATGCGTCTGCCACGGGCCAAGCCAGTTTCTGGCCTCTTTTATATCCCAACAACATTTTTAATTAGTTTGTTAAATCTCAACTTGTTGTTGTTGTTGTTGTTGTTGTGTTGAAATTATGCTTAAAGATTAAAAGTACCTGAGTTTTTCTTATAAACTTGTAGTTCAAAGAACCTATAGAAATGGAACTGTTCGACTCTGACTAAATACAATTTTGTTAGCCAATTTGCCACACGTCGAGCGAATTACATTATTGCAGAGAGAAGCATCAATCTTTGCCGCATTCAATATCAATGCCATTCAAATTAGCCCGAAGGAAGTGCAAAAAATTCCCTTCACATTTGTCACGGCGCGCAAACGCCAAGGTGTCGCCTTGATAAATGATTTTTCTGCTCGTTTTTAATTTCGCACAAAAAACACAAACGGGGGCTGCAATTTGGCGTGTAAATTGCACGTCATTAGCGAAAATGAGAAACGGAACGAGGCGAACGTTTTCGCTGTATTGGTGAGCTTTGAAAGTTCTACGTTAGGCGCCTGCAGCGCTCGTCAAAGCTTTCTAATGCGTGAGCTGTGTCTGTGTGAAAGCTGCGCTCGATTGTTTTGCTTGTATTAGCTGCACTTCCACTTGATTTGCTGGGAAAGGCAGAGTTTCGGGTATTTAGGGGCACAATATTGTCATTTGATTAAAGTCTTAATGCGCTGGCGAATTAAGAACCTAAGCGGATTACATGATCTTATGTGCGCTACTGCGGTTTTTTTTGCTTTTTGCCAATCAACCAGACCAGATCACGATAAGGGTAAGATGGGAGAAAATAGTTGAGCTATTTTTCTTTTTGTTTTCCTTTCACACACACACTCGCGCACACACACTCGCACAGAAAAAACTGTCATCATAAAAGGATAAGATTGTTTCGGGCCATTGTTTATGGGCTGTGAGAAGTACCGTTATGGCTTTATCAGTTACTTCAAGTCGTTTGCTTTGTTGCCAAACACACAACACAGCGGGATAACTGTAACTCTAGCTGACTGACATTATGTAATCACAGTTCGTGGAAAACGGGAAAAACCAAATAAAATTATTCGAAATAGTCGTAAAAATGATTTCAAATTGGGTCCAATTAAAAGTAGCGAAAACAAACTAGATAACAGATAAATGTAACTTCTGGATGGTTTTGGCACGAATTTTAAAAAAATGTAAAATGCGTTGAGCTCGTAAGGTCAGTGGTAAATGGAATATAAACAGGGTATGCAAAATTGAAAGAAAACAAGAAGTATTCATATAGAAAGCATGAAAAGAGTAAGGCATTTCCCAAAAGCTATTTAATCCATTTATAATTCTAAAACATTCCTAGCATTAAAAGTCAAAAGAATAGAAATCCAAACAAATAAAATGATTTGAAATTGGCGTAATAATAGCTTTAAAGTAAGTCCAAAACTTAGATGATTGGAAACACAATATAGCATAGGGAAACTAAGTATTATCATAGCGAAGAAGTTGGTTGAAGGGATTGTTCCCAAGAAGTTTCTAGCATACTTTTTAATGCTTAATTATTTATAATAAATAATAGCAAGATTAAAGATTACGAATCTTTGATAAGCAAGAATAACACTTACTTTCCTCTTTTAAGCATATTTCCATGCGTGCAATATGTTAACATTAAATGCAAGAGAATTTTTAGTTTAAAATGAATACGAAATAGATGCTATTTATAGATGTCATGCCAATATTTCATTTGTCATTTACATTTTTTTATAATATACAAACAGTTTTAGTAGACAAAATAATGCTCGAGTTGGTACTAAAATGGGACCTCAGATTGGGACTCAAAAGATGGCTTACTCAAGATGAAGTTAGCTTGGAGGAGATCAAAGATAAGTTTTTCGATAGATACTTAATAACATATTCCACAATAAAAACAAACTAAATGTGTTGGGAAAGATTTCTGACACAGAAGAATCTTTAAAATACGAACTTTGTTGCAAGTCTCGAGCTATGATATAAAAAAAGCCTGGATTTACTTCTAGTCCAAAATACCACAAGAAATCTGCGATTTATGGCTTGATTTCAAGACGTAAACTCTGTAAATTCCCGTCATCCATGCAACATTTTACAACACTATGGCACTAGTTAAGCACTCGATTTGTAAATGTAGTATGTATTTGTATATGCTTTGTAATTTACCCCGTGTCAACTAACCCCGGTTCGATGGGTTGCTGTTGAGCGTGCATTCCTGGCGCGCCCGGCTGATGTTGATTGGGCATTTTGTTGTATGGCGGCATGCCGCACAGATCCTGTGTGGGCACCATCCACGAGTGGCTAAAGGGCACCGCTGACATGCCCAGCGAGCCGACCATGTGGCTGCCGGGATGACCCGGCGTCGGCTGCCGCTGATAGCCGGCATAGTCCATGGCCACCGCCTGATAGGGCAACATTTTAGTCCTCGAACGGGTTTTGTCTGATTAACGTAACACTCAAACTTGCTTAATTAGCACTGTGGCACATTTTCAATAGATCTGTATTGCACTGGATGCGTTGGCTTTGTTTTGTTTTGGCACACTTAACACTCTCTCTTACACACACACACACACACACACACACACACTGAAACAGATATACACACACGCAGCCGGCTGGCAGGAGGTCAACGACGCATCCTTTTTGCGGCGTGTTGTTGTCTGTCTGGCAAATTGGAGCACGCGTACGTGTCAGTTGCTGTCTTCAATTATCCTTGGACCCGGACACACATACACACACACACACACACACACACGCACGTAGACGCGTGGGCGCAATACGCACGTAAAACTAACGTCGACTGTCTGTCCGTCAGGCGCGCAGCTTCGATTGGCATTCAAATTAGCGTGCGATCGACTTGGCGGCCAGTTAATTCGCACGTCAGCAGAGTTCGGCACGTCGCTGACGCAATTGCAGCTGGCAACTGAATGGCCGGACGGGCTCTGGTACCGTTGGCGCGATTGAGTTTTGGGGCCGGAGTCGCAGCCGGAGGAGTTCGAACTGGAGCTGGAGCCGTGGCTGATAGTCGTCGCGTCGCGGCCTGCAAACAAATGGGCGCCAATTACGCACGCACAGGGTGGCGCACACAGACACGCACGCACACGTAGAGAGGCACACGGATACGGATACGTACGGCTACAGTTGCACGGCCGGGCAGCGTACGTGAAAACTGCAGCAAAACGGCGTTGAAAGTAACGTAAAAGAAGCAGAAGAGGAAGCAGCAGCAACAGCAACAGCAACAGCAGAAGCTGACGAACTAGAACTGCGGCGCGCGTTACGAGAGTTGTGTTTACGTAGTACGTCCGTTGCGGGCGACGAATACGTGCAGAATAATTCAGAGTCACGTTCACGTCACGAACAAAACCAAAGTAAGGCAAAAAAAGGCAGCGCTGTCCATAGACCCCCTCACACATACAACACACACACACGCACGCACACTGAGCGCAAGAGAGAGTCACGCACACAGCTAGACTATATTTTGGGGGTGACATCTTTGACTCGACACGAAGCAGCCGAAGCGACGAGCAACGAGCGAGCCAACGAACGTGAGCAGCAGCGGCGCCAGTGTGCGTGCGTGTGTGTGTGTGTGTGTGTGTGTGTGTGCACCTGACACAGCGCCTGGTCATGTACAGGGCGCACCAGTAGCATTTTAAGCAGCCTCACGCTCCAATTCGCCGCAAGCTCTCTCGTTTCGCCGTCGTCGTAGTCAGCGCCGCTAGTGTGGGTGTTGTGTGTGTGTGTGTGTGCGTGTGTGTGTGTGTGTGTGTGCGTGCAAATGGGCGGGACGTGACTGCCGTCGAATCGGAATCAACATAGCGCGCATACCAAATGAGCACAGCAATGCGTGCGAGCGAGAGCGTGCCTCATGCACTGAGCAAAGCAGCACAGCTGCCTTTGTATGTTTATGCTGGTGTGTGTGCGCTTATGTGTACGTGCAGACGTTTGTATTGTAAACTAAAACTGGTTTCGCCTGCTCGCTCGCTCACACGCACGCACTCGCATGCACTGGCTTGGAGTGCCGACACGTTGGCTCTTTCTCTCACTCTTTTATATACTGCTTAGCTGGTATCCACAGTTTTCGTTGGGGCTGCGTCACGCGCAGCAATTAGTTTACTTCTTTACACATTTGGGAATTTGTTTAGCGGCTCTTTCGGCTGTTTGTCTCTCTATCGCTCTCTCTTTCTCACTCTCTCTCTCTCTCTCTCTCTCTCGCCTGCTGTATGCGCTCGTGTGGGAGTTTTGTTGTCTGTCGTTCGCTTTTTATGTGTGTTTGTGTATGTGACCGAAATGCCAATGACAAGATGCCAATGGTGGAGCAGGCACAAAGCCAACCAAAAAAAAAATAAAACTGAGCCGCAAAGTTCGGAGTTGGAGCCAGCGACCGAGCCTGGCCAGGAGCAGCGTCTGTTACGAGCCCTTTCTGCGTGCGTGCTCGGCGGGGCGAGACACAGGTAGCTGGGCCAGGATTTTGCGCTGGCCAGCAAATCGGCTGGGCGGAGGGAAGGTGCTTTTTATTATTCCGTCCTCGCACATCGACAGCGAGCGGCTTGAATTTTACTTTTGCGCCTGGTTTTTATGCGTTTATAATCATTTTCAAGCAATCCCAGAAATTGTTTAATTTCATCAATGGGCCAACACGAAATGTGAAAGTCTCTCGTCGGCCATTTTGTTCTCAGCCCAGCCACAAACAGTTACAACCGGCATCCAGTGTGCATAGTGGAAATAAAGAGTGTTAAGTAACGGCTAAATTTGGCAGAACGAATACCTTTTCGTGATTGTGTACAAATATACATAGATATTTTTATTATAATAAATTAAATATGCTCATAAATTGATCAAATTAAATATATTATGTAATGTTCAGTATAAATGTCAATACTTCCGCAATCCTGACAAATAATTAAACATTTTCTAAACCAGAAAGCGAAATTCTTGTTTCAAAAGGTTTCTAAGATCAAAAGGTTTTCATGAAAAATATCTTACGATGTGTCTTTTTATACGATTAGTTATTTCCTAAGTCACGAATTCAATTTTGAATTTAAGAAACAAATTCCTTCTTTCAATTTAAGTTTTGTTGGAATTTGTGTATATGTAAAAACATTTCCTTTTTCGAAATTATGTTGAAGGCGCTTTTCCTATTGGCCTATGAAGGTAGCTATGGTTGATTATAAGTATTTTCAAAAGAGCAAAAATAATATGGTTACCGAAAAAAGTTATCTCAAAATCCACAGGAAACCATCGATGAGTTTGTTAAATTAACTTTATCTAAAAATATTTCAATATTTATCTATATAAATTTTAGTCAATAATTACATTGCAACTAATCGATAATTGGAGCATTTTCTTGAATCTTTGCAAGTGCCTTTGTTATCGATTGTTTGTGCCTTCTCCAATTGGAGCAGCCAATCAATGACTTGCACTTTTCGCTTTTGTGCTTGTGTTTGTGCCACGTCCTCGTAGCTGTGCTTCAGAAATTACGTAAGCGCAACGTAACGTTAGTGAAACATGTGTAGAAACGTGATCGATTTCTTGAGACCAGTTGCAGAGTTAAAAGAGAGTGGCAGAGAGTGGGAGATGGGTGGAGAGAGGGGGCAGAGGGTGTAGAGTGGCAGACAAGTTGGCGTAGCGAATTCTCCCACAATTACGCTTCGCTGGCGGCAATTGTGAATTTTAAAAAGGAGACGTGCCAAGTGCCAGTCGCGGGGGAGTGGGCGGGGTGCGTGGGTGGCGCTATGCCAGTGGGCGTGCGTGCCTGTGTGTGTGTGTTTAGGTGAAGGCGTAGACAATGAATGAGGAACTAAAATTCAACGCCAGCTGCCCATTCGGCCCGTTCCCGTTTGCCATAAAAATCGAACGTGAACGGCTGCGCTTCCGGTTAGCAGACGATTCCACAAATCGAAATCGAAATCCACGTGCAGACAGCGGCCAGACATTGGCAATTCGCCTGACGGAGCTGGAGCCGAGCGTGCAGCGTAGGTCGGAAATTGTTGCGTGCGGATGATGATACCTCGAGGACAATGGCCATGGACGTGGACTCGGACGTGGACTCGGACGTGGACGTGGAAGCAGACGTGAACGTGCAACGATGCGTGCGAGGCGCCCACACGGCCCCTTCCCCTTCCCCTCGCGCATACTGTATCCCGAGCTGTAGAGTCAAGAGTCTGAGCAACTGCGGCCTGGCCATATAAAGGTGCGTGTGCCCGGCCGAGTGCGTGCTGCGGCTGTTGATGGACCTATTGGACATGAGTTTGAGTTTTCATTTCGGTCTCGGTTTCGGTTTCGGTTTCAGTTTCTGTTTTGGTTTTTGAAAAACGCGCCGGCTAAAATAATAATATATATATATCGCACATGAAATGTGTATTCCAGTCAGGAGCCGTTCGCTCCGGCTGCCAATTGTTGCATGACTTTATGAATGGGGCCGGTCGCTTGTGGCCGGCACGTATGCAAGTGCTTCCCTCTAATCAGTTGGCAGCCGCCCCCACACCCCTCTCCCGCTCTATCACAGACACACAGACAGGAAGAAGCGCCAAGTGAGTGAGCTGGTCAAGAGAGGCGCCACTTGCCAGTTATCCATCACGTTTTCTCGGACACACGAGGCATCCATTTCAAATAGCCAACGGCCCAGAAGCGGGCAACGTGATTTGCGAAAATCAAAACAAACAAACGAACGAACTTGGCGTTTGCCAACATCATTTAGCTTGTTCGATAAATTTATCGAACGCTTAAGTATCGATGGGTACGTCGATAGACTGATTTATCGATAAAACAGTTTTTGTTTAAAAAGCATTTAGCTACAGGTTCTAGTTCTAGTTTTGATTTGTGTCTTCCCAAATTAATCGATAGACTTATCGAAAAACAGTTCGATAAATCAAAAACAACAAACCCTGCCCAAGCATGCACTTTACTTTATTACTTGTTTCAGTTCCAGTTGCCGGAATCAAATGTTTCTTTTGCAGTTCTAGTTGATGTTAAGAGTCCTAAACAAATCGATAAACTTATCGATAAATCTATTCCCTTGCTTACATCTACAAATAAAAAACCTGCTCAAGGATGCAGTCAACATTTCTAGTTCCAGTTCCAGTTGAGAACCCAGTTGCTCAGAGGAAGCAATAAACTAGGCGCGATCGCTGATCTGTCACGATCTTTTTGCTCTGGACAGCAGCCCACAGGAGAAAGCAATAAAACTGACACAGGTGATAAAATAACACAACAAGATGATTCGTTTTTTAACGTTTGCTTCTTTTTTCCTTTCTTCTATCTCGTTTTTCGGTGACTTCGAGTAGCAGAGAAATGCGGATTATCAGCGTGTAGGATCTGGCAGGCGAGCATTTTATGGCGCTGTGAAAGGTACCATAACTGTTCTTGTGCCCTGTTACACAATCGAAACACAAAACGATTCATAATTCACAAAGAACAACAAACCACAAACAAACCCAAACAAACGATTAAGCAATAAAAGAGCGCAGAGTTCGAGTGTGCGAGCGAGACGGCATTCGGCTGGAAATTGGAGACATTTCAGCTCCGGGAGCTGAGAGCCAGATTTTTATCAAACTGTGCGTGCTTCTGGAGAAATGCATATATGGTAGATGCCCCCTCAAAGTGTTGCCTCTGCCCCTGCCCCTGCCCCAGCCCCTGGCTCTGGGGCGTAATAATTTTTATTTAACCAGATGATGAACTGCAAGATCAGCTTGAAGATCACTTGAAATGAATTAGTTGGACTTTGGGGTCTTCCTTGAAGGATCAGCAGGCCGGACTTGTGGAAAGGGTTTCCATTTCAATGGAGATTTGTGGCAGGGGCAAAGCATTGCTATAAATTCAAATATAAACAGGATGTGATCTTGTGATCTTATTTTTTGGAATAGAATTCTCGTTTGGAAAGTGAAGTGTAGTATTTTTGAATACAAATTAATGCAGACACTTTTATTGTACTGTTTTACTATTAACTAATTAATATTTTTGGTTTATAGTGAAGTTTTAATGCTTGCTAATATTCGAGATATTTGGTAGAAATAACATGCGAAAAATGATTATACGAAGAGATCATTTAAAAGTGCAAAGTTTCTTTGCTTTACTCCTTGTTACTAAATAACTATATTAATATGCTAATATTTGGCATGAATTCCCGCTGTCTAATTGAATTAGACAACACTGACAGCTGCCAATTAATAAGCATAAACACTTATTTAACACTGAAATTCCTATTCTATAATATCTTGATTTCAGTTTAGCTAAACATCGCATTTAACGCATTCCAAGCTAGATTTAACTTTCAAAAACAGCAAATCAACTTTAATTGTTGTGCAGTATATTATATATATACATATATATATATATATATATTTTATTATATCTGCCACTTAAACTGATCAATTGAAAGCGATCGTCGATCGTCGATCGTTGACTCCGTTTACTCGCCGTTATTTGAGCCATAAATTAGCTCCAAAGCTCGAAAGCCAAAACAAACTGGAGCTGTCAAGTGTTGCTTGCCCCACATCTGCCCCCATGTCCCCTCCTCACGTACAACTATCCTCCCTCTTGGAACGCCTCTGTACGCGGCGATCTGCTTGTTTATCGTTCACTTTTCTGGTATTTAGCAAATAATTCGCATGCCGAACCGTAGCCGCCAACTGCGGCGACACAAAGTGCGCAGTTGTGATCGGAATTATTAATTAATATTCTTGCACCTACCGAAAGAACTCGGTAAATCTAGTCCAGAAGAAGACGACGCGATTGGCAATGGGGTTGTCCAGCCCAGAAACAGCTGCACACTGGGCCGAGATCGCTTAAAACAGTTGCCAAAATATTGATTTGTCTAATTGCATTTAAATTGAACGGGGATTGAGTATGGCCGAAAAAATAAAGAAGATCCTGCATAAAGTACCAACAACTTTGCTGACCTTCCTTTTTTTGGCAGCCCTGATTCTGTTGTAGCCCTGAATGTGTTACGCCCCAATTCTATTGCAGCCCTGTTTCCGTTGCAGCCCTGATGCTTTTGCAGTCCTGATTCCCAAGCGCAGCTTCTAGCTCCCAATCTTGACAAGAATTTAATGTAAAAATTACTTATATAAATATGTTTTTGGTCCATGAAATTGTAGTCACAAATAAAATGAACCTGCGAATCACTGTGATATGAGCGCAGAGTCAACAGCCCGCAGTCGTGACCGTGACAGTTGGACGTACAAAAAAATGGAGAAAAATCGAAGGATGAATTGGAAAAAAACTGAAGAAAAAAAAAAGAAACGCTGCAAGGAAACAGCGACTGGGGCCGCCTTCAGCTTGTCCTGAAGCGTGTTCGGGAGCAAAGTGCATTCCCGGCATGCCAGAGTGGCGGGTAGAGGGGACAGGTGGAGGCAGGGGAGCTTGTTTGTTTGTTGTTATTGTATTTTTTTTGTGAGTTGATTTTGTTGGCTTTCAGTTTGTCATTTGCGTTGTTCGATTAATTGCAGAAATCAATTTAAGCAATGCAACTTTGCCTCATTGCGACATTGTTGTCGTTGTCCTGGTTTTTGTTGTTGTTGTTGTTGATCGATTCATTGGAAAGATGCCTTTGGGCTGGAATTGGGACTGTGCCGCTGGGTGCATGCATCAGCCCAACAGCTGTCGTACCCCTTGATCGCCCGGCCGGGCTGTGCTAATTGCCAACAAGCTGAGCCCGGCTAGAAAAGTTGCACAGAATCGAGTCGGCAGAATATGTTTAGAGCTGATGCTGAATCGTTTGATGCGTGCAACATCTTCCGGCAAGTAGCCAGGCATGGCAAAAAGAGTGTGACAACGCGCGACAGCCTCGAGATAAATCCAATTAGTCTGATATTTGTACTTTTTATGTGAGAATTCCCATTAAAAATGTAAAATGTCATAACAACGAGAACAAGACAACAGACAAACAGCAGCAGCAACAGCATCAACTGACAGCAGCAGCAGCAGCGACTGGGAAGCGCAACCGTTCAGCTTAGCCGCATTCATAATACACTTCCCCAACCAGACAACATTTGAGAAGTTTATGAAACTCTCGAGCGATTCACCTTAAATTTGACATGTGAGACGATAAGAGTCTAAAGAGCATGTATACCAAATTTCAGCGTCGTATCTTTGAGCATAACCGAGTTATTGGCATATTTAGATTTATATCAATTAATTATTAAATCTTGAAAATAAAGATGAAATATGAAGAAGAACTGGTACAAAATTTCTCTTTAATCGTAATTCAAGGCAAGCTAGGACACATAGTTGTGGCACCTGCAGTTAGATCAACACATTAATGTTGACAGCAACGGTTTCTGCTAAGCTGCAGATACAACTACAAGAAGAGTCTGAGTCCGTATCTGAGTCTGAGTCCGAGTATCTCATAGATGCGACATGCGCCTTTGACGTCTGGCGGCGACGTTGGCGACGTCTTTGCCTGGCATTCAATAATTTTATGCTAACAAATGCGTCGCCAAGTGGCGCTGCCAAACGGGGCAGATGGACAGCGGCTGGGGTAGGGGCAGGGGCAGGGGCAGAGACTTGCAGAATCGTTTACGGTAACATTAACACTTACCGCGCATTCACCGAGGACTGAGCGGCTCCGATCTCCTCCATGGACTTTCTGTGAACAGAGAGAAAGAGAGAGGTTGAGAGAGAGAGTGAGGGAGAGAGGGAGAGTTAAAGATACAGATACAGAAATGCATTTAGCTTCGGGAATCTGTTGAATATTCGATTAGTGAGCGCGTTGGGAAAAAGTTGACATTTTCTAAATAAATTAAATTAGCCGATAAATGTGGCCCGCGGCGTGGCAGAAAGCTCACCTGTCGCCCCAGCAAAGCGCATCCTCGCGGTATCTGGAATGGACAAAAGAAAATCATATTTTAACGTTTTTGTTTTTGCCTTCAATATTTAACTAGGTTTGAAAGGCACCCATGGGAGGCTGCAAGCCGGTTCTAACCCGGATTTATTGTTTCAATATTTGTAAGATATTTTTCTAAACTAACGAATATCGAAAAAAGAGAAAATATAATAAATTACATTTTGCTATTAAGCCTGGTTCAAAATAAAAGGCCAGACACTAGTTCAAACCCTAAACAGAACTAGAGAAACGGAAATATCTCATCTAGGCTCCCAAGTTCTAAGATTCCAGCTTACATATTCTATTTAACAAACTGAAAAAGTGGGATGAGCCAAGGCTCATATATTGGGAAAACATGATTTGAACCTAAAGACGAGGCACTGGTTCAAACCCTGCACAGAGCTAGAGAAACATGTACTAAAACTATACTTTCTTTCAAGTCTCGTCTAGGCTTAAAAGGCTTACATGAAAAGTGGCAAGCAAATGTCGAGCCCGGACTTCAAGCACCTATTTAAAGGCGAGGCACTGGTTCAAACCCTGCAGCAAACTCGCGACAATTGGGGTTGGGCAGACTTTGTCGAACTTCGACAAGGTCAACAGGAAATTGAAATCATCTAATAAACAACAATCAGCGCCAAATTGCACTCAGAGCTTGGTCAAGAGCTGCGCATTATCAGGCCCGGGCTTTATAATCAAGTGCAAGAGTCGAGGAATAAAATTTATTGATTTGTGCCTGCCCCTCCCGCTCCGCGATTAGCCTCTGTCTCTTGTGTCTGCCACAGCGCCAGACAATTTTCGTCATACCAACGAAACAGCTCGTAAATCATTGCCCCAAAATATTGTGGCACAAGTCCACGTTAACGTCCGCGGGTTCTGCGATCCTTTCAAGTTGTCCCGTTTTTGCGATTCGGCCTGACCCTAAAATCGATCGCATCGAACGGTTTCCAGCGGAGCCCTTCAAGTTTTTCGGGTTCGATCCGCGACGCGCCAGGGCAATTATCCAAATTGTAATAATATTCATAAGTTTCCCCTTTATTTAGCTTCTTTGTTTTTTCTTTTGGCATAACTTGTGCAGTTTATCAATCGTAGGTCAAGTTTTATAAGCAGAAACAATTATTGGCTAATGCCTTTCGCCTAAGATTCTAGGTTGCCTTTTTTTTTTTTTTAATATTTGGGCAAATAAAAACTTAGCCGAAGCACTTGCCAATATTGCAGAGAACTGTGTGCTTTCAGCTTTGCTTACTTTGCTTTGATGTGCCAAGGAACTGGTTGGGAATTATAGAGCAAAGGTTGGTAAAATAAATGAACATTCATTTAAATCTAATCTGATGATGTGGTAAATCAACTGAATAAACAATATTTAGCTTAAAAAGCTCATGTTATCTATGCATGACTTTAAAATAGTTAGATAACAACATTACGATGGTTTAACTCAATCTTGGCTTATAGTAAGGGTTGCAAGTCCCACTCTTAGGCCAGACTGCATTAGCTCTTGGTCGAAAGATTGGGTAAACTACTCTGTTAAACTCTTTCAGGCATTAAGATTATATGGAAGTTGTTATTTAAGTTCTTGTATAACATGATTTCCATACTAGGGCTAGTCCAGTGAAGAAACACAAGAAGAGACCTATCTGAGCTTTTCATTCCGAACCTTTTCTTTCCTATCAATCGACCTGTAAATCGCATAGAGACGATTGCTGATCGTTTATTGGCTTGCAAATTTCACATAATAATCGATAAGATAAATATAGGAAAATAGCGTTATCAACTTGTAAGGAATTTATAAAGAAATCCAGGAAGCAAACACGCAAAACAAATGGAAGGAAAAATTGACAAACTTTAAAACTAATTTTCGCATAATTAAAGTAAATTTCTATTTTTTGTGAGCTTTCCGCTCAGTTTCTTTTTATTAAACCGTTAAAGTTTCCTTCTAATAATTATAAAAAAATCATAAATTATGAAACTGATCTGGGATTTCTTTTGTAAATTAGGACCCGCTTTCCTTTCCGCCACAAATGCTTCTCTGGTCGCAGCAATGTTTCCATCCATGTCAAACAATGTCAGCTGCTGGCCTTTACACTCGCGCCCAGAGACACGTGTTCTCCCTCGGCAGCAGATCGATCTAGCGACTGGATGGAGCAGCAATTGCATCTCCAGAGGCAGCTGCTATTTTTAAGAATTGGCCTAAACGGTTGCACCAAAGGGCAGCGGCGTGGGCAGAGAGGGGCAGTTAACAAAGAGATGTCATTGTCGCAGAAAAAAAGCAGAACAAAAAAAAAAAACACAAGAAGCAGAAGCAGAAAGCAGTGAACCACTGAAAACTCTCGATAATAACAGATAATTGTGTAGAACATGGCCCAACTATTTTGCCACAAGTACGAGAAGGCGGACTACGCTGAGTATGTGGCTAAACAGTTGCTCTGGACCTGGACACATGAGACTGAAGCTGGAGAGCTGGCCACAAATCAAAGCCTCATCAGCGTTATAAAGTTCAAGTCAATCGATTCGCGATACGATTCGAACCTGGGACACGCCACTCGCTGGGCTTTTTGTAGAGCTCTGCTCTGTGTCTGGCTCTGCTCCTGGCCAGCTCCGTTCTCGTCCTCATCGTCGTCACTTTGATTGCGTTTCGTGCCCAATTAGTCTCAGAGCACTTGAGTGCGTAAAAACTTGTACAGCACCATAAATAAATTGGCATGAGGAAAACAGGAGCCACAGACGCAGAGCTGCCAGACGTAAGACGGGCGACGGGTGACGGGCGACGGGTGACGGAAGATGCAACATCATCGTCGTCTTCATCGTCAGCCTCATCGACAGCTTTTGCGATGTCGCGACGTTGTCGCCAAGCCAGAGACGCCGCATTGTCAATATATGGCGCTGCACGGAAGGGCTGGCTAGTAACTAGGCTGTTGCTGACGCTGACGCTGACTCTGACTCTGGCCAAGACAGAGAGTCTCGGAAATTACATAAGGCTTTGCGAGCGACTATTAAGAGGTTGGCCCCCAGACTCTCAAACGCGGCGCACAGCCCAAAGTGCCCATAATTATGGTACATATTTCATAATAATAATGTGTGTAATCTACACATTTAACTAGGCTACGAAATGCGCGGCCAATTAACTCAACGTTCGTATGCAGCTGCCCCCAGTTCCTGCCACATCCACCGATACCGCCCCCAACACCCTGCCCCATCAGCTGTCCTTTTATGCACTTGGCGATGGGGACAAGTGATTACTGAAATGTTTGTACATACTTAAAAAGCAATTCCAGTAGTTGTCAGGCAGACAGTTTGTGCATTTCATAAGTATTTAACGTGGTGACAAAAACATTTCAAAAGGTCGAGAAATCGGTTGACATATTCCATGTATCATACACATTCAATGAAAGAATATAAATAAAATAAAATGTATTCAGAACAGCATAAAATGTTGAAGATAGAAGATAAGTTAAGGCAAATATATACTGATAAACATATAATGATAAGTCTATATCTTTTAGTCTTTATCTACCATTCTTGTAAAAAAGAATAGAATCATTCTATCTTCTTGAATTTTCCATACGTCAGTTAAGCTTATAGAACCCCAAAACAAAGCGAAGTGCATATCAGTAGCTATGCTGGGTTATTGCTTCTCTCTTATATTTAGCTAGAGACTCCTAGAGCTTGAAATAATTCAATACAAATCAGGACATCCCTAACGCCAGAGAATGCTCTGGAATAGCAGAAACACTTTAGATTTAACTGTTAGTTAAGCCAGTTGTCAGTTGTCATAAGCATCATATTTTCCGTTTCAATCAGTCAATCAGTTAGCCAGTCAATCAATCAGTCAGTCAATCAATCATTCAGGACAAACAGTTATATATATATTTAAAATTCCCTGTATATAGTTATAAATAACCATAGGATAATAATTTTTAGCTCTATAATATCAGTTCTTATTGCTGTCATTTAATATTTTATTCATAAATATTTCAGTTTTGTCCCATTGTAAGATTCTTAATATTTTGAAATGGAAAGAATTTCGATTAAATATTCGTATTATTAAATTATTGTGTAATTGTAATAGGCTATAACTGTCTTAGCTCTACAAAGCATAAACTTTTTGCTGCAATTTGCAGTTTATTTTTTTTATGATATTTTTTGCATTTTTGCCCCACTGTAAATCGTTGGTGGTGTTCGTCAAAAAGAAAGATCAACAGCTCGTATTTATTTTTGAATGATGCTGTCAAAGCGCCCAAAGCGATTTGCGGTCGGACACTGATCGCACGCGCGCCCCCGTTGACAGGCACCCCCCTCCACACCTCTAGCAGCAGCACCCCCCTGCTCCTCTCACCCACCTCTCACGCCTAACTGGCTGATCTATCATTATTGATTGTGCCCAAAAGAGTTGAGATGCTAGCGATCTGTTGTAATGTCGCCGATCCACTTTGCGGCTGCCAGTTGCGGTAGCTGTGAACAATTATTTATATTAAAGCGCAAGACGCGCTGTTTGGGGAATAGTTGGGGGCATAGAGAGAACGAGAGTGCGAGAGCGAGAGAGAGACGGGAGAATCACAGCGAAGAACTGCAATAAATTGAGGGTTCGTCACAGTCTGCCTGCGCTCATATCGGGGCGTTTATTTCTGCTTAATTTTATTTTAACAATTTTTTTTTTGGCTGTCTTTTTTTTTCGTTCTGCTTCTTCTCTCATATATATTATTTTGCTGCTTCCTCTTTAAAGTAATTTTTTGGTTGTTTTTTTTTTTTTTGTCGGTTCGTTCGTTCGATTTCTTGGCCTTAATATCAAATTTTCGCTCTAAATTCCGCTGATCAATGATTGCCTTTTGCCTCTGCTCTTGCTGGCGTACCCTGGCCTCAACACTCCCCCCTCACCCTCCCCCTCGTCGTTGCGACTGGCTGTCGTTTGGGTTTTTGAAGTCCAAGTCTCTTGACTGACGAACTGTTCGACTGATCGACTGATCGACCCGTACGATCATCGACCGATCGCCGCCTGTCTTCTTACCGACCTTGTGTCGTTTTTTTTTGTTTGTGCTGCTTGTCGGCAGGGATTCCAACAATTTCGAAACTTCTCATACATATTTATAAGCTGGCAAAGTCTTGCGCAAAAGCGTAAAGCTCAGCCCACAATATACCCTGGCTGCAGGGCTTTAATGTTTTCGCTGTGTGACTCGTCACAAGATTTGAAAAACCCAAAACTAAGCTCGTCGAGAATTCTCGTATGGTTTCTAGTTGAAATTAAAACCGATTAACAATTATCGTATTTCTAGAATAAAATTAATCTATGATCTATTATAAAGGTTCTTTAATATGTTCTCAAGATGAAACGAAAATGAATTGTGATCAGATTATGACATACTCGAATTGACATACGAAATTTGTTCTCTGTAGCTCTTATAATCCTCGAGCTATGCTTAAAAATCGATAACTATCGATTTTACATGACAAGAATCTCCTTATGCATCCTTTTGAATAACTTCCTTATGGGCTTGGGCTCGTAGAATTTTATTTCCCATTATTGTTCTCATTCTCTTTAAATTATTTTAATATAAGAGCATTTAAATTTCGTTTTCTTTTCGTTTTGTTGATGTTCTTGAGACTTTTGCTCAAAACTTGCGGCTTGTTTTTGGGTTCTCTCAATATTTATCTCAATTATTTGATCGCGGGCAGCAGCCAGGATGAAGCAGACAACTGCAAGTTCTCTCTCTCTCTGTCTCTCTCTCTCTCTCTCTCTCTCTCTCGCTCTCTCTCTCTCTCGCTCTCTCTCTCTCTGTCTGTCTGTCTGTTGCTCGTGTTCAATGTCCGTTGAATCGATTTATGAATCAGCGCTAATCACAGCCGCCGCATTTGGTATTCCAAACAGGGATTTGTACTTTTGCACTTTGGGTGTGTGCGTTGGGGCTGTTGCAGTTAGAAAAACTGCAACTGTTGCCCAGCTGGCGTTGAATGAGGGAGTAGTGGTGGTGGAGCGGGGGGAGGGGGGGGGCTGGTGTTTAAGCCAAGGGCCAGCCCTGGCATTGGCACATGTGTGTGTGCCGTTTAATCATTGTTATTGTAACATGGCATGAATTTCAATTAATTTTACGCGCTACCAGAAGACAACAACAGCAACAACAACAAGGCGGAAGGGGAGCAGCAGCTGCAGCTCCAGGCGAA
This sequence comes from Drosophila virilis, assembly GCF_030788295.1. Taxonomy (NCBI): domain Eukaryota; kingdom Metazoa; phylum Arthropoda; class Insecta; order Diptera; family Drosophilidae; genus Drosophila; species Drosophila virilis. The sequence continues at coordinate 4,879,806 of NC_091545.1, forward strand.
GGGGGGGGCAGTAGGTGCTGCCAAGGGAGGCGGGGGGGGGGGGGGGGGGGGATTGCCTGTAAAGCAGACGCGACTGTTGAAGTTGCCATCGTCGCTTGGCGTTGATGAAATTGTTGGCTCACTTTGAATTTGCCGGCAGCAAGGACATCAGCCAAGTGTGTGTGCGTATGTGTGTGTGTGTGTGTGTGTGTGTGTGTTTGTCAGTGTGTGAGTGTATGTGTGTGTGTGTGTGCCCGTGTAATAGCTTTATGCCTGGCGGCTGTGTGAACATCAAGCTCATCAAGCTCCAATCGCCACGGCAGCTGCGGCAAATGCAACACAAACAACGACAGCAACAACAACACGTGCAACACGGTCTGTAATTTACTCCACTTGACGGGCAACCTGCAACACGGCCTCTGCCTCTGGCGGAGTGGGTGGAGTGCTCTTGGTCTCGGTCTCCATCTCAGTCTTAGTCTCAGTCTCCATCTCGGTCTCAGTCTTGGTCTCGTTCTCAGTCTCGTTGTTAGCACCGGCTACGTCTAAGTTTTCGGTTTCGGCTGACTTTGACTTTGGTCTTGGCGGCAAACTCAATTTCAGCGTCCGTCTTCGTCCTGGCTTCATTTACATAATTTAATTGAATGCGACGCGGGCTGTGCCCCACTCGCCGTGCACCTGAAGCTGTGCAAGTGTAGCCGGTAATGCATTTGGGGTGGGGCTCGCATAACACCTTCGAGACGGCAACCGATCAGTAGAAGCGAGAGAAACTAAGATAGGGCTGTTGCAGTAAAATGGGGTGGAAGCGACAAATAAAAGCACACAAGCTACAACTGTTTGGGAATTATAAGCTGGGAATTATGAGCTTGCGAATTGAGTTGCAGTCTGAAGATGGGCTTAAGTCTCGCGAGGCATACCTTCCCTTTAAAGAAAACAAATTAGCCCCAATTAGTAAGGGATAATTAAAGCAAACATGAGATCAGTTTGTCTCGCGTTGTCATTGCCTCTTGATTAAACTTTCTAAAATATATAAATTGGCCTGAACAAAATTCACACTCACAATCTTTCTTAAATAAAACATATTAAAAAGACTCTTATATTTTAAAAAGCCAGATCTTTAATGACTTGCTGCCAATTAAGATATTTCTAATAAAAGAAATAAAATTCTACAAGGAATATATTTAAGAAGACAGGCAAAAATGTTAGATCACATGCGACAGACAGACAGAGAATTGAGAGTTGAACCAGCGACATTTTTTCTTTCGTTTCGCAATCCTTTTTGGAGCAAAAGATAATTTCTGCAAATGGATTTTTAATTCCTTACACACAGAATGGGTTTGGCTACGCTGCGCCTAAGGTCAAGCCCCAGAAGGTTGATGGCCACAGCACAGCTAAAGCTCTTCCCATATTCATTCCCATCCTTGGATGTGTGTGTGTGTGTGTGTGTATTTCGCCCAGCCTCCCTCCCCCCCCCCCCCCCCTGAGCCACCTCTTCGATGCCTGAAAACCTCATTTGGCGAGCTTCCAACATAATCGCAATCATAATCTGCAGCATTTTATTTCATTTTCTCGCGTTGAGTTGTTTTCTGTTCGGTTTCATTTTGCTCTTTATGCTTTACAGCAATTTCTTAATGGCTGCGTTGCACTGTCCCTCTCTCCCCTCAACCCCTCTTCCATATACCCACCGCCTCTGAAGAAGAGTGCACACTCCGCCAATCACGTTCGAAATATAAATTGTGGAAATGATGGTTTTTCATTGCAGTTGTGCCCCCTTGGACCATAGATGGTGTGAGAGAAGGGGTGTGAGGGAAGGGGGTGGTGTTGGTACGACCTGGAAACCGCAAAGACCGCAACTGACCAGCATTTTTGGGGGCAAAGCCGTGGAAAATTGTGTTGAGCCGGGGCGATCGCTTTGGCGGAATGAAAATGCCGTTCGTGCGGCGGCCAGCTTTCGGCTTTAATGAAAAACAAACGTTGCGGCAATTTTCCAGTTAGAACACACACACATATATATACATATATATATATATATATATATATAATGTAAAGAACGCTTTTTTGCTGCCCTGCATTTCGCTGAGTGTAATTTTTAATGTGCAGCTTTAACGAATTGAGCGGAGGAAAAAATACGAGGAATAAACAAAATGCCAAATGAAAATAATGGGAAAAGAAGACCAAAATGAAATTGAGCCGCAGCATGGGGCAAGTTGCACAGGTGGGTAGAGGGTGGAACGGGGGGAGCCACAACAATCACAGTTTAGATTTCTGTTTCTCTCAAGTAAAGCGCCGAAGCTCTTCTCTCTCTCCCTTCCTCTCCTCGCACTCGCTCTGTCGCTCTCTCTCTCTCTCTCGCTCTCTCTCTCATCGAGCTTGTTGCTTTTAATATGAGTTTGCCGTTTTCGTATGTCTTCGCCAATATTCGCCAAGGTAATAACTCAGGTGATTATAGTAATTATGCGTTCTGACGCGATCCAGCCACGGATAACGCTATTTCGATATAATTGAAAAATGCTGATAGACGCTGATTGTGCTTTCGAGGCCTGAGAGCGACCGCTGTCCGCTGCAACTTGGGTCTCCGGACGCGGGTCTCTGGTCTGTGCTCTGGAGCAGCGACTGGTAGCTGAGCCACGTTCGCGTCTTCGAGCCGCCCGTCTGCTGCGTCTGGCTGCTCCCATCTTTGGTTTCGTTTCGGTTCGGGACCCTCAGTTAATGGACGCGCCACCAATCACAGTTCATGAATTACATTGCCATCGCCATATTGTTGTGGGAATGTCTTGCCGAGAATCGCAATGCCCTCTGCTCCCCCTCTCTCTCTCTCTGCTCCCTCTCTCCCTCTCTCTCGCTCTCTCTTTGGCTGCGGCAAAATGTTCTTTGATGCCGATTTCATATTTCGATATTGAAAATAACCATGCATTACGAGAGCTTGAACTTTATGCACCGGCCAGAGCTGAAGAGTCAGTCTCTCGATTCCTCCCCATCCTCCAGCTGGTCAACCATATCGTGACAATCGCTCACCCGATCGCCTTCCCGTTGGGAAAGTGTTATTGTCACGTAAATTCAATTAGTTTAATTATGAGTTTCATCGATGTTGGCACCTCTGTAACGGCAGCCGCCTCCTCCTTTACCTCCAGCTCCTCGAAATTATTTTTGGTAATTTATTTTTTGTATATATTTCTTAAATGAAAATCTGGCAGGCTGTGCACTCATTTCATGCTGATCGCCGCTTGCAAATTGAACAAATTGGGTGGCTGCCCGTTTTGTGAGCGGCTATTGAAGGAAAGCCAATCGATTATCATTTGTGGGTGAAATAAGTTGATAGTCACGACTGACTGTCTGACTGCCTTGGCTGGGCGAACGAACGGCAGTTAATTAAAATGATTTACAAAGTGGAAAATTGATCGATTTAATATACTGCAAGAGCGCCAATTGTGATGGACTGTGTTGTACCCTGCACGCTGACAACATTGGAGTTTCGTAACCTTCGCTCCACATAGCGCAAGAATCATTCTTCAATAACTTCTGAAGGAACTGTCGGATTTGCATGAAAACTAGGGAGCTTTAAGTTGGCTTTCCCAAGTGCTTATATACCTCACATTGTTTATATATATCCCCCTATATATATCTCCAAGTATATATCTTCAGGTGAATATCTCTAAGTATATATAAAAGAAAAAAGGAACGTTTCGTCTCTTTGACTTTTGCCATCATATGCTAATGTTCGTAAAACTAAAGCTGATGATCCATATTTATCGTTTTAAAGGAACATTAAAGATCTATCTTTTTCCTATATTTTATTAGGGCCCAATAATAGTTCTGGAGGCGAATAGAAAGACGGACTTGGCCTGATCAACTCAGCTAATCGTGATGTTTGAGCTCTTTTCGTGCTACGTATACGTAATAACATTGAGTAATAGTAGAGATTTATTTATTATTGAGTTGACAGCTTCATTATACCACGTACTCTTGGAAACTGTGTATATATGCAATTGAATTTAACTAAAGTCTTCAATTATTTTTAAAAGTTGTCAAATATAATTTACATGTATGTCTATGCATACATATTTGCTTGGCAGGAAAGTTTCAATTTAATAAGAATTTAATTGAAAATGTATTAAATCTATACACATAATATTCACATATGTACACACATATTTGCTAGTTAAATATACATATTTATACATTTTACTAGTTAAACTGATTGCAAGCGAAACAAATATAGAGTCTATGTGAAAAACCCCATTGAGAATATTGAGAGATATAAATAGAATTTGATTTTCACATTTGGTTGGCCGAAACTCAATTTCAATTGTGCTCGGCTAATTTGGTGTCTAATGGGAAAACTCTTATGGGTATTATGTGCTGGCATAATTTATGTACCATCAATTATATGCCAATCTATGCTCAATTTGCGCTCATTTGTCTGTCATCTCACTCGCACGGGTGAGACATGGGTGGAAATTGCCATATATTTGGCATTAAGTGGCATCGTTTTCCATGTGCAATGCAGGTTTGCTGCGGTACGGCGCCATTGGCAGGATAATTTGAATATGGCAACGCCCACAAAACAAAAGACAGGCGACAAACTCACACACACACACACACAGATGTATCTGTGTGAATGTATCTTTCTATATGTATATATAGAGGGGGCCATTCAGGCTCGTTATTTACCTGTAGTAGGGAAATCCCTGGGGCACATGCAAATCCATTGGCATGCCGCCGCCCGCCGCCGCAGCCAGATGATGATGCGCCGAATGCGCGTGATGGTGATGCGAATGCGGATGCGTATGCGAATGCGGATGATGATGATGATGCGGATGCGGATGCGGATGCGGATGGCCGTGCATCGGATGCTGATGATGTGCGGCAGCCACATTCTGGACATGCGCCGCAGCCGCTGCAGCCGCAAAGCCCGCATCGGAGGCCATCGAGTGATGGCCCAGCACCGCCGCCCAGGGTGAGGCCACAAATCCGCTGCCATGGTGCTCCATGATGCTCCAAACGCACACGCACACACACACACACAGAACTATATATGTATATTTATATATATATATATTTGTGTATATATATAAATAGCTTTCTATATATATATATATATATTCTATCTATATATATGGGGTTTTATTTATCTTTGATTTGATGTCGCACACTGCGGCCACGCCAAGATGGCGGCCATTATTTACCGTTAACGCGCATGGCCGCGGCGACGGCAAGGACGAACAACAGCGACGGCGACGGCGACGGCAACGGCGACGGCGACGGCGAATTCGCCAAAATCAACACACTTACACACACACACTTTGCACACGAATTGGCTGTAAATCGCAGCAAAACAAATGACAACGTCTTCGCGCACCGACGACGGCCAGGCTCGAGGATTCAAATCGGCAAAGCGTAGGATTCGCTGCGAATATTCGCGACAGCTCGGTTCGAAGTTCGGCTCGGGGCTCCGTTGGACTTTCGCACGTTTTTGGTCCGCGTTCACCTCTGCACGGCACGAAAATTGGCGATAAACTATCGCCTCGCATCAGGAAACATGGTCGCTTGGACGTTCGCTTGGTTGGCTGCCGCTGCCTCATCATCGGCCACACATCCACATCCACATCCACATCCACATCATCATCATCATCATCAGCTCGAGCAACGTCGTCATTATCGTCATCTCTGCTGCCAGCAGAAGCTGCGACTGCAACTATTGTTGTTGCTGCAAGCTGCAAATGGTGGTGGAGCAGGTTTTTGTAGAGCCCCCAAGTGAGCGCAGCCAACTGCCAACTGCCTCGGAGAGCCAAAACGCAGCCCGGCCCCGCTGCGTCGAGGTCGACAGCGGCAGCGACGGCGACAGCAGTCGCAGCAGCAGCAGCAGCAGCAGCGACAGCAGCAGCAGCAGCATCCAGCATCCACACACACACACACACACACACATACACACACACACACACACACACATGCACAGCTGCCTTTTTGGCTTTGTTTATTGTTTTTGCGTTTTGTTTTTATTTTTTGTTTTGGCATCAAAGTGTTGCACAAATCGGCAGACACTCTCCCGACAGCGGCAACAGCGGCCCCAAAGCACCAACAAAAACCGCACTTGCCACATGTTTATGGCCATACAAACAACAGCAACAACAACAACAGCAACAGCAGCAACAACAACTCTGGTAGCAGCAGCAGCAGCAGCCGCAGCTTAATCGCATTCGCAGCTTCTCACCGTTGCCACATATGCTCCTCTACGCTCTCCCTCTTCCTCTCTCTCGCTCTCTTTCTCTCTCCCTCTCTCTCTCGGCCAGGTAGTCGCTGCTCTGTCGGCATCCTCTGGAGATTTGGCTGCCTCGCCGCACAACAACATTGAGTTGTGTTCTCGGCGATAAGAAAACCTACTGGGGAGTCATTTGTGCGATTGCGGTTCTTGTTTTTTTTTTTTAATGTTCCCCTTTATTGTTGTTGCTCCTTCTTCTTGTTGTTGTTTTAGTTTAGTTGGAGTGCGAATTGCATTGATATTTAATGGCAGCTACGTTCGATTGTTCAATATCTTAATAAAATTATTATGTGCAGCAGCTTTGCCCCTCGCCGTTTTGGCCCGTCTGAAATGTTGAAATGTTTATGTGCTCCCTAAACGAGACTGGCTTACAGGATTAAGTGTGGCATAATCCTAGCTACTTAGCTTGGCCAAAGCAGTTCTATGTGCTACGTCTTTAATGTCTCTTAATTTGTTCTTATTTCAATACATCTGCATTTCCTGCTGTCTGCATTGTGGAGAAAGCGCTGGTTCAAAACGACTGTCATATAAATCATATCTTTGACATGTAATTTCTAAATTTGATTGTATTGTTAACCAACAAGAAACAATTACTAGTGAATGAACAATTGGGATACTTATCAAGAGAAAATACTGTGCATATCCTTGATATGAATTATCGCAAGGAACACACATGTCAGGAATATTGCAAAATTTTGTAATTGTGAAATGTATATGGCCAATATCGTGAAGAGAGATATTCTCCTTGTTAATGAAGTATTTCGGACTAATTTCATATTCTGTTTGAAGCTATTTTCCAAACGGAATGCCTTGAGAATTAGTTTTAAGTATACTTGATTTACATTCAGTTCCAATATTGAATAACATATAAATGTATAAAAATATATATCATATAAGGTTATTAAATGTTGATTTTTAGCAATCTTTCAGTTTTTGAATATTTTATTAGCTTGACATCGGACCTCAAGGCAGCTAATAAATAATAAATATTTTTAAGGATATTTCTCAATTCATTTTCATAACTAAGCATTTGCTAATGGAATCAGGGCGAATAAGATGCCATCTAAATCTAAGCCCAAATATTATCAATTATAAATAAAATATTTTATATAATGTGTAGCCGCATCTTTCTCTTTTGGTTTTGGCTTAACTCTCCCCCAAGAACTTTAACCTTTGCCATCTTCATTTGCCATTTACTTTAATAAAACTCCTCCATCAATAAATCCTTTGCATAGCTATAAGTTCAACCATAAGCTGCCTCTTCAAATTATTTCCATAGATCTTCTTCTACCCAACCCAAAGCCATTTACATGCACAAACAATACAAAGAGCCAGAGTCGAGCTCGAGTCCAGCTCTCAGGTCTGGCCAATCTGCTGACAACTTAGTTAAATAAGGCGCCACCTGTCAAGTGATTTTCAATAAAATAAATTCGTGATTACACGACAATATCGAAGACGAAAAATCGAAGATCAGCAACAATAACAAAAGACTCCCACGGGGAACGACGAGTCTCTCTCTGACCGGGACTGCGGACTGTGCCTCTGAATCAGCAGCTGGGCTACTTGGCACGGCAATCGCACACGACTTGGGCCTGAGGTCCAGAATCCTTGGCACACACACACACACACAACAAACACACACAGCGACACACACACACACACAGCTTACGAGCTAAAACTTCTGAATCGCAGTCGTGCAGGGTCAACGTCAATACTGAACGTCGTCGTCGTCGTCGTCGTCTGTCCCACTGTTGTCCCACTGTCTTTTGGCTTGTTTACAGTGTGCAAAAATCATTTAGACAAGTTGACAAAAGCTCGTTTGGAACGTGAGTAACATGACTCGGCCTGAGGCGAGCCTCGGCCAGCAGCGGCAGCAGCAACTCGCCTCGACTTGTGCATTTGGCCTGTGTTTTGGCTTGGGTTTTGGTTCGGTTTGCCATATTGTTGGGTTACTTGTGCGGCTCGACTCAGTTCGGCGCTGTTTAAGTCTTAATTCTAAACATGGCAAATGTGTAGTTGGAGCGTGCTGCCGCTGCGCCTCAGAGCACAAAATGAGGCCTTGCCCCCAGCATACGAATCGTTGCTGACCTTTTCATTGTAATCAAAATAATATCTACTTCAGCTGCTGGACTGTAAAGAAGACTTTTCGAAGGTGCTGCAAGGCAGTTCCCGGTGCCTATCGAAGTGATTAAGTGATTGAAGCATCTGAGCAGGTATTTGTTGTATTACCCTGGGATCTAATTAGTCAACTATAGAAAGAGAGACAAGTGCTATATGACATATTTATATGATATATATACTGGGCCCAGCTATACATATGATATACATATGTATATAATAGCTTCTTCAACGCGTTGCTGTTAGAGTATAAAAGACTCCTCCTCTGCAGAGTAGTTAGGTATATACTCTATGTATCTAGTTCACGAGGTATAGGAACAAATAACAGCGCCTTGAGTTTGGATTTATCCAACAGCAATTAGAGTAGCATTAGAGAGTCTAGATAAAGGCTTCATATTGGAGCTTTTAGTTCAACTTTAATATCTTGCATTAGGAACTATTTAGAGCAGTGAGGCAAAGGACCTCTGTACGGAATCGAACCCCAGATCTTGGGTTCTGCATACGCTAACCGTACCTAGATTTGCATTCAGCAACATTTGCTGATGATTTACCTTAAATGTAGCTCATACTTTAAGCTATGCTTATGCTGGAGTGTCTGTGTAAAACGAGCCAAATTCTTTATATGCAGCTAAGTCCCTGCATAGCTGCCATATATAAGCCATAAGCCACACATACAGCTCGCCAGTTTATATGCTCGTTCATATATATATATATATACTATACATACTTATATAGATACTATATAATGCATATGGCATTCTGGCATATCGGCTGTGAAGTAGCGACGCGTAGACAAACTCGAAATATGTGCTAAAAAGTACACAAAACTTCTCGATGGGATATTTGCTGGGAACTTTGCCAGCGTCTCGTGGCACGTGATGTGCATGCGGCAAGTGGCAAGTGGCAAGTGGGAAAGCTCAAGAGCTGCTACCGCATCAGGATTACAATTTTTCGTGAGTAAGGTATTTTTATACCCATTGAAAATGGGTAAGAAAGGGTAGAATGACTTTGTTTAGGTGTATGTAACAGGCAGAAGAAGGCATCTCCCAATGCCCATACAGATCAAATTTTTTGATGTCTTAAATATATAAAAAGAATATTTTGGAGATTAACTTTCGGGCCTTGGTATCTAGACATATTTGCATGCCATAATTATTTCCTGGAAGTTTCGTTAAGATCGGATCAGTAAATACCCAAGTTATTTGGGAACACACTTCCCAAAGTGCGAGACTAAGGGAAGAAGCAACACAACAGGCACAACGTGTGTTTTTGTGTATAGAATGAAGCTAGAAAGTTGAAAACGGCAAATCGACACTGGTCTTAGGGTAACTGCAAGTTGAGCATGCCCGACTAGAGCATTCTTACTTGCTTGTTCTCGTTGGCCTCCCTCCGTGCGCGCACTAGGCGTATTGATTTTCTCTCCTGTTTAATGAAAAATCCGTGCGATTTTTAATTTGTAAACCTTTAAGATACGATGCGCACTTGATTTATGCAGCTGTCATTGACAGCTTTATCTTTGGGATCAGAATGTGCAGTTACGAGAGACCCGAAGACCTTCCCGGTGTCTGTGTGTTGCTTTGATTGATTCGCTGAAAGTCGAATGGAAATTATAAGCCCGACAGACGGACAGACAAACGGACGGAGAGACAAATAAACAAATAACTCGAGTCGCGGCTTTAACGAGCTAACAGTTCGGTTCGCTGGGGACTTACGTGCCTATCATATTAAGAGACGTGGATAACACTCGGTACTGGGTAGTACGCGGTGTTTACCCAGTTGGGCCTACAATTTTGGTAGTTGACGTTGTGCATTTAAAGCGCACACCTGAGACCCTGACTGGACTCCGACTTGGCGACCAAAATAATAATAATAAAAAAAAAAAGAAGACAATTCGTAGAATTGTCGATATTTATGAGTTTGGATTTTTGTTCGTTTGGATTTGCATAACTGGGTCTCCGACATACCGTACATGCTTAATTTCCCAAAGAAGCAAAAACTGCGACAGCAAAACTTTCGAAAAAGAAATGCGTCGATTTCGGTAAGGGATGCAGCGGAAGTCGCTGGCTCGAAATATTCCAGGTTCGAATTTGCGCCTGGATATTGATTTCCTGCAGCGACCGAAAGATGATGAGTACGTGGCCACGCTGGCAAGTGGCAAGTGGCGAGTCAGTGTGACCAGCTCCTTGCAGGGTCCAGTTTCAGGCTCAGGTTCGGGTTCGCCTTTCGAAGGTGTTGTATGCAAAAGTCGCATTTGCGGAACGTGTGAACAGTTTTTAGCAATTAACTGAAGGCCCGCAAAGACAGGCAGCCAGTTCTTGAGCAGCTGTCTCTCTCTCCCTCTCTCGCTCTCTCTCACTCTCGGCACGCGGCGTCATGCAGTCTGGTCTTGCGGCCTGTTTGAATGCAGAGCGGCGTGCGCCAAAAGCCAAACATTCATCCTAATTGGCGTTCAATCTGCGCATCCCGCCAACGATTTGCATGCACGCGATGCTTCCACCACGGCCACGTTCTCAAATTCCAGCACTGTGGTATGGCTGGTTCAATAAATTTCCTCTTAGCCTGGCTCAGCTCACAACGTTAAGTGTTTTGATTTATCAGCCAGTTTTTAAGCCAGTTAAAAATATGTTATCATAATCATGTTAAATTTACCAGCCACTTTTATGTGAAACGATATTGTAAAGATATTGAGTTGATTGATTTACAGCCTTAAATTTAGACATCTCTCAAGTTTTGCTTGAAGAGGCAGCCATTTACCAGTGAGAAACTTTTATCATGTTCCTGCTAAATTTGCCAGGCACTTTATAGTGTTCTTATAACGTTTTTCCATTGATTCCATTGCAGTCTTGACAGTTTTTAATTTCCTTATAACCTGCCAGTTTTCCACATGTCATGTGCATGTTAAATTTACAAGTCACTTTAATGTGAAACTAAATCAGAAACGATTTTGAATTGATTGAATCACAACTTTAAATGTACAAATAAGCTTCCAAGTTGTGCTACTAATATCTAATTTGTGCTACATATACTAATATTGACTTTAGCTTTCCAGTTAAATTTACCAGCTACTTCTATGTGTTATTGGTAACAATATTGGATTGCAACAATATTAATTGCAATCATGACAGCCATAAATCTACCATTAGTCTGTCATGCTCTGCTTTAAGAGGCAGGTAAAAGTGTTCCTGTTAAGCTTTTCAGCCACTTTCACTTATGACTGAAATCGATTTGATATGATTTGAGTGCAGTGTGGCCAGCCTTACATGTGAAATATGATTTTATTCGCAATTTTTCGGCTTTCATGCCACTGTTAACAGGTCGTAAGCGACGCGCAATCGTAATGCTGGCACTGTTTGCGCAACTAATTAACATTTTTAATGGTGAATCCTTGTAAGATGCTGCACAGGGGAAATCTTAAGGCGGCGGCTGCTGCCCTCAACTTTCCCGCTGCTGCAAATTGAAAATCGACTCACAGCGTTTGTTTTTTTTTTTTGTTGTGTTTTGTTGTGTTTAAAGGATTTGCGTTGGCAAATGTCAAATGTTTTTGTTTTTATTTAATTTAGATTCATGCCACCAGATAATTTATGCGGCTGCTCTGCAGTTTCCGCCTGCGGCAGCAGCAGCAAAAGCCGCAACAGCAGCAGCAGCCGAAGGTTTTGCATGAAAGTTGCCGACGGCGCTTTTGATTTAGGGTTGTCATATGCTCGTAAAGCGGGCGCGCTTTTGTAGATAACAGATCTCGCGACGAGCGGCAACTTTTGAGACCCAGAGACTCAGGGCTTTAGATCGCGGCAGGCACTTGGCAGGGTTCGGGCTCACTCTGTGAGTATCCATCACCAACTCCGATCTCCAATCTTCAATCTCCGACCCCAACTTCAACTCCGACTCCGACTACATATCCCGTATCCAGCTGCCGCACGGTTGCGGTCGCTGTTTGTAATAGAGAAATATATCACTCGGCATAATGCTCATATTTGGACAGGTCGGCACCTTATCGCCAGACACAATCGTCGACTGCCTGCGTATCCTGCAAGTGTCCTTTTTGGCCTTGACGCATTGCAGGGTTTTTACAGTTAGTGCGCTTCAGTTTCACTTTCTAGAGAAAGCAAAAAAAAAGAAGGCCAATAATGTCATAAATTTCATAAAGTGTCAAAAGGAACACCTGAAACGGGCCCGAGAGCATTGTCCATAGGGGCGTTTGTCCTTTATCGAACTGCAATCAAAATGGGTTCCGCCGAGCAAGATTAACTGTTTAATTTTGTTTTGTTTCTATAGATAATATTAAGGTGGGAGGTTTTCGGAAATATGAAGTTGAGTTACGGCTTCAAAAGTGTTTGTGCACAAGATGAATCAACAATATATCTTAAGATATTAAATATAGCTTATTGTAATATTTGCTTTGACTTGCTTAATATATATACTATTACGTATAAATGTGTACTTACCTGAAGAATAACATATACACGCATGATTATTTTGTTGCCATCTATTAGTAGAAGACAGACTGATATATATTCACATAACTGAAAATATCAAAAAGAAGAGAATTTTAGAATTAAACTAAAAAGAAGGATAGCAAAAAAAAAAGAGGGAGTTGTTTTGAATAGGAGCAGAAAAGAAAGACAAAAATGAGGGAGAGAAAGAGAGAGAGGAACAGATAGATAGAGATGGAGACGAAGGTAGACAATCAACAGAAATATAGCTCATTATATTCCAAGCACAGCTAGTGAAAAAATGGCACTTTTAATTCTAGCAAAATACCTTTAAGTCTTACTTAGCTTTTATGAGAATCGGATAGAGAGGCGACAGTTTGAAATGCGCACAAGTTTTTATTTTTAATGCTGAGGAAACGTGTTTGGTAGCTAAATAAAATACAAGAGCCGTAAACAAATTGAAGTCTGGGGACTAGCAAAAATAAAATAAAAGAGTCACATCAAAATTTCAAGTTTTAAACAAATTTATGTTAACATTCATATCTGCCATACAGCATATGATAAACCCAAGCGTATCCCTTATCTCAATCTCAAGTCGATAACATTCCGAATGTAACCTTCTCTTTTCTACATTTTCAGTTCTTTCAACTGAAGTCCAGCTCGAGCTGTTTGGTTCATTGACCAACGAGACACACGGACACTCCTTGGCACATACCTGTTAATAATTCATGACTGTTTTATGTGTTTTGGCAATGCCGCAAATAAATTGAAGTAGCAATTTCCATTTTATTTTTATGATCGATGAAATTCCCAGTTCGAACATTTGCAATAGTCGATGCATTGTGCGCTCCGGTGGTCATCAGCAACTGTGAATGTCCAATAACAGTAAACAGTAAACAGTACACAGGAGCAGTAGCAGGAAGAGTAACTCCCAACCCCAGTTGACGAAACAATATCATCATCCCTTAGCCTTGCTCTTGCTTTGTTGGGAATATCTAGCAAAAAGTTCGAACTCACAGTCTATGAATATGTTAATTTATTCAGCTAAGCATAGTTTTAGGCGCACCTATATATCTCTCTCACTCACTCTTTATCCCTCTCTCTCCCACTCACTCGCTCTCTTGGAACTTGTTCGTCTGGCGCATAATTTAAAATCCACTTAACGTACAAATTGTTTGGTTAGTTAACTAACAATTTAATAACCAGCTTTACAAACGAAACTCACAAATTGAGTTATTAAAAGATTCTTTCAATTTTTCGTGTGCCTCGGTTTTAATTCAATCAAACGGGTTCGCAATACGCTCTTGTTGGGCGGCGGGGGTTTTATTTTTGAGAACCGGAGGGGGGGGGGGGGGGTCGGTCCATGGACTGGCGCCGTGTTAATTAAAATGCAATCAGCGTCACGAATACTAATGAAATATATTCGCAACGAGTACGAGTACCTTGTATGTAGATGCGAATAACTCAATTTGTCATATATTGCCAATCCCAGTCGCAGTCGCAGTCGCAGTCACAGTTTGAGTAGCAGTCACGGTTACCAGTCACGGCTACCAGTCACCATTTACGGCTTACCAAACTCCAGTTACAGATTTTCCCACTTAGTTTACATAATTTTAATTGTTTTCTTTCATCAACTGAAACAATTAAGTTTTTAGTGCTGATTGTGTGACTGTGGAATACCCTGTAATTTTCTCGTCGAATATTTTGATATCTAATTTCAAATTTATGATATAGCTAAAGATACATTGTTTCCAATTTGGATCAATGTTGACCGTCTAGAAAATTTCTATATATTTTAGTCCACTCAAATCCACTTTATTTATGGAGTTGTTTGGCAGCTTAGTTGGATAACATTCGATACGAAGAACAGCCATATTGAATTAGCACATCTAGTAGGACAATTAAAAGTACCCTTTCTACCAATTTTCAATGGGTTCAAGGTATCAGTAGGAATAGGAATAGAACTGTAATTATTTCCTGAACAAATTTATATCCCGATGTTTCACTTTAAGCAACATACTGTGCACTCAACTTAATATACCGCATAAGCTGTCCAACTACAGGGTATATTTTTTTTAATACACCCGCACCTTACCTCAGGACCCCTTTGACTGCAGGGTATAATTATTTAATCAACAGCCAGTCAAGCTGTTTTGCCTTGCTTTCGAATAATGTTATTGCTAGTTCGCTTTTGATGGAGGTACGCCCCGCCAGCCCTGGCCCGCCCCACCCCTGCCGCCTTCCACTTCATTAGACTTCGTTTCATGAGGAGAGTTATTCTCGCCTGCGGCCTGAAGCTGGTCAGGAAGCAAATTACCTTCACTTGTCCGCGCACGCTTCGATGCCGCTAGCCTATTTGGCCAACTGCTGGCACATATGAGTTTTTGTTTACAGTGGCAGAGGGGAGGTGTTCAGGGGTCAGGGGTCAATCAATGCGAGCAGCAATAGAAATCAAATTGGCCAGAGTTAAAGCTGGCCGTCAACATAATCTGACTAATCTGCAGCAATAAAATGAGAGAAGCCCCAGACGACGCTGTCTCCAGAGACAAGTTGAGAGACAGCTGAGCCGAGCTGAGACAGCAGCAGCTTTTTACGCATTCGTCAAGCGTCTTACATCAAAAACAAACAACATCAAAGCCGACATATGCAAATTTATATAAAGAGCAAAAAAAAAAGAAATCATGTACTGTATTAATATTTTAGTATGCGCTCTCGCCTCAATCATAAATCATAGTTTAAAATAATTCAAGAGCTGTTTACGGGCTGTCCCTACTATCAGCTAAGCCCGCTGCTAAGGGCCAACATCACGATTTGCATATTATGTGAACAATTTGCAAGAAGTTGGAGCAATAAAACTAATCTGCCATCTAAATGACCTCAGACACGGTCCACTGACTTTTGTTTGCCACTGTCCCGAGAGTTAACCGCAAAAAACGGCAAGCGGCAAACGGAATATCTCTTTACAGTAGCCACAAATCAGAGTTGGATTCCGATAAATAAACCAGCCAAGAAGTTGGAATTGTTGTCAGACCACAGACCGGTTGGCTATTTAAATTAATTATTTACAAGCTAGCACAAATTTACGATACAATTATTCAGTGTTGTGAAGCGATTTATGTATCTGATTCGTGAGAGAGAGAGAGAGAGAGAGAGAGTGAGAGAAAGCGGATAAATTTCTAAAGATACCATTAAATGATAAATACGATTAAGGAGAGATAGTCTGAAACAGGAATTGAAATGGAATGAGAATTTCTGATAGTACAATCATAAATTATGAGCAATTTAGAGTGGAAGGAGAAAGCTAACCTCTACTAGTCAAAATAGCCCAGGAATAGTTTATAATATGTTATTAGAAAAGAATCTCGAATTTAGGCGAAATATGTAGGAAGTTCTTAAAAACATATCATTAAATATTAATATTGATGTACATAGAGTTTATAATAGTAAATCTAAATAAAAGTAAGAGAATAAATGAAAGCGGAGAGTAAACAAAATGAGAGAGTAGGGAAGAGATACAGAGTTTTTAAGGTACACCCATACGAAATATAATTTTGTAGAGATATATCCTATATATCAATATAATATCAGAGCCCAAACTGAAAATGTAGTTGATATAGTTTAGATTAGGTTGGTGAGAGCGGCAGAGAGATATACCCATATGTTAGTTATGCCTGTTATTAATATTGAATGACACAACAAACAAATGTGCACACCTTAACAGATAAATTCACATAGAAACGAGAGAAAGAGAGGCAGAGAGAGAGGGAGACAGGCACCTCTCAGATGATAGTTATGATTGTTATTTCTTGCAAGGCAGCACTCAACTTGCTCGGCTCCACTCTGAACTTGTGTTGACCTTTCAGCAACCCCGTTCCCTGGCCATTAGATGTGTTTTAGTGTTTGGTTTGCTTTTGCTCACAGCTGAGGACCCTGGGGAACTGTTTCATAGCAGCTCGACACGACTCGTCACGCACTTTGAGGCCACATTTGGACGGCCTCTTCGGCAAGTTGACGCTTTATGACGTCCACACTGATGAGCTTGATGAGCTGGACAAAAAATGTCCCTTTAGTGCTGAGTGTGCGCAAATTTCTAATTGAAAGGCGAAACGCTCGCGTACATGTGACTTGCTAAGTTTAATGCTGCTCTCGAAATAAAGAAACCCACATGCAAGCATCTTAGATGAAAGTTTTCACACTCAAGTATAATGCCATCGTTGAAGGTAGTTAGAAGGCATTTTGGTAAGTGAGCTTGGCAATTCGGTTTCCATTAGCCAGAAATGCGAGTTGATGTCATTTGCATAATGAACTTTTAATGGGTTTGACAAAAGAACTAGAAAAGAGGTCGACTTTTTCGTATATTTTAGGGATCACATTAAACTTTAAGACTTGAAATAAATATTTTGTATATAGAACTTCGAGTAATATGATATTCATATGAGGGAATTAAATAGAAGATTTATTGCAAGAGAGCTAACATATCCACACATACATACATCCATACGTACATACATGCAGACATAACTAAACACATACAAACATGAATATGTATTTATATTTGTTGTTATTTATATACATGTATTTATATGTATTCACCATAAAAAACCACAAGTGCATTTTTGATTAGTTGTTTCCAATAATATGTAATGTATTTTCCTATAAATTTTCAAAACTCCTTCAACTCACTTTAAGGGCTGCCTGCCATAACGGACATATGTCCCGAGCTATCTATCCTATATATCTTTACCCATCGCAACTCCTGCCCCTCCCGGGGAACAGCCGCTGCCGCATCGGAACAAGCCGATTACATTACGAAACAAGCCTCGAGCTGCAAAAATAAATGGTGTGAAATATTATGCGAATTTCTGTTGGCCCCTGCCCGACGCTCAGCCCCCTCTCCCCAGGCAAAACCAACCCCCCCGCCCATCCGACTGTTGTTTTGCTGTGATTTGGTTTTATGTTTTACAAATTTTAAAATGTTTTCACGGTGGCTGCGGGCGTGTCAATAAACAACAACTGTCACCAATTTCCGGCGGGCAACTGTTGACAAAAAGTACAAAAATGAAAAAAAAGAAGAAGCGCGTGTGCGAAATTGTTGCAAATTTATCAAGTCGCGAATCGGGCGAAATAAAGCTAACCCCCGCCCCGCAAGTCGTACGCCTCTTGTATATAGACCCAGTAAAGTTGACAATTTCACGGCGCATTATTCAGATTTGCAATTTTTGGCCATTGAGGCATTTAAATAAAACTGCAATTTGTCTGTTAACAGCAACGAAGCCCACGCCGACCACCCCCCACCCCTCATCCTGCTCTTCCCGAAGGCATGTTAATTTAATGTTATGTGATTATTAACATTTACCGCTAAGTGGAGCAGTGCGAGGTCTGGAGATGAGATGAGTTATGAACGATCCACAAAGTCAAGCTTTATGAAAATTGGCTTAGTTCCGACCGAGTTATGGGATTGAGAAATTTGGACCATTTATGGACCTTTATTGGATATATGTGGGTACCATTTTTCCATGAATTTTGACCCAGAATGCTGTTGTCAGATTTTAACATGAATTTCGACTACAAATTTACGTATTCAGATTTAAATGCCTGATTATTTAAGAGGGGAAACTATGTACAAAAAGCCGAACTTCGTGAAAATCGGTTGAGATTTGACTGAGTTATGGGATTGGGAAATTTGACCTATGTCTATATACGAATCTAAGGGGTAAGACTTTGACATGAATTTCGACTAAAATTTACGAATTCAGATTTAAATGCCAGATTATTTAAGAGGGAAAACTATGCATAAAAAGCCAAACCTCGTGAAAATCTGATGGGATTTGACCGAGTTATGGGATTGGGAAATTTCGACCCATGTACATATACGAATCTAAGGGGTAAGATTTTGACATGAATTTCGACCAAAATTTACGTAGTGAGATTAAAATGCCAGATTATTTAAGGGGGAAAACTATGCATAAAAAACCAAACTTCGTGAAAATCTGATGAGATTTGACCGAGTTATGGGATTGGGAAATTTGACCTATGTCTGTATTCGAATCTAAGGGGTAAGATTTTGACATGAATTTCGACCAAAATTTACGTAGTCAGATTTAAATGTCAGAATATTTAAGAGGGAAAACTATGCATAAAAAGCCAAACCTCGTGAAAATCTGATGAGATTTGACCGAGTTATGGGATTGGGAAATTTGACCTATGTCTATATACGAATCTAAGGGGTAAGATTTTGACATGAATTTCGACCAAAATTTACGTAGTCAGATATAAATGCCAGATTATTTAAGAGGTAAAACTATGCATAAAAAGCCAAACCTCGTGAAAATCGGATGAGATTTGGCCGAGTTATGGGATTGGAAAATTTCGACCCATGTACATATACGAATCTAAGGGGTAAGATTTTGACATGAATTTCGACCAAAATTTACGTAGTCAGATTTAAATGCCAGATTATTTAAGAGGGAAAACTATGCATAAAAAGCCAAACCTCGTGAAAATCTGATGAGATTTGACCGAGTTATGGGATTGGGAAATTTGACCTATGTCTGTATTCGAATCTAAGGGGTAAGATTTTGACATGAATTTCGACCAAAATTTACGTAGTCAGATATAAATGCCAGATTATTTAAGAGGGAAAACTATGCATAAAAAGCCAAACCTCGTGAAAATCGGATGAGATTTGGCCGAGTTATGGGATTGGAAAATTTCGACCCATGTACATATACGAATCTAAGGGGTAAGATTTTGACATGAATTTCGACCAAAATTTACGTAGTGAGATTAAAATGCCAGATTATTTAAGGGGGAAAACTATGCATAAAAAACCAAACTTCGTGAAAATCTGATGAGATTTGACCGAGTTATGGGATTGGGAAATTTGACCTATGTCTGTATTCGAATCTAAGGGGTAAGATTTTGACATGAATTTCGACCAAAATTTACGTAGTCAGATATAAATGCCAGATTATTTAAGAGGGAAAACTATGCATAAAAAGCCAAACCTCGTGAAAATCGGATGAGATTTGGCCGAGTTATGGGATTGGAAAATTTCGACCCATGTACATATACGAATCTAAGGGGTAAGATTTTGACATGAATTTCGACCAAAATTTACGTAGTCAGATTTAAATGCCAGATTATTTAAGAGGGAAAACTATGCATAAAAAGCCAAACCTCGTGAAAATCTGATGAGATTTGACCGAGTTATGGGATTGGGAAATTTGACCTATGTCTGTATTCGAATCTAAGGGGTAAGATTTTGACATGAATTTCGACCAAAATTTACGTAGTCAGATTTAAATGTCAGATTATTTAAGAGGGAAAACTATGCATAAAAAGCCAAACCTCGTGAAAATCTGATGAGATTTGACCGAGTTATGGGATTGGGAAATTTGACCTATGTCTATATACGAATCTAAGGGGTAAGATTTTGACATGAATTTCGACCAAAATTTACGTAGTCAGATATAAATGCCAGATTATTTAAGAGGGAAAACTATGCATAAAAAGCCAAACCTCGTGAAAATCGGATGAGATTTGACCGAGTTATGGGATTGGGAAATTTCGACCCATGTACATATACGAATCTAAGGGGTAAGATTTTGACATGAATTTCGACCAAAATTTACGTAGTCAGATTAAAATGCCAGATTATTTAAGGGGGAAAACTATGCATAAAAAACCAAACTTCGTGAAAATCTGATGAGATTTAACCGAGTTATGGGATTGGGAAATTTGACCTATGTCTGTATTCGAATCTAAGGGGTAAGATTTTGACATGAATTTCGACCAAAATTTACGTAGTCAGATTTAAATGCCAGATTATTTAAGAGGAAAAACTATGCATAAAAAGCCAAACCTCGTGAAAATCTGATGAGATTTGACCGAGTTATGCGATTGGGAAATTTGACCTATGTCTGTATTCGAATCTAAGGGGTAAGATTTTGACATGAATTTCGACCAAAATTTACGTAGTCAGATTTAAATGCCAGATTATTTTAGAGGGAAAACTATGCATAAAAAGCCAAACCTCGTGAAAATCGGATGAGATTTGACCGAGTTATGGGATTGGAAATTTCGACCCATGTACATATACGAATCTAAGGGGTAAGATTTTGACATGAATTTCGACCAAAATTTACGTAGTCAGATTAAAATGCCAGATTATTTAAGGGGGAAAACTATGCATAAAAAGCCAAACCTCGTGAAAATCTGATGAGATTTGACCGAGTTATGGGATTGGAAAATTTCGACCCATGTACATATACGAATCTAAGGGGTAAGATTTTGACATGAATTTCGACCAAAATTTACGTAGTCAGATTAAAATGCCAGATTATTTAAGGGGGAAAACTATGCATAAAAAACCAAACTTCGTGAAAATCTGATGAGATTTGACCGAGTTATGGGATTGGGAAATTTGACCTATGTCTGTATTCGAATCTAAGGGGTAAGATTTTGACATGAATTTCGACAAAAATTTACGTAGTCAGATTTAAATGTCAGATTATTTAAGGGGGAAAACTATGCATAAAAAACCAAACCTCGTGAAAATCGGATGAGATTTGGCCGAGTTATGGGATTGGGAAATTTCGACCCATGTACAAATACGAATCTAAGGGGTAAGATTTTGACATGAATTTCGACCAAAATTTACGTAGTCAGATTAAAATGCCAGATTATTTAAGGGGGAAAACTATGCATAAAAAACCAAACTTCGTGAAAATCTGATGAGATTTGACCGAGTTATGGGATTGGGAAATTTGACCTATGTCTGTATTCGAATCTAAGGGGTAAGATTTTGACATGAATTTCGACCAAAATTTACGTAGTCAGATTTAAATGCCAGATTATTTAAGAGGGAAAACTATGCATAAAAAGCCAAACCTCGTGAAAATCTGATGAGATTTGACCGAGTTATGGGATTGGGAAATTTCGACCCATGTACATATACGAATCTAAGGGGTAAGATTTTGACATGAATTTCGACTAAAATTTACGAATTCAGATTTAAATGCCAGATTATTTAAGAGGGAAAACTATGCATAAAAAGCCAAACCTCGTGAAAATCTGATGAGATTTGACCGAGTTATGGGATTGGGAAATTTCGACCCATGTACATATACGAATCTAAGGGGTAAGATTTTGACATGAATTTCGACTAAAATTTACGAATTCAGATTTAAATGCCAAATTATTTAAGAGGGAAAACTATGCATAAAAAGCCAAACCTCGTGAAAATCTGATGAGATTTGACCGAGTTATGGGATTGGGAAATTTCGACCCATGTACATATACGAATCTAAGGGGTAAGATTTTGACATGAATTTCGACCAAAATTTACGTAGTCAGATTTAAATGCCAGATTATTTAAGAGGGAAAACTATGCATAAAAAACCAAACTTCGTGAAAATCTGATGAGATTTGACCGAGTCATGGGATTGGGAAATTTGACCTATGTCTGTATTCGAATCTAAGGGGTAAGATTTTGACATGAATTTCGACCAAAATTTACGTAGTCAGATTTAAATGTCAGATTATTTAAGAGGGAAAACTATGCATAAAAAGCCAAACCTCGTGAAAATCTGATGAGATTTGACCGAGTTATGGGATTGGGAAATTTGACCTATGTCTATATACGAATCTAAGGGGTAAGATTTTGACATGAATTTCGACCAAAATTTACGTAGTCAGATATAAATGCCAGATTATTTAAGAGGGAAAACTATGCATAAAAAGCCAAACCTCGTGAAAATCGGATGAGATTTGACCGAGTTATGGGATTGGGAAATTTCGACCCATGTACATATACGAATCTAAGGGGTAAGATTTTGACATGAATTTCGACCAAAATTTACGTAGTCAGATTAAAATGCCAGATTATTTAAGGGGGAAAACTATGCATAAAAAACCAAACTTCTTGAAAATCTGATGAGATTTGACCGAGTTATGCGATTGGGAAATTTGACCTATGTCTGTATTCGAATCTAAGGGGTAAGATTTTGACATGAATTTCGACCAAAATTTACGTAGTCAGATTTAAATGCCAGATTATTTAAGAGGGAAAACTATGCATAAAAAGCCAAACCTCGTGAAAATCTGATGAGATTTGACCGAGTTATGGGATTGGGAAATTTGACCTATGTCTGTATTCGAATCTAAGGGGTAAGATTTTGACATGAATTTCGACCAAAATTTACGTAGTCAGATTTAAATGCCAGATTATTTTAGAGGGAAAACTATGCATAAAAAGCCAAACCTCGTGAAAATCGGATGAGATTTGACCGAGTTATGGGATTGGGAAATTTCGACCCATGTACATATACGAATCTAAGGGGTAAGATTTTGACATGAATTTCGACCAAAATTTACGTAGTCAGATTTAAATGCCAGATTATTTAAGAGGGAAAACTATGCATAAAAAACAAAACTTCGTGAAAATCTGATGAGATTTGACCGAGTTATGGGATTGGGAAATTTGACCTATGTCTGTATTCGAATCTAAGGGGTAAGATTTTGACATGAATTTCGACCAAAATTTACGTAGTCAGATTTAAATGCCAGATTATTTTAGAGGGAAAACTATGCATAAAAAGCCAAACCTCGTGAAAATCTGATGAGATTTGATCGAGTTATGGGATTGGGAAATTATGTCCTATGTCTATATATGTACGAATCTAAGGCGTAAGATTTTGACAATGAATTTCGACTAAAATTTACGAATTCAGATTTAAATGCCAGATTATTTAAGAGGGAAAACTATGCATAAAAAGCCAAACCTCGTGAAAATCGAATGAGATTTGACCGAGTTATGGGGTTGGGAAATTTGACCTATGTCTTTATACGAATCTAAGGGTTAAGATTTTGACATGAATTTCGACAAATATTTACGTAGTCAGGTTTAAATGCCAGATTATTTAAGAGGGAAAACTATGCATAAAAAGCCAAGCCCCGTGAAAATCTGATGAGTTTTGGCCAAGTTATGGGGTTGGGAAATTTTTACCTATGTCTATATAGGATAAAAGCGGGTATTTACCTAGCATTGCCCGCGGAACGTGGAAAATAAATTTAAAAAAATAAATAAATCTGATCGTATGGTAAACCAAAAAGTTGTATATAAAAAGTTTTCGTGAATTTTTCACACATACGAGTGGAATTTCCCGAAATCCCGTCAATCAATCACTCAAGCTTAACTGTTTTATATAGAGAAGAGTGTAAATAAAATTCAATTAGTATATGAGTTAGGTGGACATTAATAGCAAAAATTGAAAGTCGAATAGACATCGTATTTCTTAATTAGGTTAAGTGGAAGTTCATAGTTCATTTTTGGCCAAACATATAGATAAGAAGAGTCGTACTTTAATTAGAAGTTTAATAGAAACCCAAAAATTCCCATTCGCTACGTTTTTCGTATATCATTTAGGAGCTGTTTTAATGGGATATCCGAAAATCTCATTCGCTTCGCATTTCGTATTTCGTGTGCCGTTTTCCCCCGATTTCGACATTTAACGTTCCAAATGTGAGAAATACATTGTAAGTCCACTTAAAAATGTAATTATTTTGTTGTTGAAATTACGTGAAATGTTGTTAAAATATTTTTACAGCAAAAGTTGCGGCATTAAAAAAATAAAACAAGAAAAAAAAAATAAAGCCAACAACAAGCAGAACTACGAAATCTGTGATTTGTCTGCAAACTGTAAAACAATAAAAACGCGGTAATGATTTCCCATTTCAGATAAGGTACCTTATACTTTAACCCCCCTCCCTAAGACCCTGTCCGCGCCCCTGCATCGTGCCGTGCTTCTGTGCGCCGTAAAAACCCATCGAGCAACCTACCAGAAAAATAAAGATAAAGATAAACCCTAGCTGACCGCAACTTAAAGCTGCTCTCGTTTAGATTTGGCCTGATTTTCAGTTTGATGTCTTTTTATTTTCAGGTCTTTGCTGTGGAAAATTAACAAATTTTATGAGCACTTCGATGTGAGGCCAATGATTAATTGACTCTGGGAATTGTTTGAGAAATGTCAACTAAAGTCGCGCGCAGGTAAAGATAACCTGGCAGAATAACGTATAGTGCTACTCGGAGATATTAATGCAGCCCTAAAGATGTTAAATGCGAGTTCGTTTCCGATTATCGATAACTTACACCGTTGTCAAGCAATCGATAAATATCGATAGCGGAATTATGTTTTTTGAGCAAATCTCTTATGTTATTTGAGATAAAATTACCAAATTTCAAATGTAGCTTCTAGAATATGTATTACTTACAGATCTATCTATCTATTGCCACCTTTCGGGGAAAAAGGTTCAGGGTATTCACTAGTCGTGCACTCTCGACAAGGGCATTCTTAATGCGGACTTAAGTATCTTTTTTTTTAATATTCCAATATTTATAACTGACTCCAATCGAATTCTATATGTTACACTTAAATATATCAGACAAATATTTGAAAAATTCCCTAGAAAACTGTATTACACTTAATTGTACGCTTTAAAAGTCTCGAATAATTAGATCGAATTAGTAGCTGTAACTAATATGTGCGCATATGTCCATGTTTGAATGCTCTGCTGGCCAAGAAGATTCTGAAACATTGCCAGCCAGGCTCAACTTAGTCTTAACCCATTCGCATTAACTGAATACTTTGGCTCGCTTGGCTTAACTAGGAAATTTCATACTAACGCCCCGAACGGGCCAAAGTCTTTTGCTGCTTTCAGTGAGTGCCAGTGAGAGACAGGGAGTGAGAGGGGCGAGGAGGGGAGCTGACTTTATGAAAAAATACGAAGTATTAAAATCATAAATCTAATTGGAAATGCGCGTCACGTGCGCGAAACGTTAGTCTCTGTCTCCGCTGGCAAAGGAGCTGCCGCCGTCGACGTACTCTACGAGCGTTGCATGCAACGCGGCAAGTGCGTATGTGTGTGTGTACGTGTGTGTGAATATTACAGCTAACCAAAGCCAAGTGCCACAGCCACAGCTCCAACTCCAGCTCCAGCTCTAGCTTTAGCTTTAGCTCCTCTGGCAGCTCGCACTTTAATTTCAGCAAGGAATTTACTTAAAAAGATTAACTTTTTCTATGCAAAAAGCATGTGGCATCATTTTAGCCCGATACTGGCATAGTGCGACGCAGATTTTTGAAATATTCATGTTAAAAGCCAGCTCTGATGAGCAGCAGGATAATAAAACAATGAAGCTCAACCAGCAGGGCCCATAAAAATATTTAATGCAACGCAATCGGCAGCGATTGTCATGGAGCTGCCAGCCGGATGACAATTGTGCGGCACAACCGCAAAGCCACACCCATACACTGAGAGAAAAAACCAGTGCCAAGAGATTCGTATCAAAGAGGCAGCATTATCTTCTTAGTCTGTGACTAAAAGACTCACAAATAAGTACTCCCTAGGGAGATTCACTTTTAATGGGCAATCGAAAAGTATATTTTGACTAAACCCTTTCCTATCTATAAGATATATATTCCTATAAATAATTTAATTATAATATAATGCTCTCATCTTTTAATATAAATGCTCAGTTTGACTCATATTCAATTAACGGATATTTCAAAAATTCACTTTAATTTTATTTATATTTGGATTGATTCATATTCGATTTGGTGTATATTCCGAATATTCGCTTCATGCGTTTATACAGGCACCTTTTTCTTAAAAAACAAAATTTTTTAAATGGGAAAATTGGGACATTCAAATAATTGAAGCTTGCTTTTCTCTGAGTGTAGCGCATACACCCAGTCGGCACAACAAATAAGTCTCCAAAGACATATGGGCGGGTGCTGCCATAAATTCGTTTGGCGTCGTCCTGGCATCCTGCCTGCCCCCTCACCCGCACCCGCACCCGCACCCGCACCCGCACCCAACCCCTGCCGCACTGACTCGCCCTGCCAACTTGTTCAATTATGCAGCGGAATGTTTTATGTGCTTCGCTCCGCTGCGAGGCGAGTGCATAATTCCTTGGCAAAGGATGCGTGCAGCTCGTGAATTGGAGTCCTCTTGTCGCCTGCTCTTGCCGGGAGTCACTTTAGTTGATTAGTGTCGAGTGCCTGTTGAATAAGTAAGCAACATATTAACACAGGCCCACCTGCTTTGGCCTCTTTTTAGCGAGACGGCATTAACATAAACCTTTGCCCGAAAGTTCTGGCTGATTCGACAATTGTTTGATCCGCAGACAAATTACCGCCAAGTGCTGAGAATAAGAAAACCAACGAAATGCCCCACAAAATAAAAAGGTAGAAAAAAATATTCAAATGAGAAACCCAAAGCAGACGCAGCTCACATATTAAAAAGTTACAATTATAATTTTTACCGATTTTCTGTCGAACTCTGTTGTCGGGGGGGGACTTTTTGTCAAAATGGAGAATGAACATTTTGGACTTCAAAAGAAATGTCTTGACTAATAGCCATACGGTTTCCTGTCTGTATATTGAGCAGGCGTTGTTATAACTTTTAGAAGTTCTCAAAACTCAAAATAAAGTTTCATAAAAGATGGCAGAGGATGTGCTATAAATAAACTCTGAAATGTTTGATGCATTGAGGAAGGTATTTTTTTTAACCAGAAAGGCTGTATATTCTAGATGTGCAATATTTTCGTTATATATCTTGCATTTAAACCACATTCTATCAATATGGAAATACTTTATCATAAAGATCGAGAAAAACTGTAGAACATTTTATTTTCGAATATATCTGAAGCAATGTTAACATGCTCCCATTATCGTAACACTAAATCATTATCTATTACCCGATTTGAACTGTACTTGTTGACACTTATCACTGCAGCTTCTTCCATGCAGTTCTTCTAGCTATACTTGACCTTCCATTTTGCCATCCGCTAACTGTGAAATATTTGCGATCCGTTGCCAAAATGGCAGACATTGTTTGTCATTAACAGCAGCAGCGGTAGCATAGGCAGCCACCCGGTAACAGTAACAGCAGCAACAACAGCAGCAACAACAGAGACGCAGTAATCAGTCACATCGAGCATCGACTTTCCAAGTGAATGGGCGGGACGTGACCGGGCTATGTACATAGCCACACATACACACGCACATACTGCAAAGCATGCTTATGCTTGTGTGTGTGTGTGTGTATTTTGCCTGGTATATGGCTTAGGTATATAACAGTATATAGGAATGGCGCCGTCCTTTTCTCGCCCGTTTGCCCCTCGCTGGAATGCAATATAAACTTTGTATTCTATTTGCTTATGTAAAGCGCAGCGTTAACATGGCTCCCACATAGAGCCTCATACCGTTTATGCTCTCTCTTCCATTCGCCTCTCTTGCGATATGCTGCTCCTTGTTTGCTTATTTACTTTCGGGCTGTCTGTTGTTTTGTCTGTCTGTTTTCTTTGTATGTTTGTCTGTCGTTGTTTTTTCTTCTTCTTGCTTTGAAATGTGACTGAAATATTAATGCAAAATGTGTGCGTGCTCTCTCTCGCTCGCTCTCGTTCTCTTTGTGGACACACACATGCAAGCACACGCATGCATATAGTTGTATTTGCCTTGTGCCGCTGCGTGCATGCGTGTGCGTGTGCGTGTGCGTGAGCGAGAGGCAATGTGCGTGTATTTATTATGCAGATTTTTTAATAATAAAGAAAACATTTATAAATGATTAATAAACTCGGACAGCAGCTAAATTGTCCGCTGACTCAGTCAATCCCCTTTGTCAATTCCAATGCCAATTTCAATTTTCAATTACAGTTGACGCATGTTTCAATTCCAAATGGCGACATTTCATTTCATTCAGCTCATTTCGATTGAAAGCTTTGCACATTTGTCAAGCCCAAATCAATGATGGCCATCATCGTTCCACTTCATTTCAATTTCATGCATAACCAATGAACTGCACACACACGCACACACACACACATACACGCACGCTCGCATACATAAGCCATGTGAAAAGCTAGCAGGACATCAATTTCGAGTCGCGTGAAAAGCGTGAAAAGTTGTGCAAGTTTTTCTTTGCATTGTTGCGACGAACATTTATAATTTGCATGCTACTCCACCTCCCCCCCACCCGTCCATCGGCCAGCTACTTGCGCATTTGCATGGCAGCGGCAACTTTTTAATGAGATTTAATGGCGCCTCTGGGAACGAAACGGAACAGGAACAGGAGCGGGAGCCACTCGGTAGCCAACGACTGTAAGTGAGCATTAAATCATTTGCAAACGCACAAGGAGTTGAGCTTTGAGCGCCCAGAGCTGTACCCTCCCCCTCCTTCTACTACCCAATCCCTCTCTGCGTCCAGGTATCATGTTACCAAAGTGTCTGACATAAATCTTTCCCTCAGCGATAAGCGAAAAGTATTCAAAATGAATTATGAAAGCGGCCCGCCTCGGGGTTGCATGCAGTCAGAATTGCCTCCGCTTCGCTCCAGTCGCAGAGCTCCCTGCCCTTCCCCCTCCACACCCGCCGCCCATGCTGCGAGCTACTTCTGACCAACCAGGCGCCACACACATGTGCTGGCTGCCCCAACGACTGCCGAATTCATCATTTCCTAATTAGAGCCATGTGAGAAGCTCGGCCAAAAGCGAATTGCCAAGTTTTTGACCGACTTTTTGTGGTCGCAAGTGTTAATAATGGCTCGTGAGGAGTCCTGCCATGTCCTGTGCCTGCGCTGCTAAATGAAATTAAATTGTCCTTTCTCATTTTGATGCATATCAGTGCGGAGGAAGTCGGTCAGAGGCGGCTGTGAGCGGGTGAGGGGCAGATGGCAACATTGACAATAAATTAATATTAGCGCAAGTCCAACAACAACAACAACCCTCGGGACGGAATAAACTAATAAAGCATATGTAGAACTGGGCGGAGGCAGCGTCTGTTGCGTGTGCGCCACGTACGACAATGGTAACATGTGTGTGCGTGTGTGCGTGTGTGTGGGGTGGCGGGAGCGGAGCTGAAGCTCGACTGGTGTCAGTTTGCTGTCAGTGTGTGCTGGGCGAGGGCGTGGGCAGATCGGATGCCGGGGGATGGGCGGATAGACATCAGTGTCAGTCAATTTGCGCAAACAAAGCGCGCCAGGATGATGAGCGGAACCTGCTCGGAGGCTAATTGAAGAGCAACTAATAAAAATAACTACACATGAAAGACTGGGCGAGAGAGGGAGGGTAAGCAGGGAGAAATATATATAGAGAAGGTAAGCAATGAACTCTGCAGAGCAACAACCATTATTTAATTTACTGCGATTGTTCAAATTTAAAAACAATATTCTAGAGGAAATAAAACAAATCTCAATCTTCAACAAAATCGCTTGACTTTTGCATAAAGTTATGGAAGTATGGAGGGAGCATTCACTAGAAACTTGCCCAGACCCAAATTTATTTATCATTTTTGGCATAATATTTTATTGCCAAATTGAGCCTCTGCATAATTTTATAAAAAGCTTTTCCTACTAACTTTGATCTTAGAACAAATTGAAGGTTTCAAGATGACAAAACTATCAAAAATATATTCAAAATCGTACAGATTTTAGATGCAGCATCAAGCCAGAGCCAAAGCCATAAGGAGGAGCATTTCATAAGTTAAGAGATATAGATGTATAAGGTTGTATAAATGCATTAACATGCCTATAACTTTCTCTATATATGTATATATATATATATATATATATATATCTTGCATCTTATATATGTCTATGCATGTAAATAATTTTCTATATTTATATCGTTTACCTTCTATATAGTATCTAAACTGTGCTCTCGTCAGCTTTATGTCTGTTTGTGTATGTCGAATTAAGGCATTTTCCGCTGGTTTGGGTAATTGCAACCATTCAACAGAGATAGAGATAGAGATGGAGACAGAGATAGAGACAGAGGGAGGGGGTGCATTTAATGACACACACACGCACACACGCTCATTTACTCACATTTGTAGACAGATAATCACTGCCATGCCCCGTCCACGCCCCCTTTGGCCCATCATCATCAGTTTTGAAGGCTTTGTTGAGAGGACAATTTCATGCATTATTCATTACACGGCCTCGTACATTTTTCCTCATTTTGTTTTTCCAAAACATTTTGCTGATGATAAAAGTAAAAATTTAATAAAGAAAAATTCAACGTTTTCAGAACTAACGAACTTCCTGTGGGTCATTAGTTGTACGGCAAGGTGGAGAAAGCGAGAGAGAGCGAGAGCGAGAGAGAGAGAGAGAGAGAGGGAGATAGGCTTAAGTGTGGAAATTAAGGCTGACCCCGTCGTGCAATTAAAGTGCCTGTGCTGCATTTGTTATTCCGATTCGAATGTAATCCCATCAGATGGCACAGATATGGAAGATATTTCTGTTTTGCAATTTCTGGTTATCTAAATGGAAGATAACCGTGTCTCGCACATTCTCTAGTTAACTGCACATTTTGGCCATTCGGCTGGCGCTTATTGGCACTTGGCAACAATCTCTGCATTTTGATGTGCACTTCGAATCGACTTCAGGTGGAGCAGGACTCGCAGCACTCGCAGCACTCGCAGGACTCAAATGTGATTTCTATCACACACATCGTTGACAGTTTAAGCAGAAAAAAAAAATGAGAGAACGAAAAACAATTTTAGCTAATGCCAGGCTGGCGCACAAAAGAAAAGTGGTTGCAATGAAAATGGAATCGAATCGGAAAACTCGGCACGGCCAAATGAAAACACGTGCAGCTTCGCATTCGGCGCATATTTGTTGGGTGCAAACATTAATTTTATGTTTGTTAATTTCTTTTATTTTCCACCGTTTTTTTTTTTTCTATTTTTTTGCAGCCAACAATTCCACGACTATTTCACGCGCATTTGCATAAATTCCAAGGCGTTTCGAGACCGAGAAAAAACCTTGCGCCTGAACAATCGTAGAAAAATTGCGTTAAATTTATCGTCTGTAAAAGGCAACGCAAATGGAAAAAAAAAATATGGTGCAAAGGGAAATGTGCCCGAAATTAGTTCAACTAGGCAGCCCCACCCCCAGCACAACAACCCTTTTTTTTCGTTCTCTACTTGTTTTGGTGAAATTTATAAAAAATAGAGAGCCGCACATATGTTGCCCGGACAACCACTTGAGCCGGGCCTCGGCCTCGGGACACACTTGTAAATCTTGCCCCAGTATGATTTAAAATGCTCGCTGGTTGAGAGATTTATGGCCGACATTGTCGAACTGTTCGATTACAAGCCATAATCGTGGCTAAAACCCTAAATCGCATATGTGGCCATAAATCTTTGGGCCATGCAATCAATATTATGACTTGTCAAATTATTGTGTACTTTGCTCGCTCATCTTTAAAGCATGTCCTGGGACGGGACGGGCCTTAGTTTATGTTTTTCTTATACCCTTGTAGAGGGTTCTATAAATTGGTAATGGAAAGTGGAACGCGTAGAAGGAGACAGCTCCGACCCCATAAATTATATATATATATTCTTGTTCAGCATTAAGAGTCGAATTAATATGTTAAAGAGTCGATCGGTGGAAAATGATTTACTAATAAGTTAAATTTGTTGCTTCTAAAGATATCTCGACCCATCTCAGCATTTATGAGCTTCACTGTGCTCCCAAATCTTTTTCTAATCGGAACACTATATCATATAGCTTTCATAGGAACGATCGAAACAGTCGAATAGTAGTCTCTTGTACAAAAACTAGTTTGCTTCTTACGATATCAGAAACATTCGTATGCTCTTCATGCGTGAGTCAAATCTTATTAATATTGTACTACTATATCATATAGCTCCTATAGAAATCGATCCAAAATTAAGTACTTGTACGAACATATTTTTTGTTCAAGATAACTCCAAGCTCATCATTCATTATCTACACTATTCTCCTTAAGTATTGGCCAAATCCCTTGAATATCGTACAACCAAGTATATATATGTATATATATATCACATGCATTCTAGAGTATTTATTTTTCGGCATGCCTAAGAAAACTTTCATTTTATTTATTTTATATTTTGATTATTTCAAGCGCTCCCTGGGGCGACATTTTTTCGGGCTATTGTGGAAATTTGGAAAATTCGGATATTTCCGCTACCTTTCACAGCCAATGACCAATTAATGCTAATTTGGCAACCCTTTCGGGCGATACAGGCGAATCGCTGAACCTGCAATGTTTTCTGGCTGTTTAATTAGCGCAGCGCAGGACATTTTTATGGCCAGTCGCAGCAGCAGCAGCAGCAGCATTAAAAGGACATTTCATGGAGGCAGCTGTTATGAGTCGTGCAATGTGTGCTGTGATTGATGGCACGGCCCCGCAAGATTTACATAATCCCAATGAACTTTGACCCAGCCGGCCGGACAGCAAGTGTGCAGAATTGCGAAATTATGAAAATTGGCAAAGAGGACATCATTTGTCATCGTTTGGCCCAAGACTTGATGGTGGTTGTTGCCGCCCGAATCGAACTGAATCGATATGGCAAGGGCTGTGTTAATGAAAACATGTGTCAGCAATAAAATGATAATCATGATTTACAGCCGAACATCATATTCGATGGATGATGCGAACGAAGAGCGAAGGTAATTCAAAGGCAGCTACTCCTAACTTGTGGCCAGGTCTGGCAACGCTGGCAATGCTGACAGCTCTTCCTCCGATCCTAAATTATAGACAAGTCTGGCAGCGCTAACAACGCTGTCAATCCCGTCTCAGTATGAAATAATAGCTACTTCTAAATTGTGGCGTGGTCTGGCAACGCTACCAACACTGGCAACTCTGTCTCAGATTGAATTACCAGGTAGTCCTAA
Source organism: Drosophila virilis (assembly GCF_030788295.1). Classification (NCBI taxonomy): domain Eukaryota; kingdom Metazoa; phylum Arthropoda; class Insecta; order Diptera; family Drosophilidae; genus Drosophila; species Drosophila virilis. The sequence continues at coordinate 4,913,310 of NC_091545.1, forward strand.
ATTATTGCCAAGTCTGGCAACACTGACAAAGCTCTCAATCCTGACTCCGATTGAATTAAAAGCTACTCCTAACTTGTGGATATGTATGGAAATGCTGTCAACCCTATCTCTATGGCCTGCTCTGGCAGCGCTGGCAACTCTGTTTCTGAATGAATTCACATGTACTCCCAACCGGTGGCCAGGCCTGAAACTCTGTCAACTCTGCCTCTGATATCTACTCCTGTCTGGCAACGCCTGTCAACGCCTTTCTCTGAATAAATTAACAGCTACTCCGAACCTGTAGCCAGGTCTGGTAACGCTGTCAACTCCGTTTGTGATTGAATTAACATTCTCCCTTTTAGAAACCACTAATTTGTTGCATTAGTGCAAAATTTAATTATTGTTTACATACTTGAGAAATGTGCCAAAAGCTTCCCCATTTGAAATTTGATTTGACAATTGTATAAAAAAGAGGGCTGCCAAAAGAATTGTCCTTAATTTGTACCAGCTAGCGGGGGAAAAGGGTTGACAGCTCGAAGGGTTGCGGCTTGAGTCAATATGTGCACGTAGCTCAAATTTGCATGCCAATCGAATGGTGGGGGAGGGGGTGGGAGGAAGTGCTGAAAGGGGAACTGGTGGCAACATTCATTAGCCTTCACTTGGCGTATTGTGATTGGAGTACTCACTAATTACCTATACAAACAATATGATAATAGATTTGCTGAAATTAAGACTGAATATATATACATATATTCCTGTGAGCATATGGCTAAATAATGAATACTGTCAAGGATTCATTGAATAGTAAACAGAGAGGAAAGGGTTAATATTATAAGCAAGCCTGCAAGTCGAGCTTTGCATTAAACAGTTAGAAACTGGAACTTGTAAATATTTTTCACTATAAGCCGAACCCTTTAACAACATAGTTGTTCGAAATTGTTTTAAACAAGAAAAATACAGAATGCAGTGATAAGTATAATTAACGTTGGCCCCATACATTTCACCGATCCAACCAAATTTCAGGTAGATATTATTTTTTGTCTATGACAATATTTACGGCTTGCAATATTTTCATATCAGCGGCCAATTTGAAGTAAAAAGTGAATTTAAGCATTTAAAAAATATATATATATCATATGGCCATGATAACTTTTCGTATGAGAATCTTGACATTTTATTATAGATCATCGAAGAAGGCAAATGTCCATAAGCAGTCACATATCATCGACTTCTACTTCTACTTAACAACTTTTATGTCTTTTCCAACTCTGCCCCCAAGCTTGTGGCATTTGCCAACACTTTTTTAACATCTGTTCAATGTTCAATCGCTCTTAAGGCACACTTAATCATATCAGGCATCTCCTTCTAATTAACTACCTTCCCACCGTTTCGACTTTCAAGCGCGCCATAAACTTTGGGACATGCTTATCAAAGTGTTTTGTTTGCACTTTTTAATTTACTGCAATTGAGCTGCCAAATCAAATTGCGATAAGAAACGCATAAAACTTGGCTCGCTCCCGGATGCCATGTGCCCCATATGTGTGTGTGTGTGTGTGTGTTTGTGTGTGTGCGCTGTAAACTAAGCCAAGTGCAATAATTCAAAGGCGGCCTCAGAGCACCTTCCCCTTTGGAAAAGCGAGTCGGTGCTGGGTCTCGTGTTCGGATTTGTTTTTTAAAATGCCGCAGGGATCGATTATTGCCGTTCAAATTCGCATAAAACGTGCGAGTTGCCAAAAAACGATTTTAAACTCGAGCCCAGACAATGAGAAAAGCCCACGAATTGGGGTTTGCAATCGGAAAAGCCTTGGCATATGTGTGTGCCCATGACGGGCCGGGGCCGGGGTCGGGGTCGGGGTGGGCAATAATTTAAGGAATTTGAACTCAATTCAAAGGCGCATTCAATTCCTGCACAGGCTGCGCAATTTCGCGATATGAATCTCAATAAAAATGCATTTAAAATGTTGACAAAGGAGCTCTCTCTCTTTTTCTCTCTTTGCCCCCCCTCGGTACACTTCATTTCGCGCAATTGCCGGGCCTTATACTGAGGGCACGACAATTGCTAAATGGAAAGCTTCTTCCATTTTGCACGCAATTTGGCCGTAACTCAGCCACAGCTGAGTCCGGCCCGGATCCGGGTTCTGGCCAACTGCTGCCTACTGTTCACATATATTTCAAATGTTTTCTGGCCCCCCCACAAAAAAAAATGGGGCATAAAATTATTCAAATACTTAATTTGAAACGAATTTCGAACATATTGAAACGACACACTGGAGAGTGGTTCCAGTGTGAACAGGCTTTGAGTTCCGCAAAATTTCAGCAGCTCAAGAGCTTAATAAGTTTATTAATATTAAATTTAAACAGATTTCTATATCAGCTAAATCACATACAAAAGCGATCAGTAGACCAAAATGGGACTCAGAGCTCAGTGATACAGAAAAAACCTGAATAATATCTTGTCTTATATGTGAATAATATAATAATAATAATCATTAGGGCTCAGATGATAAATCGAACTCAGAGTAAAGTTTTCAATAAGTGCCCGTTCTCTCTCTTTTCACTGTCACAAAAGTTTAAAATATCATCATATCATATCAAAATTCCGTAAAAGTTCAGAATAATAAGATCCCTATATCTTTAAACGAACACAAGACTAAAATTCTTGAGAAAGTTCTGAGAAACCACAGATGATAGATGAATTTAAAAATAGCTTTTAGCAAATGTTGCAGATGGATACATTTTCTAGTTTAAGCAATCAGAAAACTAAAATCCTTAAAGTTGCACTTGTAAAAAATGTCGAGCACAGGTTTTGAAAATCAATTGGCTCTGATTTTAAAGGATCTGCAGAAACCCCCAAAGCAAATTGGTTTTAGTCTAAGACTTTTAAAAGCAAAGAAGAAGCAGCCTTGCCCCTATATCATCATGAAGTCTCTAAGGTGGCGCCTAAGATAATAAAAGTAACAGCGCATTCTGTTTCTCAGGCATGTTTTTGGCACTCTATGCAATTATTAGGGTTCGTAATATAGTTGCATTGTGAATATTATGACAGTTATTATGAGGTTGGGCAAATGCTGGCTGGCCTCATGCTGTGCGTTCAGTTTGTTAGCACAATATGCACTGATTTCTGCAGAAAGGTCGTCGAGTGTAAAAATAATGTCATAAATTTCATAAAATGTCAAGCAAGGCGTACAAAACACCTGCCCTGAGGCTACCTGAGCGTGCGGAACACTGAGGAACTATGGGAAGAACTTCTAGAACGGGAATAACAGTTGATTAAAAATTGAGGCTCATTTGTGATGCAGTTTTGTGTGCGATGACAACATCAAAGTCAAAGTCAGAGCCAAAGTCAATGTCAGTGTCTGGAGCTGTTGTTGATCGTCTGGCAAGTGCTGGGTAATTATGTTGAACAATGAGCAACAATTCCAGTTGCTGCAGTTCCAATTAGTCACATTACACGACCGAAGGCAAAAACATGCTCCACACCATAAATGGTCAATAGAATGATACAACCCACGGCGACCAGTCTCAGTCTCAACAACAAGAACAAAAGATACAGATACAGCGGCTGACGCAGATACAGATATAAATACAGAAGGCATGCTGTAGGAGGCTGCACTTTGAAGAACTTGAGTAGCTTCTCTTGGGCTCGAGAGTCGAAATATATGTTAACTACACGAAATTTATGAACTTTGAGCTGTCTTATAATATAATAATAATGAGTTAGAGCAGAGTCCAACTAATTCAATTTGACAGACCTTATGACAGTTTATTAGATCAGCGCTCCTTAGCTGGCTGATTGGCAGCTCTGTCTCTGGCTCTGCCTCTGGCTCTGGCTCTGCTGTGGCCGAGCCAAATGCAGTTCGTTCGCTAATTGAATGCAATTAAAAAAGGAAATTAAAATTTAAATTACAGAACTGCGGCTAGGCACGTGTCCATCACTGGGACGCCAGATTTAGTCGTTGCCTGTGTCGGAGTCTCGCTGCCAAATGCCAAACCCTAAATGGCCCGGCCACGGCGATCAGCTTATAAGGATGCCAGCGCGATCATACCTGGAATTCTATTTTAATTTATGGAAACTCTCAACCGCCCCAACCCAACGCAACGCAACGCAACGCCACGCAACGCACTTTGCGCCAAATGTGGCCAACCACATTGAAATGCACCTTCTCGACTTTGGGGCAACAGAGGAGGCATTTTTCTGGACATTGTCGGGAAACTGTCTGATTAAGCAACAGATGTACCTATGCCTATTCCCCATTCAAATCTAGATATTATCTGCTTGATATTGTATTTATTTGGCATTATTATTGGAATTGCTGTGCAAAATTTTCTTATAAAAAGTGAGCTAAGCCAAGATTTTCTCTAATCTTAGCTATAACCTGGTCATTTGTTTGATATTTTATCCAGGGCTAGTTTGTGCTTGGTTTAAGAATATTCAACAATGAAATATAGCCATAATTTTAAGATAACGAACTAAGTTATTTGCCTTAAAAAAAAAAAACTAGAAAGACTTTCACTCTGCATCGTTTTTGTTCCTTCGAATATCCGTTTTCTGAGGAATTCTTCTTTGATAGCGTCTATTGATAGGGATTTCCTCAATATACGATTTCCGCTGCCACTGAAGATCATCAACGGACTGATTTAACTCTGTGTGTTTGTTGATTTGATTACCTTGTCTACCTGCCCGAAAAGGCGTTTCTTATGAATGAAGCCATCAGCATCAGGCAACTCCTGGGATCTCTCACACCCTTTCGAACAATTTGAGTGCGCGACAATTAACAAGTCTGGGCGAGAGCTGGGTGAACGATACGTTGGAGATGATTCCAATCTTGTCCCAGCACGCGCTCTGAATTTCACCTACCGAAAACCCAAAAAAAAAAGTTTTCATTCACTTTTCTCCTGACTTTAGTCTTATTTTTTTTTTTTTTTGGCTTGCCAGCCAGTTACGCCCGCACCTTTTGTGGCCACTTTTTCGTGTGTTTCTCTTAATTTGTATCTCAAATTCTGTTTCATTTATGATTCCTCATTTCTTGCTCGTCTTTTTTTCCTCGAGATGCTATCAACTTCCATAGCAAATAGCGAGACGCTGCACGTGATTCAAATTTTAAAATGCTGCCAGCTCCTTGGATTTGATTTTATGAATGAAACCAACCTGAGACAAACAAACAGCTTGATACTTTGTTACTTGAGCATATTTCATTAATATATTTTCGGCTATTCCCCAGCAGGAAGCAGTTGCCTGAGGAATCCGCTGCTGGGTATTTAGGTTTTGCTGTATGTGCAACCCCCATGCGAGCTCAAGGCCAGCTTTTCGTTTGTACTATATGATTTATTACTGCCAATAAATCGAGCTTGCCAGCATACGAGAGCATTTCTTGGTTTATTTCACGCTCTAATTTTCCTTGATAAAAGCTACTTCATACGCGCGCGGCAGCAGATGGAAAAGTCTATGGCAACATTTGCCACACGCATTATTTCTGCATAATTTTCCAATATTTTATATGACAGCCATAAAAATTGTCAGCACAATTAGAAGCAGGTTGCAAAAATTCCAATCCAACTTGTTTCCGAAATAGTCAGACATCTATTTATCACAGTGAGACAAGTAAGACGTTATCTTGACATGGGATAAGTTAAAGAGAGCGTCTAATTCAAGTTCCAATAGAAATGCTGTCCATAGAAATACTCTCGAAATACAGTTCTTCAAATATTCCAAGTATTTTCTTTTCTCTTGAATTTCTTAGTTACAAGCTTCTCTCTTTTTGTTTATTGACGTTTCTTTCTTTACCAAACGTTCGTTCCGGTTCCCAATCGTATTCTTTGTGCTTTAAATTTGGAACTAGTTCCACAACCAAGCTACTTCATTTATAACTAGCTCCAAAATCTGCTTATGTTTATCTTGTTGCTGCCAAGAGATAAATACGAAGCAAATGCAGCTAATCAAGTTGACCAAAGGGTTACCGAGCGTGTCCTGGCATATTAGCAGGGCGTTATATCACTCTCTTGGGGCGGACAATGCTTTTCATTTCACAGTCTCAAAATCATAATTCAAGTCGGCCCTCCAAGCAAAAGCAGGTCATTTGTTATGTTCCGCCCGAAAACTCGCATTGGGCCCATGACGAAAGTGCCAAGTGACATATGTAGAGATGGGCAATGGATGTGTGTGCGTGTGTAAGTTTGTGTAAGTGTGTGAAAGTGTATGTACGCGTGTGTTCGTGTGTGCATGGCTAGTTCTGGGGATGTTACACAGCAAAAAAGGACAAAGACAAAGGATAAACTAAGTTTTTATGTACTTAAAGATTTGACAAAAAAAAAAACACTTAAAATTTTAAGCACGATTCGTCTTGGACATTTCTTTTATAAAGAATAAAATAAAGAAAATTAAAAAGCAGCTCTGGACTGGAGATAAGAAACCTTATTTTAAGTACAAAAACTTATTTAAGCCCCGGATTAAATATTTTGTGATCAGCTAAAGAATAGTTGAACTTATGAGATTTCTAACACGGCTAGGCTTATTTTCAATTGTTTTTTTTTTCAGTGTAGTTTCCAATATGCACTTGCCGTTGACAAATGATGCGCCAGACACAAGATTCTGTGATTTATCAAAAGTCAAAAAAAAAAAAATTATAAAAATTTTGCAACGCTTTGCGAAATTTTTAAGGAAATTAATGGATGCCATTTCAAAGTAAGTCGAAGCCAGGGCCAAAAGTGCGAGGTAAAGAGTTTTGCCACTAGGCTTTTGGTTCAATGCACCTCAGGCGCGTGGGTGGGGATGGTGTGCGGTGGGGGGGATGGTAGTGGTGCGGGTGGTCCGGCTGCAGCAGCTGTTTTACTGCTGCCTTGGCCTCTGTCCGGTGCGGCAAGCGTATCGATTTTAGCTCAGACGCCGTCGCAAACGTGACGAGCATTGCGAATGGGCTGCTCGACGGCTTGGAGAGAGGAGGGGTTGAGGGGGGGCTGGGTTGGAGAACCTGAGTTGTTGCAGCTTAAAGTTCAAAGTGTCAAAGAAATTAGTTAATAATTATTGGCTTCAACTTTCGCTTTGAGCAGCACTTGGAGCACTTTAAGCGCAGCGTCAAGCTGTCTGCCGGATCCGGTATTCGGGCTTAAGTGCGGACATGCTGCGAACATTTATCTTAATTGCCATTCAATTGGGGACACCTCAGCCTGCAGCAGCCGCAGCAGCAGCAGCAGCAGCAGCAGCAGACGCAGCGGAGAATTCAATTTGCATACACGCGATGTCGGCAAAGCCGTTGTCCATGTCCGCAGCTCCTGTGGAACCTGGCTGTGCCTGGTCGTGTGTCTTTCGAATTCCATCTACACGCTGCATGCCTCCTGCTGCTGCCACGGCTTCTGTTCTCATTGCTGTTCCTGTTGCTGCCGCAATCACCGATGCTCAATGTTTGTGCAACTAATTAACATTTTTAATGGGCAATCCTTGTAGGCATTGAGAACTTGCCGCGTCGTCAACAAATGAAGTGGAACAACATCTTAAAGTGAGCCCAGAGATTTGATTTAGAACGCAATTAATATTGATTTTTTTCCACATCTTTGCAAGAAGCAACATCGAAGTGGAATTAAAAGAGCGGCTCAGAACAGAAGCTAGAAATTTCCTTAATTTACGATCAACGCAAGCTGACCTCAAACACTCAGACATTCTACCATATGTCATTGTGATATGAAATGTTATGATATGCTTATGTTTATGTAAATAAATATTCAAAGATGCACATACCTGAAATTTCACATGATTTATTGGTTGCCTTCTTTAAGTAAAGTCAAACAGACATTTATATATTCATATATCTGAAAAAAAGAAAGAAGAAGAGAGCATTAAAAGAGAGTAGGAGCAAAAGAGAAAGAGAGAGACTAAATAAGACTGTGAGTATCAAAGGGTATTAGATTGTGAACACAGTTCAGGACTCCTACTACTCCTCCCCCTCCTCTGGGCTGCTCATTTTCCTTCTGATACTCCTACTCCTCCTAAGACTTCTTCGCTGCAGAATTAAAACTAGCAGGCCTTACTTCAATTTGATCAGAATCGAGTTGAAAGGCAACTTTTTACATACATACATACTTAAAATGCATACATATGTATATGCATAAAATGCATGTGTGCACATGCATACATACATACATATTTTCATACATACATACACATGCATACATACATGCATACATACGTACATACGCATATAAATACAAACATATATACACATGCATGGATATATACTTGCATACTTACATGCATGATGTGCATGTATGTGTATATGCATGTATGTAAGTAAGTATTAGCATGCATGTATGTAAGAAAGTATTACATACATGCATACATGCGTACATACACATGCATATCATCTAGATGATGGCTCTGCGTATGCCTTTATACGTACACATATGTGCACATACATCTATGCATATACATACATATACACAGAGTGTACATACATTCATATATACCAACTTGGCATATATATATATATATATATATATATATATATATGTCGTGTATCCAATAAATTATTGTGAGTATTATTTTGAATGCTAACGATTAAGTGTTAGTAAGAATCAGAGAATTTGACAGAAGGTACTGCTATTTAACATAACTGTCCTACTTGTATTAGGGTTGCTACTGAAAGCATGGTGTGAGACAAAAAAGATAGTCTCTGCCGAGCATGGCCCGAGTGTGTTGTATAACGTCCAGTTTGCTATAGTGTTGAATGTTCACTAACAGTACTAAAAGTCAGAGAAGAATATAGAATGACAAGAGCATGAGTAGTATGCTCGAGGACGATGAAAATTATTCATTCTAAAAGTGGAAGTCATAGAGAACAGACGTGCTCGCTCCTAAAAATATAATTATTTTGTGACTATAACGACACTCGGGACTTGCTGTGCTGCCAGTATGCCTAATTGCAAAGAAAGTGATTTCTCAGTTCCGACATCAGAAGTGGGATTAGGCGATGCCCCTCCACGAGGCAATTCTGACGATTCGTGGCGTCAGCTTTTGGAATCTCAAAATCGAAATATTCTTGAGATTATTAAAGCAATGCAGATGTCAAATTCAGCATCCTCAACAAAGAAGAGCATCTCGTTGCCAAAGTTCAACCCGGACATTGCAGACGCAGATGCAAATGCCTGGTGCAAAACTGTGGACATAATACTTGACGATAATCCTATTGAGGGCAGTACACTGGTGATGACCCTCAGCGGCTCCCTAGAAGGAAGCGCCTCGCCCTGGCTTTCTCAAATATGCTATACTGGAATGAACTGGCAAAATTTTAAGGAATTGTTTTTGCAACGTTTCGTGGGAATGGAAACATCGGCGGCAACTTTAATGAACATTTTTAATGGCCGACCGAATGATGGCGAATGCCTCTCCGTATATGCGAGCCGTCTTGTGACGTCACTTTTATCCAAATGGAAGACAGCGAACATGGAGGAAATTGCAGTCTCAGTTGTTTTGGCACATACATCGAAAATCGACAAAAGTCTGCAACGTATGTTATATACGACTAATATTAAAAGTCAAGACGAGATGCAACAGCATCTGAAGGCCTATGCTTATGGAAGGTCAAATGGAGGTCTACAGCCAAATATCCCAATGGAACCAGATCGCAAGAGATCGAAAACATATGGCATTAAATGTCATCATTGTGGAAACCTCGGACACAAAATGGTCGAATGTCGCAAGAGGAAGTATGAAGAAGGCAACGTGTCAAAAAACTCAGCATTACCTAAAGTTCGATCTGCCGTTACCTGCTTCAAATGTGGCGATGCTGGCCACATTGCGTCTTCATGTACGAAAGGAGTTTCTACGAGCGGTGTTGGATCACATGACAAGCGTATAAACATCTGTTGTGTGTCCGAGCCAAAAGGAATCCTGCGTCAATCTGGTGAGCTCGTTCCATTTTGTTTTGACTCTGGAGCGGAATGTACGCTCATCAGAGAGAGTTGTGCCGAGAAATTTTCCGGAAAAAGAATTAATAATTTGATAGTTTTGAGGGGTATTGGAGAAAATCCTGTGTATAGCACTATGCAAATCTTGGCTACTGTTAAAATTGATCAGTACTCCTTAGAAATATTATTTCATGTAATAATGGATAAGTTTTTGAAATACGATGTATTGATAGGCCGTGATATACTCGGATTAGGCTTTGGAGTCTCCATCGAGGCCGACAAATTTGAAATGTACAAAACCAAAACTGTTGATGTACTAATAAAAGTGCCAGATATAAGTTACGTAGAGCATCTGAATAACGATAGAGCATTAAGCAACACTGATAAGAATCGTCTGCTAGAATTATTGCAAAACTATGCTGATAAATTTATTGAGGGTATTCCTCAAACGCGAGTGACTACGGGTGAACTTGAAATCCGCCTGCTTGACCCAAATAAAACTGTACAAAGGCGTCCGTATAGGTTAAGCATAGAAGAAAAAGAAGTCGTGCGAAATAAAGTAAAAGAATTGTTAGACGCAAACGTTATACGTCCTAGTTGCTCTCCATTTGCAAGCCCAATGCTGATGGTAAGAAAGAAAAATGGAACCGATCGACTATGTGTCGATTATCGGGAACTGAATGCTAATACGGTCGCTGACAAATATCCGCTGCCTTTGATTTCTGATCAAATTAATAGACTGAGTGAAGGCAAATATTTCTCCAGTTTAGACATGGCAAGTGGTTTTTACCAAGTTCCAATACACCCAGACTCTATCGAGCGCACTGCTTTTGTCACCCCAGAAGGACAGTATGAATTTTTGGCCATGCCTTTTGGATTAAAAAATGCTTCCTCGATTTTCCAGCGCGCAATCGTGAGAGCATTGGGTGATTTGGCTCAAACGTATGCCATCGTCTATATAGATGACGTGTTAATTCTAGCGAAGACAAAGGAAGAGGCACTTGAAAGGCTACAAACGGTCTTGGAAAACTTGTCTAGAGCTGGATTCTCATTTAACATTACAAAATGCTCGTTCTTGAAAACAAGCATAGAATATTTAGGATACTTGGTTGAAGCGGGTCAAATTCGACCAAATCCACGCAAGATACAAGCGTTGGCCGAATTGCCGTCACCGCAGTCAGTAACGCAGGTGCGACAATTCATAGGCCTAGCCTCGTATTTTAGGCAATTCGTACCAAAATTTTCTGAGCAGATGAAAGCTTTATATAATCTCACCTCCAAGAATAATAAATTTGTCTGGAAGCCGGAATATGAGGAAATTCGTCAAAAAATCGTATCAATTTTGACTAATGACTCCGTTTTGACAATTTTCGATCCACTAAAGCCAATTGAATTACATACAGACGCAAGTTCTATTGGATATGGTGCTATTTTAATGCACAAGATAGAAAATAGACCCAGAGTCATTGAATATTACAGCAAATGTACGACAATGGCTGAAGCAAAATATCATTCATACGAGCTTGAGACCCTCGCAGTTTACAACGCAGTAAGACACTTCCGCCATTATTTACATGGTCAAAAATTTATTGTGCATACAGATTGCAACTCCCTGAAAGCAAGTATCAAAAAAATTAACCTTACCCCAAGGGTACATAGATGGTGGGCATATCTGCAATCATTTGATTTCAGCATTGAATACAGGAAGGGAGAACGCATGTTACATGCTGATTTTTTCTCGCGCAATCCGTTGCCTACTGATTATAAATCCTCAGCGAAAACGGTTGAAATGCACATAAACCTAGCTGAGATAACCGACGATTGGCTTCTAGCCGAACAGCAACGAGATTCTGACATTGCTTCCATAACCTTAAAATTGCGAAACCATAAGATGGGAGAAGCTATCTCAGCGTCGTACGAATTGAGAGCAGGAGTATCATATCGAAGGATTCAAAGAAATGGCAGCACAAAATGTTTGCCTGTAATACCTAGAGCCTTTAGATGGTCAGTCATTAACAATGTTCACGAAGCCATAATGCATTTAGGGTGGAAGAAAACTCTAGACAAAATGTATGCCAACTACTGGTTCGAGAAGATGTCTAAGTATGTGAAAAAGTTTGTAGAAAATTGCATTACCTGTAGAGTGTCAAAACCACCATCTGGTAAGCCACAAATAGAAATGCACCCGATTCCTAAAGATGACATACCCTGGCACACTGTGCATATTGATATAACCGGAAAATTAAGTGGCAAAAACGACTTAAAAGAGTACATCATAGTTCAAGTTGATGCATTCACAAAATTTGTTCACCTTCAACATACGCTGAACATTAATACGGAAAACTGCATTAAGGCAGTCAAAGAAACTGTTGCACTATTCGGAGTGCCGGCACGCATCATAGCTGATCAGGGTAGATGTTTTGCTAGCACAAGGTTTAGGGAATTTTGTTCTTCGCAGAAGATAGGTTTACACCTGATTGCGACGGGCGCCAGTCGAGCAAACGGCCAAGTAGAGCGTGTCATGAGCACCTTGAAGAGCATGCTCACAGCGGTTGAGAGTAGTCAGCGATCCTGGCAAGACGCTTTAAAAGACATACAGCTGGCAATAAATTGCACGACAAATCGTGTAACGAAATATAGTCCGTTAGAATTGCTAATCGGTAAAGAGGCAAGGCCGTTAGGAATGATAACAATATCAGATGAAAAAACAATTGATAAAGATTTAATAAGAGCACAAGCGAAAGATAACATGGTGAATAACGCTAAATATGATAAGGCTAGGTTTGATAAAAATAAAGCAAAAATTGTAAAATATAAGCTTGGTGATCATGTCCTACTCAAGAGGGAAGAACGAAATCAAACGAAGTTAGATCCCAAGTTTAAGGGACCTTTTGAGATAATCGAAATACTTGATGGAGACAGATATTTATTAAAGTCATTGACGAGTAAGCGCACGTTTAAGTATGCACATGAGTATTTGCGAGCTTTTCCAAGCAACAATGTATCGGAGGAGTTGATAGATTTGAGAGATGATGAGTGTGACAATGTTGAGGACATTGCTCAAGACACTGTGGCACTAAGAGAGAGTGCGGTTGGGCTCATACACGATGGCTAAGACCGCACCATAATACTCACGCCGTGCACAAGTGCTCGATCATGGCGTGCTGAAGCGGGTGATATTATGGCGGGGGTCAGAGGTTGAAAGACCTGTATGGATCCGCTCCATGTTATCGTTGCTGGGCAGCAAGAGCCTATAGACGTGTGATGACAGAACAACAACAAAAAAAAAAAAAAAAAAAAAAAAAAAATAAAAAAATAAAACCTACAATGACCGATGATACTGCTGTTTGTAAAGCTATTCTTAAAGTAAAGTAATGACTAATAAATTTTACCCAACAATTTTGACTATGGCATGATCTAAGCGAAATGTACACACGAGGACGTGTGAAATGTCAGGAAGGCCGTGTCGTGTATCCAATAAATTATTGTGAGTATTATTTTGAATGCTAACGATTAAGTGTTAGTAAGAATCAGAGAATTTGACAGAAGGTACTGCTATTTAACATAACTGTCCTACTTGTATTAGGGTTGCTACTGAAAGCATGGTGTGAGACAAAAAAGATAGTCTCTGCCGAGCATGGCCCGAGTGTGTTGTATAACGTCCAGTTTGCTATAGTGTTGAATGTTCACTAACAGTACTAAAAGTCAGAGAAGAATATAGAATGACAAGAGCATGAGTAGTATGCTCGAGGACGATGAAAATTATTCATTCTAAAAGTGGAAGTCATAGAGAACAGACGTGCTCGCTCCTAAAAATATAATTATTTTGTGACTATAACGACACTCGGGACTTGCTGTGCTGCCAGTATGCCTAATTGCAAAGAAAGTGATTTCTCAGTTCCGACATATAAATATATATATATTTATACACACATGTTACAATACTTTGCACATTCTCCGTACCTTTACTTCAGATTGTGGCCAAAAGCAAAAACCGCCGTTAAATTCAATAAAATATGTCAAAGTTCCGAAACGTCATAAGTAAATTATTCACAATAGATTTTTGTTTGATTGACACACACGCGTCGCCGTGGCATTCGTTTGAATAGATTCGTTTGATTCACAACTAATTCACATGAAATTCGAGGCAAAAATTGGCAGATATTATGTGGCACGTGTTGGGGGCGTGTGCGTCTCTATTAGGGATACGAGCTTGGGCGGGTGGGGTGCGTCCCGAACGAATTGGCATAAAAAAGGAAGGCATTTCATTAGTCGATTTCTTGAGCCGCACTTTAATAACTTAACTAAATTGCTTGACATTTAGTTGACAAATGTCTTAATAAACCAAGCTGCAGCATTGTCACGAGATGGGCTAAAATAATTTGGTCTGGCCGCCAAATGCCCCCGGGAACTGGTCCTCGAGCAAATGCAAATCGCGTCGAGTCGAGTCGAGTCGAGTCGAGGAATTTATCATCCATGATGATATCGTTGTCGCAACTACAAGACGATTCAGCGCTCGCCCAAGTGTAAGACTATGAATAATAAAAAGGGTTAAATTAGCATTTTCACATTTATTTGAGCGATGACATGCCCAGATACGACTTATAGACGCGCCACCCCGATCCCGTCTACCTCCCCGACTCCTTCGCTGGCAGGGGTAACTCCTTGAGCGCGTGCTACGGCAATCATGAGGCGTGTTAGCGCTGGTTAGGGCAAGAGTTGGAACGAGTTAAGAAATTGCCAAAGCAATTTCCGATGACACACATGAAAGCCAACGCTCTGGGGATAATCACCCAGAGCCAAGCAGGAAGAGCCCAGGCCGGAAGCCAAGGACAGTTTAAGATGAAGGCGCTGAAGTCTAAGTGTGAAGAGATTATTTGATTAGAGAAAGCGTCAGCTACAATTGAGATGAAAGCAGAGATGGCAGCCGATAAGGAATTATGCTAAAGGCATATGACCAAGAGGGTATGGGAAACGAGGCTAGAGGAAAAATAAACTGAAGGATTATTTCTATCAAAACAAAGATCAGAGTTCTGGAAATTGAGAAGGTAAGCCTTCGAAATTATAATGTACTAGGCCAGAGGAAAAATAAGCTAAAGGATTATTTCTATCAAAACAAAGATAACTTCTGGAACTTGCTTTAAAAAAACCTTTGGGATTATAATGAACTTGAAGTTGTATAGATATAAACAGGGATCACTTCGTAAAACTTATATTCAAGAAACCCAAAATAAATTATAAACAAATTGTTTTCAAATATAAGAAAATACTTTTTGAATACAAAAAGAAGAACCTGAGCTCATAGAGTCTAGTGTATTAATTCATTGTATGTGATTCAACATAAAAGAATAAATGATATTGTTATAATTATTACTACACATTAGCCTGCACATTAGCCTTGAATGCGAACTTGAGCACTTCTTATTCATGCGCACAACTTGAAATTTGATGACTCAGAAAGTACTTGCTTTCGCTTAAAGCATAAATGCAGTTTGTTCTAGATAAAACCTCAGTATGAACTGCGGTGAGATGTCGAGAAATCAAACAAAAATCGCATACGTAACTCTCTTTTGTCAGCCTTGTGCTTTATGTAGCATCGGCTGCCCTCACTCCTTGCACGCGTTAAACATGCACAAAAATGTAAAAAATTTGATTTAATTTATCGACAGATACTTTTGCCGAGATTCACCTGCACAGACCCCCCCCTTCCGACCGCAGCAGCCGCCCAAAGGGGTCCAACACACGCTTTCAGCGTTCGACAAAAGTAGCACAAAAGGTCCAAGAGACAAGCGCAGACAATCGGGCAAAAAGCAATGAAACATATTTCGGGTTTTTCATCGAGAACGAGAAGAAGAAGATGAAAAAAAAAGACACCAACTAAAAAGATTTTTGGTACCACGAGTACCACAAATTCCGCGCATATTTTGCAATTTCAAAATGTTCCGCAAACAGCAAAAAGCACAGCTCCAAACGAAAATCAATCAGACGAAACATTGGCAAGAGCTCAGATGCGACTCCGCCGGGACAGATCCAGGCTCATTAGTTGCGCTAATAGCGCTACGTTACGTATGGCAGCGTAACGTAACGTAAGAAAAGTTAACCCTAATAAAGTACAAATGGGAGCAATTCCATTTCATTTAAACACATTTGCCGCACATGCGAGTTGTCTTCTTTGTCTTTGTCGGCGAACTGCAAATGCAAATTACAAGAGATAAAGCCACTGTGAGCCATAAAATATGTCATATTTTAACAAAATGTTGCACCACAATTACAATAAACCCATTCGCCACGCCCCAAATCCCACCCAAACAGCGACTGGGCTGATTCTCATATGGGACACACACAGATAACGAGGACAACGCCTGCAATTAACCGGAGCCGGGTCGGGGAGACGGGCAACAGGATTCGAGTGGAGTCTGTCTGTAAAACAATTTCAAAAGTTCCATTATCTATTTGTCCATAAAAAGCAGATACACAAAAGGACTTGGCTCTTTAGCTTAATTGTGGCTTAAAGGTGGTTTTCATGTGGCCATAATATAATTATTATTATTATGTGTGTTGCATACTTTTAAAGTTATTTAGAAATACTACTGGCTACTTTGGATAAGCTGCTAATACATTAGCTCATGTGTGAGATCAGACAGCCAAAATCGGGTTAAAGGTAGGGTAGACTTTAGATATGGATATACGTAAAACTTGGATTATTATTATTATTATTTTCATTATTTTTTGTAGTTTATATTATGATTGTTATTATCATTATTTTAAATATTATTATTATCAATTATATTGTTATTATTATATATTATTTTTGTTGCTATTATAACGATTATGAATTTGTATTCTAATAATGATTTGAACTCGTATTCCTTTGTGAGAGTTTTTGGCCTAATATAATTGACCTTTGAGAGAGTTTTCATTGTAGTTTCTCACATATTCAACAAGAATTACATTTACTTAGTTTTTGCATTGTATAAAATCGTTAAATATGGATTTGCAGGCCCTCTTTCGGCAATCTTATCTTACCGAGCACAAAGCTAAATAACTTTCAACAAATTTGCCAGAATATTTCATACCTTACCCCCCAAGCAGGTCTGTTCAGTCTGTCTGCAGTGTAGTTACAGGGTATATTCTAGTCGCAACCACAGAAATTTAGCTTGTTTTACACTAATTACAGCTTTAATAGCTCAAATTATTCTTACCTACAGCAAAACTATTTAATTTCGCACAGTATTATTTTAATTTAGCAATTAGTTCTATTTAAGTACACCCTAATGAGCGGCTGGTCCCAGGCTTCCCTCCCTCGGCCAACAAGTTTTTATTGTTCGCAAATGCATTGGCATTTTTGGCAAATCAGCCAAATTTTAATGTGCCATTATGTGCCCGTGTGTGTGTGTGTGTGTTTCGGTTTAATTGCTAATGAGAGACACATCATAAAATAAAGTTGGCTTTGCCGCACAAATCTCTCAATTAGTTTATACAAATGAGTTTACCGCCCGCTCGGGACTTCTACAGCAGGGGTATTCCCCAAGCGTTAGCGCACACATGGGCTGCCACGCCCCCTAGGAAGACACTTCTCAGAAAGCGCACGCATTTTAATTAGTTTATTTTCGATTGTAGCAAACTAATTAAATTTCATCGATAACAAATACAAACGAGCCCTGCAAAACCAAAAAAATAAAAACAAAACAAGGGAATGCCAATAAAAAAATAGAGAAAAAACAAAAAGAAAAACAAATGTAACTTTGTGCAATTACCATAAAAAAGAGATTTGTTTGTGTTTACACCTGGCAGTGCTTAAAAGTGGGCCAACAAAGATTAATGAGATTTTGGGCTCGGTTTCGGTTTCAGTTACGTTTTTTCCTTATCCTTAATAAAAAGTTTCCTCGGGGTTGGGCGCCCCAAGCGAATTAGCAGGTGTCAAAGTTGAAAAGTTGAAATGCTCGCTGGCGCATTTAATTGCTCGAGTCGAGGCGAGTCGCAATAATTAATATGCTAATAAAATAGCGCGTGACAGTTGGAACAAGGACATTCGACATTCGCCAGGATATGTGTGCAATTAAGTGCTTGGCACGCGAAAAATGCAAAAGCTGTCTGTGTAAATCATGATTATCATTTTATTGCTGACATTTTGGGAGGGGGCGAGTGTGTGTGCGTGGGTGGATTATAAAGAGGCGAGGGCGGCAGTTGTCATAATTCGAAATTAAATTTATCATCGACGCAATTAGTGGCCATAAATTAAGCCAGCCGAAGGATGTCCACATATGTGCTGCGTGGAGCCTGCCCGTGGCCGCAAGTGTGAATTATGGGCGTGCTCTTATCCTTCTGCTCTGCATAGCTGTACGCAGCGCTGGCTGTCCGCTGCGGCCAAAATGAAATTAAATTGTCCTTTTTTCATTTCGATACAGTTTCGTATCCTCCGGAGAGGCCAGCTTTGAATGCCGGCCAGCAGGCTGGCTGCCTCGCATCCTCGTCAGCTCCATTAAGCCAATAAAGCATTCGTTTCATTGGATTACGTATGCTGATGTGACGGCAGCTGGAGGGAGAGGAAGGCGGAACGAGAGGGTAGCGGCATCCGCATCCGGTTACACGAATGTACAATTGTACAATTGGAGCCCACAATTTGCGGCCTGATGAATTGGCCAAATAGCCCAAAAACGTCGACAGTTGCCACTAATTTGTGTGCAAATATTTTCACAGCTTTCCAATAAGGCGGCACAGTAAATCATTTTGCAAAGTTTCAGCTCCGAGAGCTGGTTCCGCAGCGAGTGGTCAGGGTAATTACGACTAGAACTCTGACTACAGCTGTGAGACGCCCAGTTCGATTCCTGGTCACCCTCTGGGTCAGTCGCAGGGTATTAAATGCCATACACCCACACAGATAATCATTTAATCCTGGAACCATGCACTTCTATTAACCATTTCATGTATTATTCATCAAACTTTGCTTTCTCTCTCTTTCTCTCTGTTTCATTTCCGAGCGTAGCTGGTGCGATATCTGGATTTAATAAGCGAATGCAGCGAACCTAATGAACATCCTGTTTAGCCAGAGCTCGCATGATGCTTCCTTCATTTGGCTTAATTCAAGCAGAAGCGATTCCCTGCCGCTGATTGTGATGGATAAACTATCGACTCGTGTGTGTATTTCTTTCTCTATTTTCCCTTCCCCACACTTTGATTTTCCACAATTGACTGACTTTGAATTGAAATGTTCTTTCTTTTTTTGGCACTGACGATTTCAAGTCGCTGCCTTCGCCACGCCCACACGAAACAGTTGCCAAAATCAGCGCCAGGCACACGAAATGATATGCCTTGAAGCTTAGCTTGTTTACCAACACTGCCCGCTGACAAGCTGGCAGCACTGTTCGGCATATTATCGATTCCGGCTGGGAAAAGTGTCAAGATTTATGTGCATTTGACATAATTTATTGATCGAACATAAGGGCATGGATTGATTTTACAAAAAGCAAAAAGGGTTGCGCCATAAATCTTACAACAGGCAATCAGCGTTTGTCATAATTGTAAAAGGGAGGTTGGATTGTAGACAATGGCAACTTTTATTTGGGCAACACCTTCACAAGTGCAACAATGCCACATGCCACATGTTCATGTTAAACAAAACCCGCAATCAGCCCACAAATTTGTTGCATTAGTGTGAAATTAAATTATTGTTTACATGCACGTAATTATGTTTTCAGAGCACCCTTCAGACAGAGAGACTACCCCTACTTCTGGCCGTTGTGCAACCCTTCGCACAGCCTGCCGCAAAATTGTTGCATGACAATAAAAAAAAAGGCAACGCACGTGGAGACACCCCTTGGCCAGGAGCGTTACGAGTTTCGATTTTACAATTTTTTGCTACAACAAAGAACAACTCAAGGATGGGACTTTGTGTGACTTTCGCAGCTCGACTAAATGAGCAAAGGCGCGGAGGGGGCAGGAAAAAGGGCTGACTGCGATTTGCATATGGTCAGCCAGAGGTCAATTTCGTATTTAATCGTATTCAATTTTGAGTGGATTTGTTTTTAATCCTTGCGGCTTTGCATGAAATCAGCAGTCAAAGCCAAAAAACCAACATACATAAATAAGCCGGCAACATGAGGCAACTTAATTCCAGGTTTTACGCAACTTTAAAACCAACTTTAAGCAACTTTCTATTTGCTTTGGCTGCAACCCTCTGCCACCGCACAGCATTTGCAATCGGATTTATACATATTTTTTTTAAAGTGCCGCAGGGATCGATTATTACCGTTCAAATTCGTATAAAACGTGACCGGGCCCAGACCCGTAGCCCGTCTGGGACCCTGGAGAGAGAAGGAGAGCGAAATATTTTTGCAAATCTGTCAAATAATATTTGGCTTTTAGTTCCAGAGATATGTGTGTGTGTGTGTGTGTGTGTGTGTGTCAGCATATCTGATAACTTTAAGAATCTGGCAGTCTATTCAATGAAAACATCCCCAGCATTTGGCGATTTTAATCTCCATAGAAACGCTCCACAAATAGCACAAACTGGAATGCTCTTTTGTGTGAACTCTCGTGAACTGTAACTATAAAATACTTTGGGAGTTTATCTTAATGCAATAGCATAAACAAGTCAAAAAAGTCTGAGTGGGAAAATATAGATATCGGTGTGGCAGAAATATATATAAAATATATTCGAATCACAGGCGACTGAGGCGACTGTGACCCTCTATAAGACATATATATGTATATATATATATATATATATGCTTGATCAGCATCAATAGCCGAGTCGATCTAGCCACGTGCCTCTCTTTAGTTCTCAATGGAAAGAGTTTATAAATATCAAGTGTCTTTCATTTTCTAACCATCGCACACCCCCGCTCCACCTTGACCAAGCTGCATTTGGGGTTGGTAGAAGAAGGTTCAGGAAAAACTAGAACACTTCTTATATGAGCTTTATATGTATATCTAGCAAATATGTGTGCATATTAAGTTTTTGTACTGTGTCGTAATTTAATTAAGTTGAGAAAGCATTTAGACAAAGTCAAACTGAAAACTTTATTGCGATGATGTCAACAAATTGCGCTGAGCAACTATTTATATAAATATGCGCATAAATTCCAGTTGTGCTTTCATTACAAAAATATTTGCACAGTGAAGGACTTGGTTAATGAAGTAATTTATATGAAAATCATGGATTAATATCAGCGCAATCCTTGGGGTTGGCCAGCTCGAAGTGGACACTCGAGTGCCAGGGCACAATCAATTAAACGATGCTGGAATAAAATGCAGTTCCTTATAAAGAAATTGAGACTAAATTAGCGCATTTCTGAGCACAACAATTGCTTATTGTCTGACTGGCTGACTGTCTGACTGTGTGAGTGTTCGGCATCTTGACAAGCCAATTTGTAATTAACATGGTGGACTTTCTGATTGCCATAAGATTTGGCTTTGGCTCGAGTGCCGTGGAGCGTCAACTTTCGGGTCGAATGAGCAACATTGTTGCGACACTTAAATTTGCATAATCAAAATCAAAAACAACATTTCCATTCAGAGTTCTGTGTGTGGCAGCGTCTCCTGTCAATATGCACAACGCACTTAGCCACTTGGAAGCCGCAGTCGGCTTTTCAAAATTATGCAAATTCAATTTGGCGACACTTTCCGCCCAACCAACACCCCCAATCCTGCCTCTGCCTCCTGCTCATGCCCGTGACATTTCCATTTCCACTTCCAGTTCGAACCATCCCCCGGCAGCGAGTCATAAATTCGAGTAACTGTATTAATATAATTGGTGGGTGCGGCAGCCGGAGGGCCTGTAGTTCGGTGGGGGGAGAGGTGTGTCAGCTCTTAAAATTAGATTTACTTCCATTCAAAATAACAGCCAGGACCTGCAGCCAGAACCTGCTCCACTTTAAGAACTAACTACCAGCCAAAGTTGGCAGCTCCATTTAACATTTAACCCTCATAATTTAAGCTCGCTTCTTATCTGTGCCATATTTTTTGTTAGCCCCGGGCATAATTCATGTTTAGTTTAGTTTTCGACTTGCAAATCGTTTTATTATTCAGCCCAATTGCACCACAGTGGCTCCTATCCTATAAATAATTAATTTAGATGCTTCTTTTGTCCTACCCGCTTATTTATGTTCTATTGCTGCTGTCCCCGTCCAGCTTAACTGTTGCTTCCTCGGAGATTTGTGGTCACCAAAAGCCATGACTCAAGAGTCAAGGGCCAAGCGCCATTTAGATATGAGATTAGATTTTATTGCCCGGGCAACTACTGCAAATATATGTTTATCTGAATGTCAATTTAATACCATCGAGTAAAGGTTATTTGTTTAAAAATGTTAAATTTTTGAAAGTTTCTAAAGCAGAATTCAAGTAAGGACTAAGGCAAAGAGAGGGGTTAAGAGAGAGAGAGAGAGAGAGAGACAGAGAGAGAAGAAAGAGAAGCCAATCAAAGTCAATTAACCAAGTAGGATTTACTATTATATTTTATATATATATGTATATATATGTTTAGAACACAAAGTAAATAAACATATTCAAGAATATAAGACTTCTGCAGAGTTTGAACCACCGACCTCTCGTCTAGTCCGACGCTCAGATACTTCAATATTTTTGATAATTTACTTTTATGGCTTGTCAGGACACACGCATATAAATAAGAAATAACAATAATCAAATTTTATAAATCCTGCCAAATTTGAACTGGCGACTTCTCGTTTGTTAGTCCGACGCTCAAACTATGCTTATGTCGGCCAGGACGAACGATAAAAAAACAGATAATTTGAAAAATTGTTAAATTCCAGCTGATTTTGAGCCGGCCACCTCTCGCCTGTTAGTCCGACGCCCAGACACTGTGATTTGACTACTGTGGGAGAAACTAGGAAATCGAATATTCTTTACGCCATTTTAGTGTTCACTTGCGAAACTTCCCCGATAGCTAGATCTTAGTGTTAAGGGTCTTATATATATTTTTTAAAAATTGAAAATTCTTGCTGTACTTGAACCAGCGACCTCTCGCCTGCTAGTCCGACGCACACGAAAGCATAGTTTAGTACACTTACTGAACAAGCTTCTTGTTAATCTCAAGTAAGGCTTCGTTTCTTTTGCATGTTCTCTAAGCGTAAGTTAAGCTTTTTAAGTCCGCAATTGCTAGCTTTACATATTTGCAGCTGCTTAAAGATGCTTTTAGCTTAAACTTGGCAGCCTGCTTGGCTGCTTGGCTGGGCGCTCATATTTGGCATTGGCATTCCATTGATGTGCGTTGGATAATGCGTTTATGGGTTCTGCAGCCGTTAACTGTCCATAAAAATGCACATTATTGTAATGTTGCATTGTCGCCCGGATGGCACTTTGAGCCTGGCAAACGACAGGACGTCCATTCGGCTGCCTCAGACTAATCTTTGTGTGTTGGCTCCATGCCTGGACAATGTGGGATGTCCTGCTGCTGCTGCTGCTGCTGCTGCTGCTGCTGCTGCTGCAGGACTGGATTAACGTGTGGCACGATTTTTATCAACGAATGGCATTCGATTGGAATGCCTTTTGGCTGTGTGCTCCTCAAGGTATGCAATGGCAATTCCACTTAGCCGTAAGTGTGAGCCCCGACGTCCATTAGAGCGCTGCCCAAAAGCGTTGCAAATCTTGTTAGCCAGCTCTCGAATATCCCTCAAGTACATCTCTCGCGTCAAGCGAGGGTGGAAGCAGAGTTCATAAAGCGGTCGCAAATGTCAGCAATAAAAAGATAATCATGATTTACAGCCCGGCCTCAATATGTGGCATGGAATGTCAGTCAAATATGCCGAGAACTTTATTGCACAGCATTCCACAGGCGTCACAAAAGTGGGCAGAGGGGTGTCGTTTGGTCGATGGCGAGGGGGGGGGGGGGGGGGGGGCTGTCAAAAGCTCTTGTTCAGCTGTCATGAAACATTTTATTAGCATATTAATTATAGGCAGGCTCCTGGCACGACCAATTAAATGCCACAGCGAGCATTTAAACTTTGACACCTGCCTCGAGCTGTGCCTGGACCTGTCGATTGGGTGGTGGAGGGGGACGGGGGAGGGCGAGTGGGAGGATGGGCTTCAAAAAGTCAAGGGAACTCCATTAATCTTTATTCGAGGCCCGGGCAAACAAATCGCTTTTTTATGTTAATTGAACTGCGACTTGTTTTTATTGTTTTCAAACGATTTCAACGCAAACGTACACAGTGAAAAAATGTGCCTTGAATTTGGTTGAAAAGTACTTCGATTAGTAGGGATTAAGCTGGATTGTAGCAAAGCTGATTGTTTTGATATTTTTTTAGTTTTATCTCAGAAATTCAGATAGATTAAATTATTTGAAGCCTTAGCATATTTGACTGCCCCATTGGGACTTGTCGAATACTTAATCCAAGCCTGGCTCCTCGATGGAAGTCTTGTTATAGAGATAGAGATAAATTACCTAGGGCAGGTACATAGATATATATATATAATAATCTTTATATGGCATGCTCTGAAAGTTCGCATAAACACATTCCGGCGCTCCCTTAACCTTCTCATATGGCAAGCGATGATTATTTATTTGAAGATTTATTACGAACATTTTAGGTTTAAGTTCTAGGACAACTCTACCCAAATCTCTAGAATGCCTTCTAAAGAAAAGTATACCACCTATTCCTAAATGCCTCGACTCATACAACACACACACACACACACCTAATAGAAGAGAACTTTTATCCCTAACAACATTTGTCGGGCTGTGCTTGATAGAACGTAACGTATATTTGGTTTTTCTCAGTGGTTCGAGGGCCAGAGCCAGATCCACTTTGATTAGCGCCAGACAAATATTATTTTACACACATGACACAGCGTCCAGGAGCTGAGCTCAGTTGAGCTGAGTTTTATTTATTGGATTTCGTTCAATTGGCGTTGCTAAAAGAAATGTAAAGGAAAGGAATTTTCGGCCAGGTCCCAGGACACTTGGACCTGGTATGTCCATCAAAAGCGAACTCAGCCGAAAGAAGGCGCATAAATTATCCTTTTCTCTGCTATTCTCTGCGCTTGTCGCTTGGCAAGTGTGAAAATTTGGCCAGACAAGTGCAAAATAATGATATGCAATCCAATTTGGCGATCCGGAGATGAACTCGGACACTCGCCCAGGAAGTTGCACATTCATCACTTTTTGTGATGGACTTGTGTGTGTGTGCCAAAAAGGGGGGTCGACGTCTTCGCCTTCGCCTTCGCCTTCGCTCGGGCCAAGTGTCAATTTGCAAAGCATTAACTCGAGTTGAGCGCGCATTTTATTTTGGCCAGGATGTGCGGCTGGCTGCCACAAAGGATACTCATACAGGATACTTGGAAACTTGTGCGGCAAATGCTTTCACGCTACTCTCAAGCCCGGGAATGGGTTAATTACAGTCGTCGTTATCTGTCCCAGATGAGAGAGAGAGAGAGAGAGAGAGAGAGAGAGAGAGAGAGAGAGAGAGAGCGACAGAGTCCTGGCACATCCTTGCCATGCCGAATGCGTTTATTGTTATTGTGGTGCAACATTTAGCCAAAATATGACATATTTTATGGCTCACAGTGGCTTTATCTCTCGCTCTCCGAACTCATATAGGTATCTCCCGCCCCAGCTTCCGTTCTCCTTGGCAGCCTTTGTCCTTGTTTCTTATCCCAAATTTGCATAACCCGAGCGAGCGCCTAATGAAATAGAATTGCTCCCATTTGTACTTTATTAGGGTTAAGTTCGTTTCGTTATTATCACAGATAATGTGTGGCATGTTTTCTCTGCGTGTGTCTGCGAAAGAGGGAGAGTGTGTGTGTGTGTCTGAGAGAGAGAGAGAGGAGTCTGTGTGGGGCATCAAGATTTTCCCTTCTGCCACGCCCCTGGTCCCTTTATTGTAACAAATTCTAATTGACTTTTGCTTCTAATTTATCGCAGCTCGCAAATTCATTTCGTTGCATTTGTTTTAAATGAAAAACATTTCTCAGCCCATAAAATGCATCGTAAAATCATCCACCTGTGAGCTACCGACAATAAGAAAAAAAAACCCAAATAAAAATAGGACGAAAAAAACGAAAAAATTTATCCCGAAAAAAAGTTCGAGGCAAAAAGGAAAACCTTGTGCAGCCCCCTTTTGAAAGAAACGCAACGAAATTTGCATAGAAAAATCGTAAAAATTTTCCTACTTTCCTTTTTTTATGTGCAATTTGAGGCGTGACGAAGCAAAAAGTCCACGAGCCGAAGGAGTTAAGTGAGAGATGAGAGCAACTTCTTTTGCCTATTCAGAGAAGTTCCGAGCTCTTGCCAAAAATTACAGGACGAAATTAGTTAATCCTCGAAATGGTGAAAACGTGAGGAAATTTGCTTAAGCATTTTAAGGAGTTGTCACCATTTTTTGGGCGTGTGGGGCGGGACCCACAACTTGCATATATATGCCATAAAGGAACTTAAGGATATATAAATTAAAAATATGCTAAACAATTGCAAACAGAAATAAGTATTCAGGGCTTAAGACAAGAGAAAAATTTCCAAAAAGAAATATAAATTTCCCAATACTTCTACATCAATTTGGTCAAAATTTCCCACCCTTACAATTCGGTCAAAACTCATCAGATTTTCAGGAAGTTTGGCTTTTTTCGCATGGTTTGACCTCTAGATCAATTTGGCATCTTAATCTGACAACAGCATTCTGGGTCAAAATTCATGTGAAATGGTACCCACAAATATCTGATAAGGACAAAGGTCGGAATTTCCCGCCCCCATAACTCGGTCAAAACTTATCCGATTTTCACGAGATTTGGCTTTTTATGCATATTTTTCCCTCTTTAATAATCTGGCAATAAAATCTGACTACGTAAATTTTGGTCGAAATTCATGTCAAAATCTTACCCCTTAGATTCGTATATAGACAGGTCAAAATTTCCCCAACCCCATAACTCGGTCAAATCCCATCAGATTTCCACGAGGTTTGGCTTTTTATGCATAGTTTTCCCTCTTAAATAATCTGGCATTTAAATCTGACTACGTAAATT
The DNA here is from genome assembly GCF_030788295.1 of Drosophila virilis. NCBI lineage: Eukaryota > Metazoa > Arthropoda > Insecta > Diptera > Drosophilidae > Drosophila > Drosophila virilis. The sequence continues at coordinate 4,940,163 of NC_091545.1, forward strand.
TTGGTCGAAATTCATGTCAAAATCTTACACCTTAGATTCGAATACAGACATAGGTCAAATTTCCCAATCCCATAACTCGGTCAAAACTCATCAGATTTTCACGAGGTTTGGCTTTTTACGCATAGTTTTTCCTCTTAAATAATCTGGCATTAAAATCTGACTACGTAAATTTCAGTCGAAATTCATGTCAAAATCTTACCCCTTAAGATTCGTATATGTACATAGGTCGAAATTTCCCACCCCTATAACTCGGTCAAATCTCATCCGATTTTCACTAGGTTTTGATTTTTATGCATAGTTTTCCCCCTTAAAAAATATGGCATTTAAATCTGACTACGTAAATTTTGGTCGAAATTCATGTCAAAATCTTACACCTTAGATTCGAATACAGACATAGGTCAAATTTCCCAATCCCATAACTCGGTCAAAACTCATCAGATTTTCACGAGGTTTGGCTTTTTACGCATAGTTTTTCCTCTTAAATAATCTGGCAATTAAATCTGACTACGCAAATTTTAGTCGAAATTCATGTCAAAATCTTACCCCTTAAGATTCGTATATGTACATAGGTCGAAATTTCCCACCCCTATAACTCGGTCAAATCTCATCCGATTTTCACTAGGTTTTGATTTTTATGCATAGTTTTCCCCCTTAAAAAATATGGCATTTAAATCTGACTACGTAAATTTTGGTCGAAATTCATGTCAAAATCTTACACCTTAGATTCGAATACAGACATAGGTCAAATTTCCCAATCCCATAACTCGGTCAAAACTCATCAGATTTTCACGAGGTTTGGCTTTTTACGCATAGTTTTTCCTCTTAAATAATCTGGCAATTAAATCTGACTACGCAAATTTTAGTCGAAATTCATGTCAAAATCTTACCGCTCAAATTCGTATATGTTCAAAGGTTGAAATTTCCCACCCCCATAACTCGGTCAAATATCATCCGATTTTCACTAGGTTTTGATTTTTATGCATAGTTTTCCCCCTTAAAAAATATGGCATTTAAATCTGACTACGTAAATTTTGGTCGAAATTCATGTCAAAATCTTACACCTTAGATTCGAATACAGACATAGGTCAAATTTCCCAATCCCATAACTCGGTCAAATCTCATCAGATTTTCACGAGGTTTGGCTTTTTACGCATAGTTTTCCCTCTTAAATAATCTGGCATTAAAATCTGACTACGTAAATTTCAGTCGAAATTCATGTCAAAATCTTACCCCTTAAGATTCGTATATGTACATAGGTCGAAATTTCCCACCCCTATAACTCGGTCAAATCTCATCCGATTTTCACTAGGTTTTGATTTTTATGCATAGTTTTCCCCCTTAAAAAATATGGCATTTAAATCTGACTACGTAAATTTTGGTCGAAATTCATGTCAAAATCTTACACCTTAGATTCGAATACAGACATAGGTCAAATTTCCCAATCCCATAACTCGGTCAAAACTCATCAGATTTTCACGAGGTTTGGCTTTTTACGCATAGTTTTTCCTCTTAAATAATCTGGCAATTAAATCTGACTACGCAAATTTTAGTCGAAATTCATGTCAAAATCTTACCCCTTAGATTCGTATATGTACATGGGTCGAAATTTCCCAATCCCATAACTCGGTCAAATCTCATCAGATTTTCACGAGGTTTGGCTTTTTATGCATAGTTTTCCCCCTTAAATAATCTGGCATTTAAATCTGAATTCGTAAATTTTAGTCGAAATTCATGTCAAAATCTTACCGCTCAAATTCGTATATGTTCAAAGGTTGAAATTTCCCACCCCCATAACTCGGTCAAATCTCATCCGATTTTCACTAGGTTTGGATTTTTATGCATAGTTTTCCCCCTTAAAAAATATGGCATTTAAATCTGACTACGTAAATTTTGGTCGAAATTCATGTCAAAATCTTACCCCTTAGATTCGTATATGTACATGGGTCGAAATTTCCCAATCCCATAACTCGGTCAACTCTCATCCGATTTTCACGAGATTTGGCTTTTTATGCATAGTTTTCCCTCTTAAATAATCTGGCATTTAAATCTGACTACGTAAATTTTAGTCGAAATTCATGTCAAAATCTTACGCCTTAGATTCGTATATAGACATAGGTCAAATTTTCCAATCCCATAACTCGGTCAAATCTCATCAGATTTTCACGAGGTTTGGCTTTTTACGCATAGTTTTCCCTCTTAAATAATCTGGCATTAAAATCTGACTACGTAAATTTCAGTCGAAATTCATGTCAAAATCTTACGCCTTAGATTCGTATATAGACATAGGTCAAATTTCCCAATCCCATAACTCGGTCAAATCTCATCAGATTTTCACGAGGTTTGGCTTTTTACGCATAGTTTTCCCTCTTAAATAATCTGGCATTAAAATCTGACTACGTAAATTTCAGTCGAAATTCATGTCAAAATCTTACCCCTTAGATTCGTATATAGACATAGGTCAAATTTCCCAATCCCATAACTCGGTCAAAACTCATCAGATTTTCACGGGGTTTAGCTTTTTATGCAAAGTTTTTCCTCTTAAATAATCTGGCAATTAAATCTGACTACGCAAATTTTAGTCGAAATTCATGTCAAAATCTTACGCCTTAGATTCGTATATAGACATAGGTCAAATTTCCCAATCCCATAACTCGGTCAAATCTCATCAGATTTTCACGAGGTTTGGCTTTTTATGCATAGTTTTCCCCCTTAAATAATCTGGCATTTAAATCTGAATTCGTAAATTTTAGTCGAAATTCATGTCAAAATCTTACCCCTTAAGATTCGTATATGTACATAGGTCGAAATTTCCCACCCCTATAACTCGGTCAAATCTCATCCGATTTTCACTAGGTTTTGATTTTTATGCATAGTTTTCCCCCTTAAAAAATATGGCATTTAAATCTGACTACGTAAATTTTGGTCGAAATTCATGTCAAAATCTTACACCTTAGATTCGAATACAGACATAGGTCAAATTTCCCAATCCCATAACTCGGTCAAAACTCATCAGATTTTCACGAGGTTTGGCTTTTTACGCATAGTTTTTCCTCTTAAATAATCTGGCAATTAAATCTGACTACGCAAATTTTAGTCGAAATTCATGTCAAAATCTTACCCCTTAGATTCGTATATGTACATGGGTCGAAATTTCCCAATCCCATAACTCGGTCAAATCTCATCAGATTTTCACGAGGTTTGGCTTTTTATGCATAGTTTTCCCCCTTAAATAATCTGGCATTTAAATCTGAATTCGTAAATTTTAGTCGAAATTCATGTCAAAATCTTACCGCTCAAATTCGTATATGTTCAAAGGTTGAAATTTCCCACCCCCATAACTCGGTCAAATCTCATCCGATTTTCACTAGGTTTGGATTTTTATGCATAGTTTTCCCCCTTAAAAAATATGGCATTTAAATCTGACTACGTAAATTTTGGTCGAAATTCATGTCAAAATCTTACCCCTTAGATTCGTATATGTACATGGGTCGAAATTTCCCAATCCCATAACTCGGTCAACTCTCATCCGATTTTCACGAGATTTGGCTTTTTATGCATAGTTTTCCCTCTTAAATAATCTGGCATTTAAATCTGACTACGTAAATTTTAGTCGAAATTCATGTCAAAATCTTACGCCTTAGATTCGTATATAGACATAGGTCAAATTTTCCAATCCCATAACTCGGTCAAATCTCATCAGATTTTCACGAGGTTTGGCTTTTTACGCATAGTTTTCCCTCTTAAATAATCTGGCATTAAAATCTGACTACGTAAATTTCAGTCGAAATTCATGTCAAAATCTTACGCCTTAGATTCGTATATAGACATAGGTCAAATTTCCCAATCCCATAACTCGGTCAAATCTCATCAGATTTTCACGAGGTTTGGCTTTTTACGCATAGTTTTCCCTCTTAAATAATCTGGCATTAAAATCTGACTACGTAAATTTCAGTCGAAATTCATGTCAAAATCTTACCCCTTAGATTCGTATATAGACATAGGTCAAATTTCCCAATCCCATAACTCGGTCAAAACTCATCAGATTTTCACGGGGTTTAGCTTTTTATGCAAAGTTTTTCCTCTTAAATAATCTGGCAATTAAATCTGACTACGCAAATTTTAGTCGAAATTCATGTCAAAATCTTACGAATCTAAGGATTCGTATATAGACATAGGTAAAAATTTCCCAACCCCATAACTCGGTCAAAACTCATCGGATTTTCACAGAGTTTGGCTTTTTTCTCATGGTTTGACCTCTAGATCAATTTGGCATCTAAATCTGACAACAGCATTCTGGGTCAAAATTAATGTGAAAATGGTTCCCTTAAATATCTTATATAGATATATATAGGTCCGCCCCATAACATGTGATAGTTGCAAATATTTTGTATATTCAATGCGAATTATTATGCTAAGAACTCAATCTGCTTTTTATGCTTATATATTGAAACGTTATTATTTTTTTTATATTTTGTTGGAACTTGCTTTTGGAGATCCGTGTTTCTTTCTGCAACTAGTTGCAACTAGTCTGAATTTCGACCCGATTTGAATACAAAATACTGGACTCTGCAGCTACTGCATATTATATAATATCTATCTTCTATAATCTTAGAATTTGTCAGCTTTTGAGCAAATAGCAAATGGTATTGTCAAATATGACCTAGAGAAACATGGCAGACTTTTCTTGCCGCACAAGTGTTTGGTTTTCCTTTGGGAAATACGTTGGTCAGCAGTTCGCAATTGCTGCAACCTGGCTCCGTGCAGGAGAAAGCAAACAGGACGCAGGACACTGGAGACGGAACACTTTGGATTGCATAGGCCATTGCGGCAGCCGCAATATTTACGCTGTGTCTGACCCCAGAAGCTGTCAGTTTTAATAGAGGCGAACACTTTGATGGCGTTGATGTCCGAATGTTATGGGGCCGAGCTGGTCGCTCATCGATTTGGACGCGCAAATTTTCGATATACCCCAGGGAGCAGTTTCTAATGAAGGACAAGGAGAAGTAGGTCGGCTGTTGAGGTCAGAGCTGTGACAGGGGGCGGGGGGCGGCATAGCTCTGCTCATTTGCTGAAATTTTGACGCTTTATGAGGTCCCTTTAGTGCTGAGTGTGCGCAAAAATGTAATTGAATGAATGAAAAGGCGCTAGCTAAGGTCGAGGCGGGGCAGGGGCGTGGTCGCTGGTCGGTGGTGAACTGGTCTAAGGTCAACGTCAGGCCGTGACTTCTTGAAGCAGCCATAAAATGTTTGTCTTCCATTAGGGCAACACATGATGACGCACAGCACAAAGCTGACGATTTCAACGATAATGATGATGAAATGATAAAGATGATAATGATGTTTCTGGCTGAAATATGCTACAATGCGATCATCATAAAAATGCGCCTGAAAACTCATGACAGAGTTATGAGAAAAGAAACTCTGGCATTTAAATATACTTATGTGTAAGTATTTTGTTGTTGTTGTTGTTGTTGTTGGGTTTGAGCCATTCGCGTGACTCGCTGCTCCTGTCATGATTTCAGTCACGAATGCAAATGAACATGGGCCCAGGTCCAAGCCCAAGCCCAGGCCCAGGCTCGGCTCCAAGGGGACAAACAAAATAAATATATTGAAGCTCATGTTACGGGCATCAAACGTTTCGTTTCGTTTGCCTCGTTCAATAAGTTAGGTTTTTTTTTTTTTTTTGTTTCTTATATCTTCCTGGCTGCCAAATTATCATGACAACTTATTTAGCCAGATTGAGTTGGGGGCAGGCAACATGCAGCGTGCAGCATGCAGCATGTAGCCTGCTGCAACTCGACCTCGCCCTCGCCCTCGCCTTTGCCGTGTGACCTGCAGCAAAAACTCGTCTCGTCTCGTCCCCCTGCGGAAAGTTTGAAGTTTGCCGCGCTGCAAATGCTAATTAGTTGCCAAGTCAGGGCAGCAGCTTGATAAAAGCAGGAAAAAACTATTTAACTGTCACTTGTCACGTAGAGTTCACAAGCTGACACCTTGTGCGCCGCAGGAACCAGCGTAACCAGCGGCCGGAAGCATAATTAACAACATTTTCAAGTCTTATCAAAATGTTTTAATAATTACACAAGTTTCGTCATGGAAAGCTATCAGTATCAGATGCTCACTACTTGGCCAGAAGTAAACCCACTTTCATGTTTGTTAACTTGTTATGAGCCCAGTTCCTGGATTAGATTGATCTTAAAAGAATATTCTAAATAGCTGCTTCACATAACAAGTAGAAGAAGAAGAACACTCTCTAAAATATTGAGTTAGGTAATTTATCTAAAATCCAGTCAGACATAACACAAAATTTTTGTTGTCAAGTTCCCCAAGCAAATCTCAATACTTAACTTTCCATCTTTCATAACTTTGTCAAAGCTTCAAGTCAATTTCCTTTATAGTTCCTTCACTTTTTAAGACCTCATCTACAATTGTATTCTTTAATAAAAAGGTGATGGAGCATTTCTTAAATTGTTCCAAACATGAGCTGATAGCAACAGCACCTTAAAACTATTTCTGCCTCGAGTTAAAGCTACGTGTTTTCCTTGGGTTTTTCCCACTTGTTAACATTGCATTATATTTGTTTTTTTTTTTTTCAAACATTAGCTTTTGCAGCTCTTTCACTTTGCGCCTTGTTGCTTTTGCCTTTGCCCAAAGTTCCGTTGCGAGCTGCCAATAAAATGTGAATTCGATTTTGTTGTACGGGTCGCAGGATTTAGCCCGAGTCAAGAGAAAAGGTCGTGCCATTAAATGTAACTGCACTGTAATTTACATAATTTTCTATTCATTACATAATTCTGTCAATTTCCAATACATTATAATTTGTTAAGAGAAAGCAACGCAGAGAGCAACCCTCGAATGCGTAAATATGCAAAACAGGCCCAAGAAAAAAAAAAAAAAATATTGAAGTAGAGTAGGAAAAAAGTAGCTGGGCACAAATTATAGAGAGGGGCTCTTATTTGTAATTTGTTTTCGGCTTTAAAAGATTATTTTATGGTGAAAACAGCCGCAGGCCAAGTTTTTCCCAATTTTTTATGCGCAATATGTCGCAAAATGGAAGTGGGGAGAGGGGGGAGGGGGGAGGGGGTGTGGGAGCGACCTGTGAGAAAAAAGCATATTTAAACAAAAAGTGCACAAAACCAAAAATCACGTAGCCATTATGAATGCAAATCAAGTGTCAATATACTTTGGCTCGCAATTTGAATACATTTTCGCACACACGGATTTTCATTTGGAAAATTCGCCCGCAATTTTGGCAAATAGAAAAATCCGCAAAGCGCAAATCAGCAAAGCAAATAAATGAATAGATAGAGAAAATCGAAGCAAAAAATTCGCATTTGCTGGAAAATCAATCGAAATCCCAAATGTCAACTCGAGTAGATGCCTCTCTCTGCCTTTCCCGGCATACTAATAAGTACTCCTACTCCGACTCCGACTTGAGCTCCTTCTTCAGGCTGTCCAGGCTTGTTGGAAAATCTTGGCCGGAAATGATGAAATGCTGCAGTTCATTAAAGCGTCGCGCAGGTTTATCGCCAACGAGGGAGCCATAAGCCAAACTTCTGTTCATTTCAGCTTTTTTCCACTTTTCATATTTTATTTTCCGTTTTTTGCCACTTATCACACAACCTTATCGCTTTTCATATTCAAATAAACCGCTTTCTCTCTCTCTCTCTCTCTCTCTCTCTCTCCCTTTCTCTCTCTCTCTCTCCCCGGCTTGCTGGTAATTAATCATCCGCGCTGCGAGGGCGCTTGAAAAAAATGTCTCTCGAGATAATGTCAACATAAATTGTTTTGGCAATTTCTAACAATTTTCCTCGCATTATTTATGAACTTTTCTTCGCGTTGTTTTTTTCTCTCTTCTTCTTTCTGCATTTAAAGCTGCCTGAAATTAGCCAGACGCAGTGGGCGTGGCACACTCAGAGGCTAGGGTTCTTCATTTGCTGGTATTCTCAATTTGACGTGTTGACTCTGGCCCTTGGCCAGTTCGGGCGCAGTTGCTGTGCAAACAAGGACATGCGGACACGGAAAACTCAATCCTTAAACCAGGCCAGCCTCAATCCATACACACACAGACACAGAGAGAGACCCGCCCGCCCCCGGGCAATCGTAAGGGCCACTGAATGCGGCATTTAATGAGCCTGTCAGCAGTCAGTTTATTCACTTGGCCAAGCAGCCGGGGTGGGGGCGGAGGCGGGTGCTTGTCATCCCCCTTTTATGTGTATTCCTGTGGTCAGCTGTAATCACAAAGTTTAATGAATGGATTAGGCCAGCAACTGTCCCGGCCAGAAAGCAAATGCCCAAACAGCCCTTTTGGCAATGTTCTATCGTCTTATTTAACGGCAGGTTTCATATAGGGTCTCTATAAGTCGAGCATTGGTTGATGAGTTATGCATTTAAATAGCCATATATATTCCTAGACGGACTGACTAGAAATTTAGCCATGGGTTCCGGTTTGATAAACTATATCTATGAAGTTGGTTTTCTAATATTTGCAAATGCAACAAAAGTCTTTTCACTTTTATTATCCAACATATTTATTTGTATTCTTTCAATTTAATCGAGAACCTTTTCTACTTTTGTGCCTGTTTTTGTCGTCTTCGGTTTTTTTGAAATTATGCAAATTCAATTTTGAGACATTTCCGGTTTGGCACGCGAACAGCAGTCCGCCTGCCACGCCCCTTCTGCCTAACAAGTGGAGGATTTTGAAGTCGCAACGAGCTAGAATTAGATTATATGTAAACACATATATATCTTTTACTATTCCACGGAGATATAACCTAGTAAAGAGCTCTTCAACTATTTGACTTTATGATTAATGTTCAAATGTCATGTGAGAATTTTAACAGCTCGGATTCGAAATGTTTAATTTATTAGCGGATATTACATTTATTACTAATCTGACATGCGCCGCGAAATAGGTTTTTATATATATTTTGCACTTTATCAGGCGCTTTGTGCACATGACAACATTTAACTGTATGTTAAACAGCCAATTCGAGCGCGCTTTTAATTTGCATTATTTTTTAAAGGGTTTGTCCAGTGAATAACTGACAATAGAAATTTATTCAAGTGGCAGCTGTCTACAATTGATTGAATACAAAAATCTTGCAGAGATAAAGGATGAAGATATAGATAGATGGATAGAGAGAAAAGAAATAAAAGCTTTACTTCATATTTACATATAAATATGTAAAAATAAAATAAAGAAATATTTATTTATATTTATTGTTATATTTGATCTAGAAATTCTTCAAATATTCGAATTCTCATAGTTTTTTGATTTCAATATGTTTTAACAGCCGCTCAACAGTGGTTTGTGTCCCGGCTAACAGCGCAATGCGCCACGCTAAACAGAGATAGCAACAGACAGCTCAATGCGTTAGAGCCGCACAACCAGCTTTCTTCAAGCGGCATTTTCGCTGCGTTAGAGCGAGACAGCAGCAGTGTCCTGCTTGCTGCAGGGGAAACTGGCTTTATGTACAAGCCCGAATGCTGATTGGTTGCAGCGAATTGCCTATATACATCAAGTCAAGGCAAATTGAGGCCCCAACACATCAACACACGAACACACACACACAGTACACGGATGTGGGTGCCCGTTGGCCGGGAGCGCGTTTCATTTCGCACAAATCCATCATCGTCAACAGACGTGGCGACTCGATAAGGCGCAGGACAAAAAATAAGAAGCACAGTTTAAATTGACAGCCAGGCGACTAACTGCTAGTTAAGATACAATTCGATAAGAGAAAAATCGCTTTAAAATCGCAGCAAAGAAAAAACAGGCAAAATCCGCATAAAATGCTGCCCCTTTTTACCCTGTGGGGAGGGTTGCGAGTAATTTTTTGAGAGCCAGTTCATAGATTATTTATGAACTCTGATGGAACTCTGATGGGAGGCTCACAAATTGCAGGGTGTGAATAATGCGTATTACCAATTATTGGATTACATATTGAGGTTTCTTTAACATAACCCAAGCAGAGGGTGGCAGCATTTTATAACGGCATGTGCAACGCGTTCTATATCCAACATTTAGCATAAGGGTCTGAAGAAAGGATTGAAAATTTGTTTAGTTTCTTTGACCAGACTCAGAAATTGAGAGCTTCATTATAGTCATCAGAATCTCATCGAAATCGGACAACTATATACTATATACTATATTTCCATTGGGCTTTTAGTATGTTAGTTTATTTATTTTTTTTTTTTTCTCAAGATCCTTCACTGTCAATTGTTTTCAAGTGTATTCAGCCCTAGTATATTTTTTTTTTTGCAAACAAATTCCTTCTTTTTTTTTGCGAACACAAACTAGATAGTGTTTGATTTGATTTTCGTTGGTTTCGGATCATTTGACTCCAGTCTTTGGTTGTGCTGGCAATGGATATTTGATTGGCTCATGGTAGCACAGGTTGGTGCCCTCGTCCATCGAGATGCGGGTGACATTGCTGGTCCTGGGCGACTCCTTGTAGTTGATGACCTTGACGTTGGCCGACTTTTCCGATCCAACCGAAACTCTATGCATGCTCTGCTTGCCCTTGAGAGAGGATCTCCTTCTCATATGCATCACCGAGGTCTGGTGGGTCCGCCTCAGTTTGTTCAGCTCGAACAGGCTGGAGGGCTTGCTCATGGCCTTGGCGGCACGCCGCTCGGCAGACAGCCGACGCCAGGTTTGGACCAGTTCCCGGATGCTCTGCTCACTGCTCTCCGCATGGATCGATTTGTGGCGTCTCGGTTGCTCCACTACTGGAATTTTATATTTCTTTGACAGGCTCATTTTGGCTTTGCACTCGGAACGTACACTCACAATTTAGCTGGGACCATATTTCACGACACATACGCAAATTTTAGGATTTTCTCTTTTTTTTTTTTTTACTTTCACATGATTTCAGTCAGTAAAAAAACTGCTGCGAGGGAATTTGATATGACAAACAAAGACTTAGTTGTTTTTTTGAGACAGTTTAACCTGGTTAAGGCCATACCCTGTAATCCAAATCGTAACGCGTAACAAACAGAAGAAAGCTCAGCAAGAATGGCCGAGTCGATCTGGCCGTCTGTCTGTCATGGAAGAGGATAGTTCAGAGTATCCCCTAGTCGGATACTCCCGATTAAAGCACTCTTTTCATTTATTTTAATAGCTTTTCTCTTTGAAGAAGGCATTCAAGCTCACTTTGAAACAGACAATTGCAGCTAGAGTTGAACCGGCGACCTCTCGCTTGCTAGTTCGACGCTTAGACAAACAGGCTCATGATGTCATACAATTTCGACCATCATTCCCCCTCTAGAGCCTTAAATTATCCAAAGCCCCGTTTTGGTGCGATCTTTCGACTCCAAAGAAAACTATAGAAAGGATTTCTTTTCTTCTTTCTTTGCGTTAGGTCACCTTTTGGTCATCCAATCAGACACAACAATCACTATTTTATGTTATATTTAGATAGAATTTACAGATGAAGACTGTGTTAAGCCCAAAGTTATTGCAATTTAAGTAGTTTGTCATTTTCTTGCTAAGAAATAGTTGTGTTTTTGATGTCCATACAATATGCTGAAGATGCAGATGCCGATTAACTGAACATATTAAAACCGAATGATTTATCTGATAAAATTTTGCCTAACCACAAGTTAAAATTGGTGCGCCCTTAGACCGAATCTTTTGTGGAATTGAAACGAACACGAATTGGCTCATGGAAGCAGATCTCTGCGCCCTGATTCGGACTGCTGATCCGTGTGGCTGTCATGCTTTGGCTGCGACCTCTTGGGACAGCGGCTTCGTGCGTGGTTAACTGCGGCTCTTCCACGAGAGATGTGCTCCTCTTTCGGATAGTCGATGACTTCCGCTTTGATGCTCTCTTCGAGCGCCTGTGCGTGTACTCCGTGTAGTCCACACTGTTGGAGCTGACTCCGGCTCGTCTGGCATCTTCCGCACGTCGAGTGGATGCCGCCATTTGCCACTGACGGGCCCTGTCCTTGAGGATCTGCTGGGCCTTGTCATTGCTCATATTGCGACTCTAATTGCATTTGAACAAAAGCGCACCTATACAATACAACAAATTTGGGATGATATCTTGCCATGGAAGCCAATAACCATGGCAACAACCGAACGCTCCTATTGAAACTAAATCCCCCACAAATAGACATTCCAGGCATATGTTACTATGTCTGAGTCCTAGGTGTGCCGTATTATATATATATGCAACTACGTGCTTATTCGTTATCACATTTCAACTGCATTTAAATATATTCTTATATCTATAGATGTATGTTAATATAAAAATATCTACTTACCTTTAATTTCACATGCGCCCCATTATTTAATTGATAGAATTTCATACATGCACATAACTGAAAATAACAAGAGAGAGAAAAAAAGCTGGTTTAAATTATAGCAAGAAAATGAAACATATAAAATGAGAGAGAAAAAGGGAAAACGCGATAAATGAATTGTATGTTAGAATAGAGTGTGAAATACGTGTTGAAAGAAATATGCCTTAAAGCCTTAATTGTACTTATGAGAATCAAGAAGAAGAGCGCTACCTACAAATACGATTCTAATTTCAGTTGCAGCAATGTGGAAAGTTAAACATTTTAAATATATAATAACATACAACTACATATGTGCATACATACCTATAAGTAGATATATACGGACAGATATATGCATACCTACATACGTACATACATGCGCAAATACATACATACAGTTATACAAACATGCATGGATGCATATAACATGCATGCATAACGTACCATATATACAATGTCATACATGTTACATACATACATATAACACGCATAAAAACATACATGCACACATACATAATTATTCATTATTGATTAGGCATACATACGTAGATATCCACATAGATGCGCACATGCATACATGTATTCATGCATGCACGCATATATGCACGCACCCGTATATGCATACCAGCATGCATGTATGCACATATGCATACATATGTACATGGATGCATGCATATATGCTCACATGCGTACATGCGTACACACATACATGCATTCACACATGCATGCATGTTTACATACATTACATACATATATGCTTACATTACATAACTTAAATACATTCATTTAGTAATACATGCAAGCCCACACACATAAATACATACATGCACACAAACATGCAAGGCAAATGGTCGCATTATCGAAATATCTGCTACTTTAAGCTTTAAAACTTAATAACTATCGATACTTTACCATTAGCATTTACATTAGTCAACACTTTCATTAAAGCCTATCGAAATTAATCAACACTTTTTGTAAGAATCTGTCATTAAGCAAACTTATGTCGAATTGCAAGAAGGAGCTAAAGTCTCAGTAACTGAGAGTTATTCAAAGCAAGCAGATGGAATTGTGGAGTTGGTGGAAAAAGTGAAAAATAAAGTGTTCAAAAGAAAGAGAATTTGTGAAAGAACTTTAAAAGGGTTAAGAATAAATAAACTTTGATGGAAACTTAAGAAAACTTAAAGGTAAAATAGAAAAGATCTTTGGGGAATAATAGAAATAAATACTTAATGCCTAGATAATTCCCATTCGAATCGTTAAAAGGTTAAGTTCTTGTGAATATAAAACTCTTGTACTTATTATAATTAATAAATTAATAATTACATATTTAAACATCTCGTTAGGGCGTTTAGTTCTCAGAAATATTGTTCCTGTTGTTGTTTTAGTTTCTTGCCATATCGAGAACTAGATCCGACTCTGGTACCATAAATGAATTCCTTGGGCACGGCTCGCGGCGAGCTGCTGTTCAATGCGAACCACAGCGAACTAGTTCCGCCAGGGCCTCAGGAGCAGCAGCAGCAGCAGCAGCAGCAGCAGCTGCTGTCCGTTTCTCCTGAGCTAGTTTCTTGCATCGGCAACGGAACTGGGGATGGCTCGGATGCGGTCAAAGAGCCAGCTGCCACTCCGGCGGCTGAGGACGATGCACAAATCGATGCCAGGCTGCAGGAGGAGCTCGACTCGCTGCCCATGGTGGAGCCGGAGCCCGAAACGGAGCCCGTGACACGCCCCCAGCTGCCGCCCACCCTGCCGTACAGGCCGCAACCCCAACTCCTGCACCACCAACAGCATCTGCAGCAGCAGCAGCAGCAGGGAACGCCGCCGGCGCGAGTGTTCTACAAGGCGCGCACCGTGCAGGAGGCATCCAAGTTCTCGATCCAAATTCCGCCCGAGGCACCGGCCGGCACAGTTAAGCTAATGCCCACCACGAACTATGCAACCATGCAACTAAAGATGCAACAATCGCAGGTTCGAATCGCATCGCATCTGGGCCAGCATCCGTACAAGATGATGGTGACGAGCACGCAGGATCGATACCGGAGCACGCAGGGCGGCAGGATGTTTATGCCAGCTGGGACTCAGCCGAGCCAGAACCAGAACCAGGGCGCCTTTCCCAAGACCCTGACCGACTTCATCAAGTCGAAGAGCAGCTTTGTGACGGGCCAGACGCAGATGCGTGGCGTCCTGCCCAACCAGCTGCCGAGGCCGACGCTGTGCCAAATGAAGCTGCCCCTGAAACCCGACCTGAACAATCCGATGTTGCGGCCGCAGGGCGTGCTGGTACGACGGGAGCTGCCGCAAATGCCAGCACCGCTCGAGGATGACGAGGTGGACTTCGAGGAGATCGGTGTGGCCGATACCTACTCCTCGTACTGGCCAAGCAAGCTGAAGGGCGGCAGCCGGCATCCCGATCCGGTCGTCGAAACGGCCACCCTCTCCTCCGTCGAGCTGCCGGACATCACGTACGAGCTGGCGCTGCCGGACAAGGTGAAGAACTCGGATCGCCTTAGTGCTCTGCAGCTGGAGGCGGTCACCTATGCCTGCCAGGCGCACGAGCAGCTGCTGCCTAGCGGCCAGCGTGCCGGCTTCCTGCTTGGCGATGGCGCCGGTGTCGGCAAAGGCCGCACCGTGGCGGCCATCATCTTCGAGAACTATCTGCGTGGTCGCAAGCGTGCCCTGTGGATATCCGTATCCAACGACTTGAAGTTCGATGCGGAGCGCGATCTGCTAGACATAGGCGCCAGCAAGCACCTCAAGGTGGCCTCGATGAGCAAGTTCAAGTACAGCCGTATCAGCTCCGAGGAGAACGAGTACTTCAAGCGCGGCGTCATCTTCTGCACGTACACGGCGCTCATTGGCGAGTCTGCGAATGCCAATCCCAAGTACAATACGCGTCTGCGTCAGCTGATCAACTGGCTGGGCACCGATTTCGATGGGGTCATCGTGCTCGACGAGTGCCACAAGGCGAAGAACCTAAGTCTGATGAATGCCGGCAAGTCCACCAAGACGGGCACCACAGTTCTCGAGCTGCAGCAGCTGCTGCCCATGGCTCGGGTGGTCTATGCCTCGGCGACGGGCGCTTCGGAGCCAAGGAACATGGCGTATATGGTGCGGCTGGGGCTGTGGGGTCCCGGCACCTCCTACTCGGAATTCTTCAAGTTTGTCAATACCGTGGAGAAGCGCGGCATTGGCGCCATGGAGATTGTTGCGATGGACATGAAGCTGCGCGGTTCGTATATTGCCCGCCAGCTAAGCTTCAAGGATGTCAGCTTTCGCATTGAGGAGGTGCCCATGTCGCGGGACTTCCACAAGCTCTACAATCACTCCGCCGAGCTCTGGGCCGAGATCAACGAGAAGTTCCTCAAGGCCTGCCGCCTGATGTGCATCGAGAACCGGGTCCAGAAGATCATCACGTGCCAATTCTGGTCGGCGCATCAGCGCTTCTTCAAGAACCTCTGCATTGCCTCCAAGGTCAATCATGTGGTCAAGATGGTGCGCGAGGCGGCACGCCAGGGCAAGGCCGTGGTCATTGGCCTGCAGTCGACCGGGGAGTCGCGCACTCTGGAGCACCTGGAGCTGTATCAGGGTGAGCTGACCAATTTTGTGTCCACCTCGAAAATGATAATTCAATCCTTTGTGGAGAAATACTTTCCGGCACCGACGCGTGAGTCGCTCTACAAGCTGCTCAACACGGGCACCTTTGAGCCGGAGGCGCGTGCCAAGTCCGGCTGTGCGAAGCGGCCGCGCATGATCTCCGAATGGTCCGACGACGACATGGACGCGGATGGTGGCGACAGCGACATCGACCTGTGCGACAATAGCTGGAATGCCGATGCCGATGACGATGAGGACCGCCTCAAGTCGGGACGCAAGCGGCGCGGTCGTCCGCCCAAGCCGGACAAGGGTAAGCTCCGGGTGCTGCTTCTGCTAGCCCAGATCAGAGAACAGCTCATCAGTCCAATATTTACGCAGTGGAAAAGATCACCATGCAGGATCGCATCCTGCAGCATTTGTGCAACAACATGAACGCCAAGCACGAGGAGGAGGATCCCAACTTCGATTCCGCCAAGCCGCAAACAGCCAAGATCACGGAACGCGATGTGGAGCGCTGCATAACGGTGCGCGAGAAACTGCTGGACAAGATCGAGCATCTGGGACGTCGCATGCCGCCCAACACGCTCGACAAGATCATCTCCAAGCTGGGCACCAAGGTGGTCGCCGAGATGACTGGCCGGCGCGGCCGTGTGATCAAGACAGACGAGAACACGTACAAGTACGAGCAGCGCGGCGAAGCGGAGACGACCATGGATCTGGTCAACTACATGGAAAAGCAGCGCTTCATGGAGGACAGCAAGCATGTGGCCATCATATCGGAGGCCGCATCCAGCGGCATCTCGCTGCAGAGCGATAGACGCCTCAGCATACAGCGACGGCGACTGCACATCACGCTGGAGCTGCCCTGGAGCGCGGATCGGGCCATACAGCAGTTCGGCCGCACGCATCGCTCCAACCAGGCGAATGCGCCGGAGTACGTGTTCCTCATCTCCGATCTGGGCGGCGAGAGTCGCTTTGCGGCGACGGTGGCCAAGCGCCTGGAGAGCCTGGGCGCGCTCACCCAGGGCGATCGTCGGGCCACCGATGCCCGCGATCTCTCGAAGTTCAACATTGACAACAACATCGGACGCAGCGCGCTGGAGAGCGTGCTGCAGCAGATCACCGGCGAGAAGCCGCTGGAGACCATCCACATACCCGAGTCGTACAAGGGCGACTTCAGCTTCGACTGCTGCGTGGCGCTCTCCGGCGTGGGCATGCTCAGTGTCTCCGAGGACAACAAGGGCCATCAGATCTTCGTCATCGAGAAGGACAGCAATAACATACCCAAGTTTCTCAATCGCATTCTCGGCTGTCGCGTCGAGGTGCAGAACGCCCTCTTCAAGTTCTTCCTCAACAAGATGTACTCCCTAATTCTGCAGATGAAGCGCTCGGGTCACTTTGATCTGGGCATTCTCGACCTGGACGCGCACGGCGCCAACGTGACCGCCATCAAGCTGATACGCTTCATCAGAAAGCATGCCACGGGCACAGCTGCCACCGAGCTGCACACGATGCAGGTGGTGCGCGGCATGTCCTACGACCTGGCGCTAGCCAAGTGAGTAAATTGCCAGGTTCCAGGCTAAAGCCAGGGCTGCAAACATTCGAGGATCCGGTTCACGAACCAATTCCTGTGAACCAGATATTCCACATTAGATAAACTAGGTTTCCGGTTAGGTTCATCATATTCCAAGTATGAAAATTAACCCATTTCGTTTAAGGATACGGCATGAACTACTTGACAGCTTTAGGTTCGTGAACCAAATTCAACAAAACCGGTTTTGGTTCAAGTTCGGGTTTCGTTCATGAACCAGATTTTCCACATTTATCAAACCAGGTTTAAATTCAAGTCCATCCAATTTCTAGTTGAACATAAACCCATTTTGGTTCAGGATTCGATTTGAATCATTTCCCCCATCCTTCGTGAACCACATTCATTGAATCCTGTTTTGTAGTTTTCCCAGTTTTATATTACGGCCTTGAGCTCGCCGTTTCGCAGCCCTGGTTCGAACTCTCTCGCTGCTAACTTCCTCTTCCACTCCCCTCAGATACAACAAGGAGGCGCGCCAGGAGCACGAGGGTTTCTACACGTTCAAGCAGGAGCGCAACAACAACAATTGTGCCATCCTCTGCCTGAATGCGCAGCCGGACACAGCGGCGACAACCGATCCCAGCAAGCTGAACATGAAGATCTATCGGCCCAATACGGGGCCGCAGGTGCGCACCGAGACGCTCAGCTCGATTGGCAATCGGTATGTGAAGGCCTCGCCGGAGGCAGTGCAGCAATTCTGGGACATGCAGTACAATCAGTGCCTGCGCATGTGCTCGCACATCTATTGGAATCGCCGCTGTCCCTTCGGCATCAAGTGCGGTGTGGGCCTCCGTGTGCGCACCTACCATGTGCTGTCCGGCCTGATGCTGCCCATTTGGGATCGCATCGCGCTGATCATCGAGAAGGACGGCCGCAAGATCCAAATGATACGCGTCAAGACCGATGAGAACAAGAAAATTGTCGGCACCGTGGTGCCAGAAGGTGTCTACCATCAGCTGGTGGCCGATCTGTCCTCCGATTCTATTGTCGAGAGCAAGGATTTCAGTGTCAACAAGGAATAAGATTATGTACAAAAGGTCATCTTATATCTAAGCTTAAGTGTAAACAGGATATCTTTTGTATAGTTCAATAAAGTTGCTCTCAATGGAAAGTTCTTGGTCTTGAAATAAGATTTCTTGTGGAAATAGAGAAAAGATTTCAATAAAGAAATTTCCATTTCAGACTTATTTTTTTTCGAGATATTCCAATTTTAAAATCAAATCTTTAAGATAATATAGATTATTATATAGATATTTTTTAGTTTAAGTTAAATGAAATGAAATGAAAGTTAAAGTTTAAATGAAATTATGATGCACATGCATAACCATATTAACATTTACATTTTATTTCAAGAGTTAAACAAATCTTTTATTTTCTGCTCTTTAATACTTTTATATTTTGTTTTTCATATAGGTTTTTTTTTGTAGTTTTTTTTTGTTTTTTGATTGCATTCAAAATTGGAAAAACTCACAAGATTACGAAACTTATAAATAGTTTATAATTTAATTGTTGTTGCCAAATAAGAAGTACAACCTAAACATAGTTTAGCTGTTAGATAGCCTTAGATACACGTACAAATTAACTCTGATCTCTGTTCCATTTCACTGTTTAGATATTTGCAAGTTTTGTGGGTTTTTTCGAATTTATCCTATTAATATAATAGACATAAAACTGAATATTAAATAGAGCGCAAGGTGGACAAAAACTGTTCCTGTGTTCATATAAATTGCATTGCATATAAAAATAGAAACTCTAATTCTCAACTGGTTTTGGCGCGTGCCAAAACAAAGCACTTCCGCCGTTGCTTTTGTATATAGTTTGGCTTAGCTTCTGTTTTGCTATGTTGCCTTTTTCTCGATATGCTCTCGCCTCTCTCTCTCTCTCTCTCTTCTCTGTCTTAAACGTTTCGACATGCACTCGATTTGTCTTCTTCCCTTTTTTAAACGTTTCGATATGCATTCGACTCTCGCCTCTCTCTCTCTTCTCTTTCTTAAACGTTTCGTTATGCACTCACCTTTCACTCGCTTTTTATCTCCTTCTCCCTCTTCGATTCATTCTTAAAGGTTTCGCTGTCGCTGTGGGCCCACATCCATTGTGTTGGGCCTTTGTAGGCACTTTACGTGTTTTTCAAACAGAAAAGTTTCCGAAATGAAGCGAAACGTATTGTAAATTGTATTTCTAATAACTGGAGTTTGTCATGCCTCATGAATGTGTTGCTCGATATGTGGGCGGGTTGCGTGCTCCCAATATCGTGCTCTAAGTACGATACGAATTTTTGTTTTCCTTATTTTTGTTTCCTCTCCATGTTGTGTCATGAACTCTTGACCTTCCGCTCTCTTTTCTTCCTGTACTTGCTAAAGTTGAGCTTAAACTTGTGTTTTTTTTTGCACTTAATTTTAAACGCTTCCTCGTAAAAATATGTTTGTAAGAACCGCAATCAAACTCTTAAGATAAACACGAAACAATCCATCAAATCAAATCAAAATCTATGTGGGATATATCTTAAGCAGGCCGTTTCGCACATTTAAAAATAAAAAAAAAAACTAAGTGCCTCCGTTTTGTAAAAGACAAAAAACACACACGAAAAAAAATTCTAACTGCTGCAAGACGCGCGCACGCGCGCGTATTTAAACGCAAAACGCGTTCGAAGCGCGTGCGAAACGCGTCTGAAACGCGCCGTGGCCGCCTCATTGCCGGGTTCCACTTTGAGGTCGCCCGAATGTCAGGCTGCTTGTCGCCTGCGCTGGCACCTAACTGGCTGTTAGATTGCTTAACGATACTCGTCTTAAGTAAATTATTTGTTGTTGCCTACATAAAAACGTGCGCGCGTTTCGCATGCTGCGAAAAACGCGCAGCACGCGCCGCTCAAATCGGAGGCGGGCCGCGTATATAGCGCAGCTGAGGCGTAAAACTCATGGACAGATTGTTGAGATTGTCGCAGCAGTTGGGCTGCATCATGCAGGCGGCGCAGAAGAACGTGAACAGCGCCAGCTGCATGGGCACCGCTGCCCTCGCGATGCGCCACGCCCAGCCACGACGCTTCTTGGAAGCGCCATCGGCATCCTCATCCTCCCCGGAGCTGTCCAGCAATGCGGCGGCTGGCTCCTCGGGCGGATCGTCATCCCCACCACCACCACCGCCGCCGGCAGCGACAATGCGCTGCAGCTGCTCGACAACCTGCTGCTCCTGTTCCTTGCGGAGAGCACGCTGCTCCGGCTGCTCCACGTTTTGCTCAGCAGCGATTTGACGCGTTTTGCGCGCGTTTCTGCGTTTAGGCGACTGCGTTTGGGATTTGCCAGCCAGCTGCTTGGCATGGCCATTGGCCAGCTGCTCCTTTTGCTTCTCCTGCTGCTGCTGTTTCTGCTGGTGCGAGGCGGCGGTGCGCACAATCAAATCGCGGCAGGTGTTCTGCAGCTGCTTCAGCTCCGCCTCGGCACTTTCCATGCGTGCTGCAATGGAGCGCATGGCAGCGCTGCCCGGCGCCAAGGCCAGCTCCAGCTGCTTGGCCAGGCGACGCAGCACGCCCAGGCGTCGTTCACGCTCGGACAGGCCGCCATCGGAGGTGGCACCGCCGTCCGAGATGCCCGAGTCGGAGAGCGAGCCGTTCGAGGCGGTAAACTTGGCAATGTGATAGATATGATTGGGATCGAGATGCTGCTGCACGGCGAGCAGCTGCTCCTGGCTAACGTTGACCTTCTCAGAGAGCAGCTTGGCCACCAGCTTGACGTTCTGGGCCAGCTCGACAGGCGTCGCCTGTCCCTTGTCCAGAGCGCCCTCCAGGCCCTTGAGTGTGCCGCGATCCTGGCCCAGGGCCAGGTGAAACTCGCTCAGCCCGCACTCGAGCTGGCGCCAGGCAATCAATGAATTTGTGAGCATCTCCAGCTGCGAATTGATTCTGCGAATTGGAGCATGAAATTAGTGAACGGGTAAGGAACATTGATATCGATTTGCTTACCTTGCATCTGCCTCGTCCCAGGCGCTGTACATGTCGCTGACCTCATCCTTGAGATGCTTGTGGAACTCCTGCTCGGCGCTCATCAGGCTGGACACATCGCAGGTGCCCGTAGAGGCTTCCACCACCTGGTTGCCATTGCTGTCAGTTACAGTGATGGCCACCACGCCGCCGCCTCCAGCAGGCTTCAGCTCTGCCGGCTGCTGCTGCTCGTGCTCCTGCTCCTTTTTCTGATGAAGTTGTTCGGACTCCTGTTGCAGCTGCTGCTGCAGCTGCTCCTGTTGTAGACGTCGCTCCTGGCGCGTCAACCAGCTGTGCACCGAGGCGTTCAGGCGCAGCATGTTGGTGCGATAGCTGCTTAGCTGTGTCTGCTCGAGCTGCAGTTGGAAGGAAAGCGCGCATGGTTATGGTCAGCTGCTTCATGCTAATTGGAGTTAACTCACCTTTAAGGCCTCGACGGCTACCTGTATGGCTGGCTCTGTGTCGAGCAGCTCCGGCGTGGACTTATCGCCCAAGCGGCGCAGCGTGTGCTTCAATGCGCTCATCTCCTGCTGCAGCTTGCGTGCGCTCGCCGCATTCTCGCTCCAGTTAAGCAGATCCTCCCAAGCAGCCAATAGATCTGCAATATAAGTAGAAAAAAATAAATTAGAGTCAGAGAAAGCTAAGCTTGATAATTGGCGCACTTTGCTTTGGATTCGGTTTGTGGATAACTTGTAGATTTCTTTGCGAATTGGCAGCCCTTTGCATGCCTTTCCCTTTCCCTTGGCGCGGCCAACGCCAAGGCAAAGTGAAACTTTTATTTGTTTACCAAGCCGAAAAAAACAAAATAAAGCAAAAAACTTTTCCACTAAGCGCTAGAGTGGAACAACAGGGGAAAATGTGTGTGTGTAATGTGAAACTGTGAACGTGTGGGAGACAGCAATTTTTGCAATTGCAACAAAAATGGGCTTTAAGTGCAGTCCAGGCGACGCCCCATAGAATAGAAGCTGTTATACCCTGTAGTCTGTTAGTTGGATGCAAGGGGTAGTTGAGTTAACAATTCATGCAGTTCAGCTAAATATTAACAGAGTAAAGCTCAACATTACACTTGATTAAACCAGTTGCTCAGCAAGGTGGATTTTCAACCAATTCCACCAACAAGCGTGAAAAACTGGTGAAAACTTAAAATTGCCGAAACTTTGGTGATCCACTTCGTGTAAAATTATTACTTGAGTTATTCGAGCAAGACTACAGTAGAAAACGCTGGCTTTAAAACTATTTGCAAAGCTTTACAGTAAAGTTCGTGACAGGCGATCAATTTTAGAAAATCCACAAAAAAGAGTGAAAACGGTGAGAAATTTAAGTGGAAAACCATCAAATCAAAACTTTACGTAAAAGTTCAAGAATTACGATGGAATTTTCAATTTCGAAAATTCAAAAATAGGGTGAGAAATTTAAAGTTCAAGTCATTAGCAAGTAAATCCACAAGTAAATGTGAAAAATAGGTGAGAAACTGTTAGTTTGAAATAGGAAGATAAATACTTAAAGCCAATTTGTTTCACAATTCCCAACTTGATTTAATCATTACAAGAGTTCTTAGAAAGCAGCACGTACAGGGTATTGTTCAGTCACAATGCTAGTTGAATTTGTATAATAAACTGGTGGGCAGAAACCTAAACTTGACACGCGTTTGTTTGGATAGAATCAAACGCTGGGCGAACTTGCTTTGTTAAAATAAACTTTGTGTGGGGCAGGGCAGAAAATAGATGCCACAAAGCTGCTTGCGGCCAGAACTTACCCGAGATAAATAAAAGATTGCGATAATCAGAAATAGTTTTGAGTGCAACCGACTCGTAGCAAGGCTGCGGCACAACTAAGCGGCTTGTGGCTGGGTTAATTGAATTGTAAATACGTCGATTACTTTCACCCAAACGCAGCAGGTGGATGCGATTGAGCCTGAGTTTGGCAATAATAATCAAACGCACTCAGATTGGCAGCCAGCGCACGTAGCACTCACTACGCAATACACCACGACGACGACGACGACGCACATGGAAGAGGACCAGGTCCAAAACACAAACCGAACTTGTTGGCAGCCAAACTGAAACTGGTTGACTGAACTTGTGCCTCTCCAGCTGCCAGCTGCCAGCTGCCAGCTTGCAGCGAGCCAAGCCCACAACAGCAGCAGCAACAAATCGCAGCAACTCGAGCGCAACAAAACGATCGAGCAACAGGCGCACAGTGGTGCGAAAGTTAAAGAAACTTGTTTGTAAAGTGAAACAAATTGAGTGAAGCTTTGATATGTGGATACTATATAGTATATATATATATACATATATTTATACATAACAGCCCTTCGATAACTGAAATCGATAACAGCAATCGATAACAATAATCGACACACACAATCGATATATACAATCGATAACCATAATCGATATCACGCAACTAAAATCTCTGTTTTCATATGCCTTATACTGATTTTTCAGCCAAAATATAAATTTCCTTATTATCCAACACAAGCTCCTGTTGCTTTCAGTCCACTGTGCGACACTTCCTTAGAAATCTCGCAGATTATTGCGCCCAGTGCATTAGATGCTCTGCCTGTTTGATGGTGCGTGGCATTGTGGGACATCATCTACGCACTTTGCAGCCAACGAAAACTCGTAATCTTACGCGGATTGCACAACGCTCTGGTCCAGTCGGGTTTTCTACAGGCTAAGCGGGGAAGGGGAGTCCCGGCAGGTGGACATTATCAGGCAACAACCCCACGCCTTGTGCCATGATTTGCACACTTAAACCCAAACGTGGGGCGTGGCAGGGCGGGGGGCTGGCGAGTGAAACGCTCGATCATCATAATAGCTTGAGGTTGTATTTAAGCTCTCGGCTGGATAGCTGAAGCTGGCTTAAAGACTGCACATAAAATTGATTAGCAATTTGCAGAAATGGAAATTGTTTAGCAGCGACTTTCACTTTAATCAGCAATTAGTAAATTAATTGCCAATCACCCGAGATTGCCACAGTTAGGCATTTTGAATTGCATTCAAATTGAATTCTAATCGCGCAAGAGAAATGCTCATAAGGCAAACATATCTCTTCCGCGATCAGCTTAGCTCAGTCGCGGGTTTTCTTTGTTTTCTGCTGACTTTGCCAAGTGAAATTGTTTACATTTCGTCACGCAGCTAAAAAAAAAAACACACTGAAAAAATGCAAATGCAGCCACAAACTGTTTTTTTTTTTTTTTGTTTTTAAATGCAACAACAACTGAGCGAGAATCCGATGACCCAAGGGCATTGACGTGCGCTCACAACTTGGCAAAAAAAAAAACGAAAAACGCGATAAAAAGAAAAATCGCATTCTCGCAAATTTATTATGTGGGTGTTGCTCGGTGGGAGGTGTTGACATGCCTACGTATTTACACACACACACACTCAACACAAACACACACCCACACTCTCAAACACACACACACACACACACACACACACATGTCGTGTGCAGCTGTCAGAGAACTCAACAGACACGCTTTCTAAATCATTTCCAAAATCTTTCTATCTGTCTCTTAACCTCTTTCTCTTGCCGCAATACTCTGTTTTAGAATTTAATTAAGTCTTTTCTCTTTCTTCCACACTTACTCTATCTCGCTCACTCATTCTCTTTCTCCCTCACTTGCATTGTCCATCTCTCTCTTTCTCTAGATCTCTGACATATTGCCTCTCTTTCCCTGACTTACTCTGGCTCGCTCTTTCAGACTCTGACTTTTTTTCTCTCTTGCTCTTTCTTTCCCTCTCTGACACATTCTCTATCCTCCTCTACCTACCCACCTTAACTCGCTCTCACTCTTTCTCTCTGTTCCTCAATCTCACTGCCTCTCTCTAACATAGTCGCTAGCTCTTTCCTATCTGTCTCTCCTCCTTTCTCTCCCTCTCTCTCTCTCTCTCTCTCTCTCTCTCTCTCTCTGCCACACTAAGCCCTCTCTCTCTCTCTCTCTGAAACACTCTTTAGCTCTCTCTCTCTCTCTCTCTCTCTCTCTCTCTCTCTCTCACTCTGTCACACTCTTTAGCTCTCTCGCTGACACGCTCTCCAGCTCTCTACCTCTCCCTTCCCTACGACACACTATATTTCGCTCGTGTTCTCTCTCTCTCTCTCTCTCTCTCTCTCCATTTCAGCAGCTTTACCCGATTTGTTGTAAGGAAATCGAGAATCGCAAAGGCTTAAGGAACTGCCTGTGCGTGTCAAGGACTCATAAACCAAACGCGAATGCGACAAAACAAGGGGTGTGGCAGCAGAGAAGGCGGCACGATTCTTGTCTCTTTACAAAACATATTTACTTAGTAATAGAGAAACGAGCCAAATAAAGCGGGTGAGGTAAGCGCCAGAGTTGCCAGCCACCAGAAAAGTATTTATATGGAGTCAACAAGAGTTCAGAGTCAGAAGTTCACAAAGCGCGCGCGGACTCATCAAATATTTGCCAAAAATAATCGTGAATAATTATGCGAGACAAGCAGCAGCAGCAGCAACAACAACAAACGATGACAACAATTATAAACAATTAGCAAAAAAAAATATTTAATAAAAAAAGAGAAAAAATTGTGGCCAAAAATAAATAGCTTAGCAAACTTTTGCATATTTCTGAAAATGAGATTAGCGCGCGAGCTAGAAATATGCGAAATATGAAATGAGTAAAAATTAATGAGATTAGCGCAAAGCTGCGAAATATTTGCTAAAGAGTCGTTAGCCCCGGGCAGGTTTCGTATTAAATAATAATTAACTATGGCTAACAATTTTAATTAGTCCAAATAGAATTTGTTTTAAAATTTCAAAAATAATTTTAAGCTGTGTAATTTTTGTACTAATTTTCTGTTTTTTAATGAAAACAAGAATTCTAGCTTAATTCTCAAGGCTCATTCACAATTTCTGTACTCTTTAGCGCTTCGTATCCCCGTTTTCTCTCTCTCCCTCTCTCTCTCTCTTAATGCTCTCTCTCTCCCTCTCTGTTTTGATTTAATATAACAAATGAAGTTATCAAATTTCTCTCCCTACTTTCCCCTTTTCTTTCTCATTTAATCATATATAAAAAATCTAGTTCTATACAAGCACAATTCCTATTCTCTTTTTTTCTCTCTCTATCTCTCTCTCTCTCACACACACTCTCTCTATCTCTCTCTCTCTCTCTCTCTCTCTCTCTCTCTCTCTTTAATTCTCCCCTCTCTTTTTGTTCGTTCCCTATAAGAAATCTAGTTGTCCACAAGCTTAGAGAACGGCCCTGCTTCGAATCGATTACCCTTTCATATTAGCTCAGTGCGCTTATTAATTAATTAAATTAATGGATTAGTTTACGAAAATGTTATAAGTTATAAACCAATTCAATATTTTTAGATTAGATTAGTAACAGAGTTTGTTTACAATTAGATTGATTTGTTAGTTGACTTTTACAGCCTAACCTAACCTAACCAAACTTTCTTGACTGTGTGGCAACACTGGCAAAAGAAACAGTTTCCATGCTTGACTGCAACTGTACTTATAGGCATTTATTTTTTGTTGATGTTGGAGGGAGGCAACGGAACATCACGCCCCGGAGACATACAAGTAATAAATGCAATTGCTTTTACGGCAATTGGAAGGTGTGTTTGCCCAGACTCGACTTACTGCAGCAGCAGTAGACAGCAGCAGTAGCAGTAAGTGAGGCGGTTAAATGCCACAAAAAAACTTTGAAACTTTAAACCGTTTATCATTCGAATTTCAATTTCAATACGATTTGATTTCATTTTTCAATGATTTAACAATTCCCGCGAATTGAAGGTCAACCGCAAATGAGGCCAAAGAAAAAAAAAAAAAAAACAAAACGAAATAAGAAAACAAAATTTCGTTTCTTATAATTAATGGATAGAATGACGCCAGAGTTGGCTTGATAAAAGCATATTTCGCTCAGAAATTAAACTGGCTAGCTAAGTTTTTTCATTATTTGTTTTTGACCCGCGTTGAACCGGGTTCCGGTTTGCCAGGGTTCACAGCGTAGAAACTTCAAAGCGGAACGCCAACAATTGACCATAAAAGTCCACTATGCGAGTACCGTTAATGAGTGTGCGTGTGTAATTGCGAGTGTGTGTGCGCGTGTGTGTTGCCAAGCTGAGCGTGAATGAAACGAAGAGCAGCAGCAATAGCTGTTGGCCATAAAGCGATGGCCATAATGCAATGCGCTGCCAAATGCAATTGTTAAGTTGCCCGGCCCGCCTCTCTACCCGGCCACGCCCCGCCACACTTTATGGCCAACAGCCAGGCTTAATTAGCCATGCAACAAGCGGGCAGCGGCAGGTGGCAAGTGGCAAGTGGCAACCCAATTTGGCATCAAACAACAACAGCTAAAGTCGGTCAAAATGTTGCAGAGCAAAAAAAAAAAAAAAAAGAATGTGGCACAAACGGTGTCTTCTGCTTCTTCTTCTCTGGTTGCAGATGCAATCAAGTTGAGAATGAGATAATTATTGGTCAAGTATCTGAAGATGAGAATATTTAGTTTGTGCGAGATTTGAATTTGAAGAGCTGTCGCTTTTCGTCTGCTTCAGTCGCGTCTTCAGATTGCCTCATTATATTAACTATATTTTCGGCCTTTTTTTTGGAATTCATGTAATCCGCTTTTATTTTTATGATCTCATAAGCGCTTTTACTCAAAAAACACTTAGGCATTTTCATGCACATTGCCCTTTGTACGATTGGATTTTGAAATATGTACATAAAAGTTTTGAGTATATTCTCAAAGACATTAAATTAATAGCAAAAAGAAACATCCACTATTCCTAGTTTACTTAACAATTGAATCTTAGCCCTAAGACTAAGTTTATATAAATGTAGTATTTGTCTAAACATAGTTTATTTCAAAATGATTTTTAAATTTATTTTGAAAACTTTTCATTCCTAGAGAAACTTGCACAACCTTGTCGAAAGTACAATGTGGAAATAATTGGAATTTTAGCTCAGACTGAAACTAATTGAAGATTTGTTGAGTAATTATTTTTCAAAGATTTGATATGCTTATACACTGAAAAAAAAACATAGAGGCAATTGTAAAATCTTCGAATGAGCAGTTTTTAATAGAAGCTTTAACAATTTATTTGATAGCTCAGTGTGAATTTGTTCAATTATACACTGGCAGAAAAAGTCGAACAGGGTTTTTAGCTGGAACTGGAACTAGTTAGAAAGGTTTTACTGCATATAGCTGGAACTGGAACTAGTTCCAAAAGCTTTAAGAGTTTAGTTTAAAAGCTTGCAATTATTTTCATAGCTCAATATGCAGTTTTATCAAATTTACACTGACAGAAAAAGGTTTATTTTCTTCTCAGCTGAAACTGGAACTAGTTAAAAACCTTTTAGCGCAACCTATATATCGAAAAGCTAGGCAAGCGCATTAAGAGAAACTTCTACATTTAATTAACAGTTAATTTATGCATGTTTCATTTTATACACTGCACGAAAAGACTATCACAATAATAATATAATCATAACACGAGAGCAGCGGCTGGAAAAAATCTAGTTTTTCTACTCCGCATGAGTTTATGAATAATGCAAAGGTTTAATTAGCTCAGTTTTTTTTAAGTGTGTGCCCCTCTATACCCCTCCTCCAACCAACTACACTCAAACATATTTCACTTTCGTCAGAGCATTTAGTGTCCAATTAGTATTTTATCTGTTTTCCTCTTATCTACCTCTGTCTCATCTTCTTCTGCTTCTTCTTCTGCTTAACAACATCATTTACACCTGTTTTCAATTATGAGCGATAAGTTTCCCTTTGGCGGAGTCTGTTTGCTTTCGCATTGGCTCATCTCTATGCACATAACGGTGTATTTACCTGGCTCCGACGATGAGCGCGACGTGGAGGCCGATGAGCTGGCCGATGATAGCATGCCCGAAATGTCCGTTTGCACGGCGACACTTATTTTGGCCATTATTGTCGCCAGTTTTGCTCACACGCCTTACACTCTCTCTCTCTCACTCTCGCTCGCTTACTCCTGGGCCACCCTTGGCGGCTTCACCGTGACCCACTTAAGGTTACTTGGCCAGCTGTTTGTACGCCAGGCGGCGCCACTTGAAATCAATTTTCGAAATTAATTTGCGTTTTTAAACATTTCAATTGAATGTTTACTTTCAGAGTGGGGCGTTTTTTTTTTGTTGTTTCGTTGTTTTTTTAGAGATTTATTTACACGCTGTGCGCTGACCTCGAAAAGTTGGGAAACTCGACGGTAAACAATAAGAAAACCCAACGCCAGCAGCCGCTGCACTCTTATAACGACACTCTTATACACTCTTATACGGGCAGGCAAAAA
The DNA here is from genome assembly GCF_030788295.1 of Drosophila virilis. NCBI lineage: Eukaryota > Metazoa > Arthropoda > Insecta > Diptera > Drosophilidae > Drosophila > Drosophila virilis. The sequence goes on from NC_091545.1 coordinate 4,969,875, forward strand.
CACGCGACTTTTATGAATGGGTGGCAATATTTGATGAGGTTTGTTGAGATTCGTTTTGTTGTTGCTATCACAGTTAAATTATTTAGTTTGATGGAAAGGAGATTCCTGTATAAAAATAGTTAAGCGAGTTCTTAAAGCGCGCGGAAGCACAGTGAAAAACAGTTAGAAGCAACGACGACAACGACGACGACTGCGACGGCGACGACGGAAGCAGAACCGCTTGGAACGCACGCTGAAAATGAACTGAGACGGCGACGACGACGACGACGTTTCAATGGTTTTTGGCGCAGCAGCTTTCAGGTAGAGAGCGCAAAATGAGAGCGAGAGAGAAGAGCAGGCGGCAGAGCGCGCAGCGGCAGCCAAATGTTAACTTTTGAACTTGGTTTCACACGTGTGTGTGTGCTGACTCAATATATGCACGTATGTATGTGTGAGCGTGCGTGTGTGTGCCGTCAAAAACAACAACAAGAGCAGCGCAGGCGTCAATATGTAGCAGCGAGACGACGTCATTTTCAAAAGCAGATGATATGCGATGATAGCAGCAACAACAATAGCTAATGACGACGACAAGCGCGCACAAACACGCACATGCACGCACAAACACGCAAGCTAAAGCCACAGTTTAAGAGCTACAGCTTCGAGCGCCGCACTAAGCGCGCCACCTAGCGCCCTTTTGCTGTTACCCATTGCCCTCAACGTGTGGCTGTCCTCATAAATCTTTCTGTTTACAGTTTACGAGCTGTTTGGCATTTTTTCAGCAAATGATTCAATAAATTTTAAATATTTCCGCCTTGTTGAAAAAAAAAAGACTGACGTCAGCTGCAAGAGGAAAATTTGCTCAACTGGTGATCAAAACAGCGCATAAATTTAAATAAATTATCACAGCCAAAAACACACATTTTGTGCCAGCTACAGTTTGTGAGGCATGTGCAAAGCAAAGACACATTTAGCAAAGGCACAGTGGCTGCACAACTGTATGGGATTGCGTTTGGTTAAAAAAAAATAAATTCGTTTTTGGACGTGAAAAATTAATTTGAACCAAATTCAATTAAATGCCTCAATTCATTCCGAGTACAAGTGTGTGGCCCATAAACCGTGCATCAGTTGAAAAAATTAAATTAGTAAAGTTGAGTAAGAATTAAGCCAAAAATATTAAACAAAAATCAAGATTGAAAGAAATCTAAGTACTAATATTAATTTTGGTTAAACATTTGACAAAAACACAAGCATAATTAACAAAATTACGTCTAGCTAAACGAAAACAAAAACACCAATTATAAAATATTTTATAGATAATAATACGATTATTTAAAAAAATTATATATCAAAAACTAAAACAGTTTTAAATGCATTGGTGTTCTTTTTTTTTCTTCATATAAAAACGGTAATTTTTATTTGCCAAAAAACGGAAAAAATAAATGCGCAAAATAAATAATATTTTCTTTCACTTTAAAATAATATTAAAACAAATGCAAAATTAAATTCGATGCAAAATGCGTTTTGTCAAATGCAAAAACAAAATTTTTCCAAATCATAATAGTTATACAAAAATAATACAAAATAGTATATATAAAATAAAAAAATAAAAAAAAATAGAGAGAAAAAAAAATACTACAAAATTAATTCGCTTGGCAAAATTTACAAGGCACAAGGTTTGACAGCCACTGTTCACTGTTGCACTGTTTCAGAGCAAACCCCGAACGCCGGCAAAGAGACGCTCCAGCCGCCCCATGGGCCGATTGACCAGCGCATAGAGCGACCGCAGCGTCCCGGCGAGGAATCTATAGAGCGTAAAGTGCTCCAGCATATTGCTCAGATCCATTACAAACTCAATCAATCGGGCCACAAAACGCGTTATGGGCGCACACTTGCACTCGGCGATGGGCGTGGCAATTGCAGCAGCAGCAGCAGCAGCAGTAGCAGCAGCGGCAGAAGGGGCAGCGGCAGCAGTTAAGTTTCCAGTTGCAGTTGGGATTAGATGACAGCCTGCTGGCAAGGACTCACCTTTTGTCTGGCCGGCGCAGTGTGTCGATAGCACCGTGCCAGGCGGACCCCTCAGCACGGCCTCCAGGCAGCGTATATTGTCACGGCAAGTGTTGATTATCTCGTTCTGAAAAACAGAAATTGTAAGACAAATTAGCTTAATTTAAGTCAAAAGTTTATGAAATCTTAAATCTGCATTTGCACTGACCCAAAATAAACTTAAGGCTTAGCTCTAAAAGAATTGTTTTTATATATTTTCTGACTAATCAAATTTGGAAGCACAACGGTAAAGTAAATAGCAAACAAATTGCTTAAAGCTCCATTAAAGCTTAGCAATTATAAACTTCCCTTGCCTAAATATTCCTGTATGTATTATAGAAAAAGCTGAAACAGAAGTATAAACGGACATTTATGTGTCAAAGCTAGCATCTTTTGATGTTTAGCGTAAATTCCACTTAAAGCTTAGCAGAACGTTCAATTAAAGCTTTGCCTAAAGCTCGCCTAAAGCTTCATTATTCTTAGCTATCTTTAGGGTCGTTTTCCGAATACTTAAAAATTAGTTTCTCCATACAAACTTATAAAGAAAAAGCTACTTAGAGCTAAGAGCTTTTATCTGGTAAGAAAGACCTTTTAAACAAATGAATAAAATCCGATTGGATAAATATAGGACACAGCTCCAATTGGAACAATCGTAAATGCGAGTTTTTCTATAAAATGAAGTCTGTATAGATTTATCTTTAGCATCTGTCTGGGGGGATACTTAATCTCCTTCTTTTTTTCTCCTAGCCCACATAAAGGAATTTCTCTTCGGGAACTTACATAATCCTCGGGTCGCAACAGATGACAGCGTATCTTGAGGGCGCGCGTATCCTCGAGTCTGTCGCGACTCTGTTGCAACAGGGAGCGCATCTCCTGTTCCCCATCCTCAGAATCATCGCCGCTCGACGAGGAAGTCGCCGGTATCAGCTTGATGCACTTCTCCAGATTGCGCGACGAGCGTCTGCGCTCATCGGCGGTCACGGTGCGGCGTCGGCGCGTCGATGTGTCGCTCTCCGAGGTGCGACGCAACAGCGACTGGGCCGAGTGGCTCATGCCGGCCCCGAATTCCAGCTTACGGCCCACGGATTCAGTCCGGGTAGTTGCTGGCAGCTGCTGGCTGGCCATTGCATGCTTGGGCGTCATCAGAGCCGTGGCCGAGGAGGACAGGTTTGCGGTGGTCGCCTGCTGCTGTTGCTGCTGCTCCGTCTGGCAGCTGATGGCCTCCGCCATGTCTGCAAGGATGTAAGGATTAGCTTGCTGGAGAGAACTCTCTCTTAGGGAATTGTGCGCTTACCTTGACACGACTTGCGTCGCACTTCGAGCGTCTTGCGGCGGCGCTCGTACTGCAGCTCGAGGGCGCGCTGGCGACGTGCGTGATCCACGCTGCTGCTAAACGTCTCCTGGGTAATGTGTAGGGCCTTCTGCTCGTGCTGCTGCAGCGAGTCCATGCGCGGCGGCGAAAACGAATCCAAATTGTTGGCCGCCGACAGCGAACTGCAGCAATCCGACTGCGAGTCAATGAAATTGCTGCAAAGCACAAAAAAAAAAAAAAATAATGCATATAAATTATATTTGATCTGATTTCTGATGGGCAAACTACAAATAGTTGACGTCCAAGATTTCTTGGCACACATCCGTGTCTCGGGTACTCACCGATAGTCATCGCCGAATTCCAAGAGACGACGCGCCGCATCCGAATCAAAGCCCTCCGAATAGTTCTCCGAATTGTATTTCTCTTGATAGTTGTCCCAGGCTGTCTCCGAGATGCTGCTGTGATGCTCCTCAGTGCTCAGCTCTATGGCAGAAAATCGAAAATAAAGATCAGTTAGCAATGTTTTAGTCGGGGGGTTTTTTTTTGTGGGCGGGTATTTTGTGGGGTGCATTTCGTGGTACCTTTTTGCCTGGGTACGGGCGTGCGTGCTTGTGAGAGAAAGATTTATACAATAGATAGACAAGAGAGTGTTAAATAGATCTGTGTTTGTGCCTCTTGTGGCATATAAAGCTAGTGAAACGATTTGAGGCAGGGTTTCCAGATAACTTAATTGCATTAACTAGGATTGGGCTTATTAATTTCTATCTTCGATTTGTTAAATGCATTTGTTTTGGTTATTACAAACTTTGAACAAATAAATCTCTAAACGAAGTTAGCTAAATATAAGCGACAATCCCAAGCTTTCTTTTTTTTATAAGACGCGGACTCCATTTTCACCTATCTTCCGACTGCGAAAATAGTTTTCTCTACGTGGTTGCAAATTAGAACTTTGAGTTTTTATAGCGTGATATAAGAAATCACAATATGCGAAAATACGAAAGAAATTAATTTTACAATGAAAGTGAGTTTGAAGCCAAACGAAAGATTAAAAATAACAGTTCACATAACGATTTTCGCCTATTTTCCACTGTTGCGGGTGGAATTGCGAAAATGCTTAAATACGTATATATCAAGTTCTTAATTATGAAAAATTAGCAAACTTGCAAACGATCGAAGCTCATTTTCCACATGTTGTGAATTTTCCAAATAGTTTGCAACATGTCTCAATATAACATTTATAAAGATCCTGACATTTGAAACGTTAAAGCATAAAGAGAGATCTTTGGATTTTAACAAAAGTGTTAAACAATTTTGAACGTATTTTAAGAAAGATCTTTGAAAATGTGTTTGAATTGCACGAGAAGTGTGAGACACGTCGCGAATTAACTTTCACGACAATCCTTTAAAATAGGTTTGAAGCCATTTGGATAGTAAACAAACATTTTTCAAAAATGTCAACTTCCTAGTTCAATCCTCATCAATCATAAATTATCTGTCAGTTGCAACAAGAATTTGAATATCTATAGATGACTGTTAATTCAATTGTTTTTCCTTTGACAAAGTTCTTTTTAAGAATTTAACTAGAATACCTCAATGATTAATAGAAACGTATGTATATGAAAAACAAAAATAAGATAAGGGGCGAGTGAGAAAGATGACATCACGATCGAATGTATATATATATATTTATATATCATTTATGGCAAGTGGGGCAGTGAGCCCCATCGTTTCAATAACAATATAGCACACTCCACTAAAGATAATCAGCCCAGTTTTGACCACCTCCGTAGGGGCCCCCTTTGTGCCGCGTTGCACTCACCTGCTTGCTGCTCGTCCTCGTGCATGTAGTTGGAGAGGGCTGCGAGTGCGCCCAAACGGATTTCGCTGGCCATCAAAGCGGCTGTGGTGAAGGAGCCCACACGGAACTTGGGCACCATGAGCTGAGACTCGGCATCGGCCTCGGTGGTCGTGGGCTCGTCCGTTTTGGGGCTGCCCTTTTGTATGCTCAGCAGTGCATTGGTGAACTCTTGCAGCTGCTGCGAGGACATCGACTCGCAGGATTTCATGAGCGTCTGCGTAAGATCGCCATGCGCCTCCGAGCCCGAGTCGGACTTTTTGCCGCCGGAGGCGGCAGACATGCGCTTCTTGCGGGCACGCCGGCGCCGCAGCGAACCCTTGCTGTCCGCTTTGCGTGCCGCATTGCTGCCCGTGCCCGAGGAGGAGGCGGCACGTGCCCGTGGACCCGGCGACAGCGAGTCCAAAGCACTCTCACTGATCGAATGGCTGGCCAGGCCCGGCGGCGAGCTCTGGCCGACGGCGGCAATCGTTGTGGTCAGCTGAGCGGCATCGGTGGTCAGCTGCGACAGGCAGGAGACGGACCAGGGACGCTCCGACTTGCGACGCGTCTGCGGACGCTTGACGATCTTTACGTTCAGGCTCTGATTGCTGCTGCCATAGCCCAGGGGCGTGGCCGGCTGGCCAATTGGTTCGGCGGAGCCGCCAATGCGTTCCGTTGAATTGCCATACGAGTTGGTGCTCGTCTGCAGGCACGTCGCAATCGAGTCGGTGAATCCCTCCGAGGAGTCCGAGTTGCCGCCACAAACGAGACCCGTCTGTGGCATTGAGTCCGTTTCGCTGGCCTCGCCGGAGGCCTCGCAGTCATCCGGCTTGCTGGGCGCCTCAAGGGCGTGGCTGCGCGTCAACAGCTGCGGCGTCGACGGCTGATGCTCCAGCCATTCCTGCAAAGAGTTTCGAATAAAGATTAGTTGGTGTGTGTGTTGATTGTGGAATGGTTTTGGCATACCTCGACACGCTGCTTGATGGGACCGGGCATGGTCAGTTCGCGCTTCTTGACCGTCGAGGAGATTTTGATGATGGAATGTTTCTGCTTCGTTGGCGTCTTCAATGCTGCCTCCTGAGCGTCGCGCACCAAATGCTCCGCTTCGAGCACAAGCTGCTTGATTGAATCATGCGAGACCTTGCACTGCAACGAGAGAGGGAGTAGAGCGAGAGAGAGAGAGTTAGTTAATGAGCATGGCGAATTGTAGTTGTCGCTTGGGTCATTCTGCTCAAGTGACGCAGCCGAAGAACAATTTAGCGTAAATTGAGGGCGTATGAGGAAGTGTAACAACAGCGAGTGAGAGAGAGGAAGGGAGAAACTTAACCAGATCATGGGCAGAGAGAGGAAGAGGCAGGCTGAATGCAGCGAGTGAGAGAGAGAAAGAAACTCAACTGGAGGGCAAGTTAGAGAGAGATAGAGAAAAAGTGGGAAGGAAGGGAGAAACTGGACTTATCAGTAAGTTCTGCGAATTGAAGCAGCGGGCTTCTCGCTTATCGCTCTCGTTTGTTTAGCTCAATTTCAATTCATTCGCTTCGTTCATTTGTGCAGCTGCATTTTATTCATTATTATTCACGCGCATTCATAAAGTTTCAGCAAAATATTCACATGATTTGCTTTTTAGCTTATCTTTATTTCTATTTGCATTTTCTTTTTTTTTTTTCTCTTTCTATTTTTCTCCTTTCTTACACTTTCTTATCTTTTTGTGTTCTGTCTTAACGCGTCAATCAAGTGGATCGAGCGGAGTTTGCTTCTATTTATTTTTTTTTTTTGTGTTATTCAAGGCCTTGCCAAATTGGTGTTTACCCAAATGTGATGTCATTTTGCATACCCTGTAAACGGATATGATAGACCTTGAATTGTTCTGCCAGTTAAATAGTTAAATAATCGATAGTTGCAAATTTATCGATAGTGAAAAAAATCGAATAAAAAATTTGCGGCTTTCATTTGAAGTAAAAGGCTAAATTCGAACGAAAAGTTTCTTTAACAATAAACGATTTTTTTCTATTGCTTTTGTTAATGTAAAAAAAATAACGAAACTATCGAATTATCGATATATTGATTTGAAGTAATTTCTCTTTCTACAATAGGACTAATAAAAGTACACTTCATATCAGTAAATTGATTGGCTGTGGATATATATTTAACATATATTTTAAGTATATGCCAGATTCTTCTCTGGAGTATGCTCTACTCGATATCGACATATCGAAAAGCTACTCATAGCACAGTTTATAGGATAGTCGACAGTCAAAAGCACAGCCATTTGATTAATCTTCTATTTACTCAGTTGCATTTTAATAACAGAATCAATAAAAAAGGATTGAAAAAAAATAAATGCTGAAAGAGCGACAACAGCTGTTGCTTTGACTTATATTTGTACATAAACAAAAACAAACTTTTCTTAACAAATCCAAACGTAAATTTGACGAAATCAATTTGATTGTTCAACCAATTAGAACCTTGTAAGACTGCCAAACAAACAGAAAGACAAAAAATCAGCGAAGCGTTAATAATGTTTCGATTGTTTTTGTGTATTTTTTTTTTTTTCACTTCTTCTAAATATTACAAAACTGTTGCCTCTCGAAAATGGTACAAAAAAAAAAAAACGCAAACGTTAACCTTTTGACAAAAAGGCATTAAAACTAAATGGTTAATTGCAAATTGTGTTGCACAATTGAACAATTCCAAGGTAGATTCAGCTTTCGAGTGTCATAAACTGAGTCAGACGATGCCGTCAGCTGGCGTACAGTGTCTGCCAAATGCAACTTCACGTAGATACACGTAACATGTATATCTGAAGTTAATTTTGCAGAAAGTTTAGCTGTGGCTGTGTTCAACACATGCTTCAATTTTATTGCTAATCTTTGGATTAATTTAATTAACAGTTTCCTGTGGACAGCTTCGGCGACAGGCCGGCCACGCAGCCAGTTTGAGCTGCATTGTGAGTGTCAAACTGCGTGCAGCACAACAAACAAAAAAAAAACGAACACACAAACGGAAACAATTTTTCCAAATGTGCAAATGTTCAACGTTTTACAGAGTTGCTGCAGTTGTTGCTGCTGTCCAACTCGAGGCGAGCATAAAAACAAACCAACAACAATTGAAAGGCCTTTGCGATTGGGCGTTTGTGATAATTAAAGGCAATTATATGAGTTTGGCTTTTTGCTTAGCCATTGGCCAATTAACTTAAACTGGAAACTTTAACCACTCGACTAGAGCTGGGTAATGGCCGAATCTCGTGCGTGAGAGTGTCACGATAGTTGTGCGATAGTTGTTGGTGCAAGCTTTAAGCAACAAGTTCAGTTGGACTTTAGCTAAGGCTTTTAGTTGTTTTTTATGCGATATGTTAACGATATTTATACGATAGTACTAGATGAATATTGAATAAATTTATCAAGGAAATAGTTTAGATAGTCCGTGGTAAACTTACGTCGGAGTTGCCACGAATGTTATGCGATAGTTTTATGGCGCCGATCGATAGTTAAGCGATAGTTTTTGGCATGCTCGTATACTCCACAACGGTCACGTAGCCACTTTTGATAAGGAACTTCATAAATTTAGCTCATAAATATTTATAAATGCCGGAATAAATGTTCAACTCTACACAGTTTTATTTTCTCTCACTTCCTATGCGATAGCTGAACGATAGTTTTTTCGTTTTTATCTTATGCGTATCTGCTGGCGCCAGACAACTTTTGGCCAACAAATTCTTATAATAACACAAGCAAGCATTCATGGACTTACTGGAGTGCATGTTTCTGCAGTTTTCTTTTGTTGCCAGCTACTCACGCGCCCATCTCTAGTGCGGCCAGAGGCTATACAGTGGCTGACAAACTGTTGAAATGTCTATGGACAGCTTTAAGTTTTTGTTTTTTTTGGGGCCTTGACAATCGTCGCGGTTCTTTTTTTGTCTTTTGCCAATTTAATTGCACTGCGGCACGCACGCAAATCGCGAAATTTAATCGCGAATGAGTGTGCGCAGTTTGACAGGCACTGTGCGCGCTTAATTACACACTATTTTGTTTGTTTTTCGTTTTTTTTTTTTTTTTTTTTTGTTTAAGCAAAATGCAAATTACGCGAAAAGCGAACAATAACAACAAGTTTAAACAAACAATAATAATAATAATAATAACAATGGCAAATGCTGCTTTCTATTGTTTGTCTATCTTTTGTTACAGTGTATCTGTATCTGTGTGCAACTGTATCTGTATCTTTTGTATCTGTAGCTGTAGCTGTAGCTACTACAACCGGCGGCGGCAACTGCGCGACGCGTACTGAAAGTTCACATTTGCGAATTCAAATACAATCGAAGATTTTGATAATGGCACCAAGGTGCGGGGCACAGTGCACTGCCGATAAGATAAACGCCGTCAAATGTATCGAAAATGTTCAGTTTGGCCCGTCATCGAGGTATCGAGATTGTCATCGATTTGTTTACTGCGCCTATTCGACGTACTCGTTGACTAGTTGACTTGTTTTAATATCTATTATATATATTTACTTTACTTTCTGTTAATTTTTGTTAACAAGTCAATTGAGAGCTCGTTTTATTTCAGCGACATGCGAGTGCGTTGCGATAAGATAAGATTTGGCATTATTAGATGAGTTTTTAGTTCGATTTGAGTTTTAAATGGTCGCAGCGAACGTCATCGATGTTTGGTTATCAGCTCAGCTGGCTATCTCTCGCTGGCATCGCGCCATCAATTGATATGCAAGCACACAGATTTGCATTGCGACATGCATAAATTAACAAAAATAAAAATAAAATCGTGTAAAAAATGGCGAAATGCGAAATTTGTCAATATTAATCAAAGCGACGCGAATTTCACTCTCAATAAATCAGCGCACGCAACGCAGTCTTTGGGCCGGAGACTCTCTGGAGCTGGTACTGCCCTCGGGTGGATGACAGTGAAAACTGCGTGCGACAGACTTGAGTCTGGATTGGACTGAGGGGGATTCAACTTGTGCTGCAATCGACTTGTCAGCGACAAATGCAAATGACGCACACACAAGAGCAACAGCCAACAGCCGAGAGCATACATAAGTAACATGTTGCTGGTATTGCCGATGTCTGGCCAAATAAAAGTGAGAGTTGGATAACAAAAAACCAGACATTGCTCATGTCCAGCCAGTTAATAATTGCTTCACTAACAGCCAAAAGGGTAGTCGTCAGTGCTTAACCAGACCAAGCATACATGCAACATTGAGAATCGCAAAGAGAGGCGAACATTAATGCATGAGAACATGGCATTTATGTAAGCGTTGGCGATTCTTACAAGTCAATTATAAGCGAAAGATACTTTTAGAATTCTATTTGCTTTCAAAATAAAGTTCGATTTATTTCTTCATTTTTAAAAAATGTTTTCTTAATCGTAGAATGATCAGAGATATGCTTGCGAGTAATTTTAAAAAAATCTAGCATCAAAATATGTGAAAATCGCAGAGAAAGGCGTAATAAGCTGTTTTAGCTTGTTGAAAGCTGTTTTAGGCGTAACTTAAACATTTCTAATGATTTGTTAAAAACAATACATGTTTTTAGTTTTATAAGAAAAAGTTTTGATTATCAAGAGATTTTTAAAATTGTTGCCAATTTCCAGACCAAGTTATTTGCCAATTGTGGCCGCTCACATGCTTTCATTTCCCAACACTCGGCCTGTTGATTTCCACCCGCTGATTTTCACAAATAACTTCAGCGAATTTGTCTCAAATTACAAAGATGCTCGTTTACAGCCCATTACACGCGGCAACTTGTCATTGGACATGTTTGGGGGACATGTTTACCAGCCAAATGACACGAAAAAGCCACAAAAAGAGCTTAGAGAAATTTAAGGCGAATCCACACACACACACACACACACACACACGTACACTCACTGAGATACACACACTGAGATACACGCATTATCGGACCACCGGCAAAGTCGTTCAATTGAATCGATGGATCGATCGATACTCGCAACTCGTGTGCATTTCAAGCGAAACTGAAACCATGAGAGCCCAGCCAAACAACAAAGAGCAGCCGGCCTGTTATACATGCATATAACCGAGGCCCCAGCTCTGGGCAGGCTCAGCTTTGCTCTGAGCTCTTGGTCATGGACACGGTTGTGCGAACGTGCGACACGCAATGTGTCCAAGTCTTTGGCTGCCACACAAGATGACAAATTGCAAAGTACCGTGAATTTTCGTATTGCATTGATGAAAGGGAAACTGCAGCAGTTGTGGGGGCAGTGTACACTGAGAGAAATGATCGACTGTGCATATGAAGGTGCAGAAATAAATAGAAGAGGTCGTGTCTTGTAAGTTCGAGCTGTTTATCTCAATTTAATAAAATGTAAAATTTTAATAACTTAATTTCAATAAAATTTGCTTTAATTTTAAGCCCAAAAATAGGTAGGCTTAGATTTTTCTCAGTGTTTTGATCTTTTATAAATCAAAATAACTTTTGTCAGCGTGGCAACTAAATGCGACCAAGAGAAAGCAGACTAGAAGACATTGGTCAAGCTGTCACTGGACAAAGATGAAGCGCAGGAAATGTTTCCGCTTCCTTAGCGCAAAGAGTGAGAAAGGGAGAAGGAAAGAGGGAGAGAGGTAGAGACTTACCTTTGCTGGCGACATAGTCGCATTGCTGCTGCTCGCCTGCGATTTAGAGGACTTGGCGGACTTGGCCGGCGAGCGGGGTGGCAAACGATTGCCACCATTCTGTTGGCCATTCGGAATTGGATTTCCATTGCTGCAGTTGCTCATCTCAGTGGGCCAAACGCTGATGTTGCAGATGTCGGCGCGGCTATAAAAACTGCTGCTGCTGTTGTTGTTGTTGTTGTTGTTGTGGCACATAGACTGCAGCTGGGGGTAAGATGGAAGAAGGCAAACGAAACTTGCTTTAATTAAAAATGCCAAGAGAAGCGTTTATTTAAAAGCGAATGCCTTCTGTCTCATAATCAATCAGCCATTTCCTGCTGCAGCATTTTCGTGGATGCAGCATGGCTCTATTACAATGTGGCTGCCACCAATACCCATAAATCTAGCCCGGTCGAACGTGTCCTCGCTAACTCTGTCGTTGTCGTCCCTTTCAATTGTACAACTTGTGTATACCCTGTACTCAAAGATTAAAGGGGTATATGACAGCTATGCATGTAACAGGTATGAGTGAAATGAGGATTTTCAATTTAAATACAAGACTTTAGCTCTTTTATCGATAATGCCACATATTTCCATGTTATCGATAAATATCGATTTGAAGAAAGCATTTTTAAACATATTTTAAAGAATTTTAAACCAAAATGGAATAAGTTTGGAGCGTAATACTTTGTCTAGCATCCACGAAACATTTATTTATTTTTTCTTGTGATACTTTTTATCACTTCTTTCAAATTATAAATAATCGAGAATGCGCTTGATTTTGAACCTTAAAAACTTAAGAAATATGAAATTTGTGTTTAAAACGTTTCACAAATCGTTGCGAGGTATCTTCTAGTCGATCAGTTTGCGACTAGAGCACACTTAGTCGCCTTTTTTTTGTGTGCCGCAATGAAGAAATAAATCACACGTTTTTAGTTAATTTCGTACTTTCCCATTTTTGACGTGCGCTGCTCAGTTTTTCCTGGACTATCGCCAGCTCCGTCGACCTGTCTGTCAGTCAGTCAGTCAGCCAGCCAGCCAGCTAGGCAGTCAGCTAGGCAGGCAGCTAGGCAGTCGGGCAGTTAGAGGAGGCAGCAGCCCAGCAGCAGTTGGGAGTCGATAGTTTTGGCATCAATTTTGAATGGCAGCTGCTGCTGCTGCCGGGACGGGAGTCGGTCGCAGTTGGTGCATGATTTGCTTTCATTAACCCAACTGCTTAATCATCAGGTGCACGGGAAAACCAAAGCAGGCAGGCGGGCAGGCAGGGAGGCAGGCAGTAGGCAAAAAGAGGCGGTAGCCATTTATTGAAAAGGTGCCCCTCTCGCAGCTAGGCTCACCTTTTCGGCTGCTTGGTATTGGGCTAATGGCAAACAAAGTTGCAACAAAATCCAACAAAGCAACTTTATTGACACAAGTCAAAGTCTTTGCCAGACAGATTCAGCGATCGAATCGAAATCGAATGCGGAGACGGTGACTTGGACTCAAGAGTCCAAGACTCGCAAAACTCGAGACCTGATGGCTCAAGCCTTAAAACTCAAGGTACCTCATGCGGCCAACTGTGGGAACCTGTGTGGCATACTGCAAGCTGTCTGCAGCAACAGACTATTGTAGCATGTCTGTGATTTGTATTTGCGAATTTTGCGATTTGTGGTCTATAAATGGTAGGGCTCAAAACACTTGAAGAGTTCTCAGCGCATGTTCGGACTTGTTGCTTATTAGCTGATATATCTGGCAGACTATTAAGAAATAATGGCAATGGAAATGAAAATAAACAACGGATGAGAGATTAAGCTCAAATATTCTCTTGTTATGGTAATGAGCACATCATGCAACATTTGACATTCAGTTCGGTTTCGGCTCTTCCACAGCTGGGTAGCTGTAAGAGTTATTGCGAAGTTTTTCGCACGAAAGGGAAACTATCTGTGTAGTTGCAAGCTTTTTTGCAACCAATTAATTCTAACTGCTTGTGCAGCGAAATTCAAACACTTAGATTAGTTTTCAAATGGATTTATTTGCCGCGCAGGGCACTTATTAGAATTTATAAGTTTTAAATTGTTGCTTGGCAGCCAACTCGAATTAGTTGTGCCTAGGTTGCGATCAAAACGAAAGACTGACTGGTTATGACAATATGTAAAGCGAATCGAAACGAAACTCCAATAAGACGCTCGCCGGTTAGAGCGAAGGGCAGCAATGCAAGCAAAGCAATTCAGAAGGAGAGTGGACAGCAGCTTACAAAGAGCGCGCAAAAAAAACTATTTGCTCTTAGGCTGTAATTATGATTGTTATTTTCTGCTGTTGGATGATGTCCGCAGCCGTCGGTGTTATCTCTGCTGTTACTTGACCAAACATTCTCCCCCCGTTGGAAGGCAAGGGCTTTCAACATCATCCTGTTTGGGCAGCAAACACAGCTTTCGTACAGCTCTACGTATGACTCCAGTCGCAGTTTGAAGCACAGCAACTCTGGATACCCCATCAGATCCAGAGATCAGCTCTTGCACTCTGGCGAGTGGCCACTTCAGCGGCGGTAGATTCTCATCCTTTACAAGGACAACATCGTTAATGGAGAGTCCAGGCTGAGGAGTGCGCCATTTGGAGCGCTGTTGAAGAAGCGTCAAATACTCTTCGCGCCAACGGGCCCAGAATACTTGTTGGAGATATGTGACGCGCTGAAAATAATTAAGCCGATTGAAGTTAAGCTGCCTTAGATCGGGCTCAATGTATGATGAAGATGGCGCTGTACCCAGGAAGTGTGCGGGTGTCAAGACGTCAAGATCACCTGGATGCTCTGAAAGTGGAAGTAATGGTCGAGAATTAATAATTGCCGTGATGTGGCAGACGAGCGTACGCAGCGAATCGAAATCCAAAATGGAAGAGCAAACAGATCGATAAAAGTGGTGCTTAGCAGTCTTCACAGCGGCTTCCCATAGTCCACCAAAGTGCGGAGAGCGAGGAGGGATGAACAACCATTCAATTGATTCGGTTAGGCAAAACTCGTTAACGGCCTTGACATGCTCGTCTCTCAGGAACAGGCGGTTCAGATCTGCTAGTTCGTTCTTGGCACCTACGAAGTTTGTCGCATTGTCAGACCAGATCCTTGAAGGTCGAGAGCGAGTCAGGATGAAACGTTTTAGGGCGTTTAGAAACGATGTTGTGGACAAGTCCTTTACAAGCTCTAAGTGCACCGCCTTTGTAGCGAAGCATATGAACAGACTGATATAGCATTTCACTGGTGGCCTGTTGCGCACTTCGTTCTTGTAGTAAAATGGTCCACAGTAATCAACGCCAGTGACCATAAAGGGATACGATGTATTAAGACGATCAGCTGGTAGGTCTGCCATTATATGCTCGGCCAATCGTGGCTTGGCACGAAAACAGATTATGCATTTGGCAACAATACTGGAGACTGTTTTTCGACCGCCAATGGGCCAGTACTGGAGCCGAATCGAAGACAATAAAGCGCGAGGTCCAGCGTGTAAGTTTCGTTTATGAAAGTAAACTATGATTGCTCGCGTCACAGGATGCTGACGGGGCAATATAATCGGATGTCGCGCTGAGAAGTCCAACGACGAGTTTTTCAGCCGTCCACCGATGCGAAGTAGGCCGAAGTCGTCAAGGAATGGTGCAAGAGAGGCCATTGAGCTAGACGGTTTGACATGCCTTCCTTCCTTCAATGCCTTGTAGTCATCGCTGAGAGTAGCCATTTGCACTGACCGCAGCAACCAATGTGTGCCATGATGCAAGTGGTCAACGGTTAGTTCAGCTCCTCGGATTCGATTTACAAATTTGTAAACATAAGCAAAGACCCGCTGCAGCTTGGAAAACGAATTGATGAACTTGCAACCAATCGAGAGATCCGGTTGCGCTGCAGTTCCGAGGAGTACCTTGTGTCGAAGTTCTGGTAAGGATTCGACAGGTACACAGGAGGCAGGCCACTCTTCCTTTCCCTTACTGAGAAAACTCGGACCATGGGCCCATAATGGAGACCGGAAGAGCTCACTAGGCAGCGCTCCTCGTGAAATTATATCCGCCGGGTTTAATTCGGTGGGAATATGATGCCATTCCATTCCAGTGGTGAGCTCTTGGATGGCTGCGACTCGGTTGGCAACGAAAACATTGAATTTCGAAGCATCATTGCGAATCCAAGCCAAAGTCACGGCAGAGTCTGACCAACAGTAATACCGACAGTCGAACACTTTCATTTGGCATATTTCGCTGAGAAGTTGAGCCAGTAATGCAGCTCCGCAGAGTTCCAGCTTTGGTACCGTGATGGTTTTCACAGGCGCGACACGCGATTTGGAGCATAAGAGACGCACGCTGGTGTTGCCATTGCACTTTGAGACTGTATAGACGCATGCTCCATAAGCGCTTAGGCTGGCATCACAAAATCCGTGAATCTCCACTGTACTGTCTGATGAGAGTGCTCGACGGGGATACTGGAATTGCTGAGTATACTCAAAATCAGCGCAGAAGTTGACCCAGGCTGTGCTTAAGTGTACGGGCAGGCTCTCATCCCAGTCCAGCTTTTCTCTCCAGAGATCCTGCATAAAAATTTTCGATTTTGTTATTACGGGACCAACAAGACCAAGGGGGTCGTAAAAGCGAGCAATTGCGGAGAGTATTGACCGTTTTGTCAGTCTGGAGGGCAACCTCAGTGGAGAGAAGGAGAAAAGGAAACAGTCTGAAGCGGGATCCCAAACGAGGCCTAACGTTTTCGTGATGTCACTGCCATCGTCAAACTTAAGCAGCGTTTCTCTATCCTCTTCCGGTATGTTTTGGAGTACAGATGTGTCGCTAGAACACCATTTGCGCAGCCTAAAGTTCCCCTTGGCGAGTAGTCCAGATGTTTGTTTCAATATCTCAATTGCTTCTTGAACACAGCTACCACCAGAAATGAGGTCATCCACGTAGAAATCTCTTTTAACAATGTCAGAGCCAATAGGGAAAGTTTTCTGCTCATCCATGGCCAGTTGGTGCATAGCTCGCACTGAGAGAAACGATGCTGGTTTTGTGCCGTAGGTGACGGTGTCTAATTTGTAAATCTGTATCTTCTGATGCTGAGACTCACGCCACAAGATACATTGAAAATAACTGTCTGCGGGTTCGACTCGTACGCATCGATACATTTTGCATATATCGCCTGTCAGGGCGACTGCAAATGTACGAAACCGCATCAGTATCGAAAACAGCTTCGGTTGGATGGTAGGACCTGCCATCAGTGCATCATTCAGCGAGTGTCCAGAGGTAGTAACTGCTGAGCCATCAAACACGACCCTTAGCTTGGTTGTAGTGCTATCCTCCTTCAGCACGCAGTGATGTGGCAGGTAGTACTTGCATTGGCCCAGTGCAGCTGAGGTAACAAGTGACATGTGACCCAAGTCAAGATACTCCTTGATAAATGCTGCATACTGGGGTTTCAATAGTGGATTACGGTCTAGTTTTCTTTCTAAGTTCAGGAATCGACGAACCGCCTGTTGATAGGAGTCACCCAGCGGATACATGCCTAGACGTAGCGGTAAACGAACTGAATAGTCGCCAGTCGACAGACGTTTAAAATTGGCCTGAAAGTGTGCCTCACAGTCGCGTTCCTCCTTGTTTGGTAAGGACTCAGGGTCGGTGCAGCATTCCAATTCCCAAAAACGACGGATTAATTCATCAATCTGTGTATTAGGCTGCAGATGCGAGTCAACCAGCAGATCTGGATTCTCCATTGATCTCATGGCCATGAATGATGATTTTCCAGCATGTGAGGCACCTCCCGTAGCCACCCAACCAAGGCGAGTCTTTTGCAATATCGGCAGTCCAGCAGCTAGTTTAATCTGGCCGACGCATAGCAGATCGAAGAACAGACTGGCTCCAATCAACATGTCGATTTGCTGAGATTTAAAGAATTCAGGATCAGCTAGTTGTATATTTGATGGAATGTTCCATGATGCAGGGTCAAGAGTGAAGCCAGGCTGATTATCGGTGATGGATGGTGCAATCAAGGCCGGGATGCATGTGGAGTACTCCGACACTCGAGATTTGACATTGATGTTGACCGAAAACCCATCGGACGCAAATGCTGCATCACCAATGCCAGAGACGATTGCTGTTGACTTGAATTTGCGCAGCTGGAGCTGATGAGCAAGACGAGAGGTGATGATGTGCAACTGCGACCCAGAGTCGAGCAACGCACGGCAAGGCACCAAGGAGCCAGCGCGATTTTTCACGTTGATGACGGCAGTGGCAAGCAGGACCACATCGTGCTTGAGATGCTGGGCGGTAGTGAGAGGCGAAGATAAAAGTGCCGCCAAGGTGTTTTGGGATGACGAATAAGTTTCGGTATCTTGAGCATTGTTTGGGCTAGAAGCAGCGATGTGACTGCTTGTGTTGCCAAGATGCAACAAGCTATGATGTTTGCTTCCACAAACTCTGCAAGCGCTGGAGCCGCAGACTCTCAGCTGATGTCCCCTTTGCAGGCAGTTTAGGCACAGCGCAAGCCGCTTGGCTTCGTGAAGGCGCAGCAAGGGCGATAAATTTGCGAATTGCAAACATTTATAAATAGAGTGGCCTGCGACTTCACAAAACACACAAGCACTCGTTCCATTCCTAGTCACTACAAACGTTCTTCTACTACTGTTGTTCTGGCCCACCTGGGAGCTAGGCGTGTACATTGCCGTAGCGTGATCCGCATTTTCCAGCCTTTGGCAACGCCTCTCTATGAAGGTTGTAAACCGCTCGCATGATGGTATGACGTCCAACGGCGCATCATCCTCCCAGCTAGCCTGCGTAACGCTATCTAGTTTTTGCAGCAACGTATGTACTATGACGCAACCGGCGATCTGTTCCACACTGCCCATCGATTTTAAAGCACGTAGATGAGAGTTGAGCTTATCTGAAAATTCGCGCAGCTGTGCAGTCGCGCCCTTGTCCACCTTTCTCAAACCCAAAATTTCAGAGATGTGTGCCTGAAAAATAAGACGCTTGTTATTAAAACGCTTATCAAGCAGTTCTAAAGCGGCAGCATAATTTGCGTTTGAAATTTCCAATGAGCGAATTGTATCCAGCGCTGTTCCTTTAAGGCATGACCGTAGATGCTGGAGTTTTTCAATGTTGGTCAAATACGGATCCTTGTCAATGACCGTGGTGAACAGGTTCGAGAAATCGGCCCATTCTGTGTAGCCTCCACTAAACTCCGGCAATTTAAGTTGAGGCAATCGAGAGTGGTTTGGAACAACAAAGGTAGAACGCGAGTCATCGGCTGCGGCTGAATTGAAGGTGGAACAATGCGGAATCTGCTGAACCTTGCTTCGATTTCCGCGCTCGCGTTGAAGGGACAGCCGTAGCTGCCTAATAGTTGACTCAAAACTTGTCTGAAGATCCTCATCAACGCTGGCATGATCCACCTCCAACAAACCATCACAGACTATCTCAAATTTCGCCTGCAAGTCAGATGCCATGCTTATGTAATCTTGCAGCTCGTAGTCATCAACATCGCGAAGTCGAGCGGGATCAAGTTCCGAGGACAATCTATTGAGTCGATCAGTTAAATTCTTGATCTTTATTTTAAAAACAGCAGCCTGGGTTCCAACCGCCACTTGACTAGCTGATGTCGCCTCATCATTTCCATTTGCACTTGCACCTTCATCAAACATTATGAATGTAGCGCACAACAAGGTTCACACAGCCGAACTACAATACAAGTCTGATCGCGCAAGTGTTCGTTCGAGCGAGATAGCGTATAGCGGGTTATAGCGCGCAACGATTAGCGGGGATTTGCTACGGCGTTTATGTATAACAACCAACTGTATGCAGATGCGCAAGCAAACGGCTCACCACACAGCTTTGCCCGAACTGATAACTGTCCGTTGACACGACAAGAACGAAGTACAAGAAAAAATAGAAAAAATGAAAGAAAGAAAAATCACGTCGGGGTCACCAAAATGTGTAGTTGCAAGCTTTTTTGCAACCAATTAATTCTAACTGCTTGTGCAGCGAAATTCAAACACTTAGATTAGTTTTCAAATGGATTTATTTGCCGCGCAGGGCACTTATTAGAATTTATAAGTTTTAAATTGTTGCTTGGCAGCCAACTCGAATTAGTTGTGCCTAGGTTGCGATCAAAACGAAAGACTGACTGGTTATGACAATATGTAAAGCGAATCGAAACGAAACTCCAATAAGACGCTCGCCGGTTAGAGCGAAGGGCAGCAATGCAAGCAAAGCAATTCAGAAGGAGAGTGGACAGCAGCTTACAAAGAGCGCGCAAAAAAAACTATTTGCTCTTAGGCTGTAATTATGATTGTTATTTTCTGCTGTTGGATGATGTCCGCAGCCGTCGGTGTTATCTCTGCTGTTACTTGACCAAACACTATCGATAGGCCAAAAATATGAATTGAAAATCATCGATAGTTCATACGTATTTAGTGGAATGTATCTTTGTATGCCAATGCATTCACACTACGCTGCCAAAGCTAGCCTTTCCATGGATAACTCTTGTATCTCTCATTCGTATCTCAAAGCCTTTTGGTTATCTTAGTAATTCACCCAAAATGAACGCAGTTGAGTTTAAAGGTTTAAATGTAGATAACATAATCTGCAATGACACTTGACTCGCACTCACCTGTGCTGCATTTCCATTTGCATTATCAGCAACAGTTGCCTCATCAGCGTTCTCCAGATTTGCGCCCATTTTCAGCAGTTGCTGTTGTTGTTGCTGTTTAGAGTCCAGGCGCGACTGTTGCTGTTGCTTGTGATTATTGTTATTGTTGTTGGCATTCAGCTGTTGTTGCTGCTGCTGAGTGCTGCAGTTGTTGTTGTCGCTGTCGCTGTGCAGTTGTTTGTAGCAATTGTTGCTAATGATGTGTCTTGTGTTGTTGCTGCTGCTGCCATCGCTGGCGCTACCATTGCAGATTTGCAACTGAATGTCCATGTCGACAACACTGCGCTGCATTTGGGTAACCCGCGACGTGGCCGATGTCTCCGTATGGACACCGTTCGAATTGGACGAGGAGCAGGCGCTGCTGCTGTCGTAGTTGCTGCTGTTGCCAGTGCTGCCAGTTGCAATCGCAACAACAGCAGTTGCAGCTGTTGTGGTCACCAGCGTCTCCTTGTTCTCCTTATCAGAGTCGTCGCTGGGCGCAGCGCTGACTCCTGCAACGGCGCCAGAGGTTGTCGATGAGATGGCAGCCGACTGCAGACCATCGACTGTGGATGTTGCTGCTGTTGGTGTCGCAGTTGTTGCTGTTGTTGTTGCTGCTGCTGCTGCTGCTGCTGTTGCTGCTGTGTAGAGCCAACCTTCGTCGTCGTCATCCGATGAGGCATCAGCCGATTTTAGTATCTAGAGTTTGTCGGAAGGGTAAACGAAAAAAAAAAAACGTTAGTATGGAAAATGAAAATCAAGCAAAAGCTGTGTGGGCCTACGTCACAGTCAGAGTCGCAGGCTGTGCCTGTGCTGGCAATGCCAATGCCCAGCCAGATGAAGATGAAGTAGTAGAAAATGAAGTTTAATTAGCGTTACTTGCGCAAAATGGCAAATTGTAACTTGTAGACACAACAGCAACACACACACAGCAACAACAATTGTAGCTACAAATTGCTGATGTTGCGGCTGCGGCTGCGACTGCGCATGAGTGGCAAAAATCTTTTGAGTTCGTCTGAAATGCCGGTTGCCAATGCGGCTGCCTCTGCTGGCCTAACCTGGCCTGGCCATGGCCCGACTGACTGGAGGAGTTGCCGCCGTGCCGCCCTCAACCAAAATGGTTGTCAGTTGCTGCTGCTGCAGTTGCTGCTGCTGCTGTTGTTTTCACTGTTTGCAATTTATATTAATGTTGCGACGTTGCATTCGGATTGTCTTGGAGACCTTAGGCTTTGCATGCAGCCAAGGCACACTCATCACTTGGGTGTTGGAGGAGCAAACAGCATCAGCGACAGCAACAACATCAGCAGCAACAGCAACATCAGCAGCAGCAGCAGGTTGAGCAGCTTAAAAGACAGCCAGCTTGTCATTAAAATATGTAAATTTTGCTTAAAATATTCCTTTTACTCAATAAGTAAACATTTTAAGCGTCAACGAATCTAATTTGAGGTGCTAACGTAAATATCAGATATTCAGATATTTTAAATAACTTCCATTCAAAAATATATAAACACAACAGTACTTAGCACAAGTAAGAATGCACTTGTCGGGAGTGTCCGACTTGGAGATACCCTGACTCTTCTCTTAGCTTAGCTGACTTTTCTCTTTTTCTTAACAATGGAGCTGTTCCAAGAGTAAACTAATTGTAACCTGTATATATGCTTTCTGAGCATTATTTGAGAATATTTAAATCACAAGTCTGTAGCTTTTGTAGCTACTGAGTTCGATGCATTCCTACAGACAGACTTAGCTCGTGCTGTTAAAGAATTTATATACTTTATGAGGTCGTAGATGATATCATCTGCCCGTTACAAACCTCTACACAATTCAATATACCCTGCTTTACAAATTTTCAATACGTTCGAGCTTTAATTAATACTGGCTACTATATCCTCCGGCTAAGACATCACAGACATCTATACTCTGCAGGCTAAGCTTCTAACTCGGTGCCTTCATTTGGCAGTTGCCTCAAGCAATAGGTCATTTGGATTGTTAATTTTCTTTCGGATTTGAGCTTTTGTTGATTTGGAGTGCTATTGAAAATTCATCGGATCTTAGAAAAGCTCTCTTACTTTCGCTGTGTACTGGTGAGCTGGAGTTCATGGAACAACTTTTGACCAGGAAATCGATTCATTAACATAAACGGAACTACTTAGTTATATTTGGCTGTTTGGGCGTAGAGCTGAAGAGCGGCTGACCTGTGGTCATGAATCGAGCCCCGGGCGCAGGTTGTCTGCTTTTGAACTCTCGCACGAAAGTCATTTAATGATTAATGATGTGGCATTATGACTACCAGATAATGAGCAGCAAAGTTAATTAAGAAATTGTTAGGCATGCCAAAGATTATACGATATATATATAGATACACATATGGTTAGTCAAGTATGTTTTTTGTTTAGTGGAAAATGCAAATAACTTAACAGATGCAAAAAGACATGCAAATTGAAGCGCATTTGGCATGGGGCTTAAGCAACGCGCAGGGTTGCTAATCGCGCACAATCGAGCGTGCGGCGATTGTCGATAAGTTGCCGATAACCGCGACGAATTCGCCATGGACGAGGTGAGACCCAACGCACCAACAATTATAGAGAACCGGTCACCATCTGGCTGATAACGGTACTTACTTCGCTGGGCTGACGAGCATCCCCCTCGCCGGCAGCATCGGTGCCAGCGGTGCCGCTCGTCTCATTGTCCGTATCCAAATGCTTGAAGTAGAAGATGGCGCAGTTCTTGGACTTGCGATTGGAACGATTGAACTTGGAGGTGTCATTGTGATGGCCGCGATGTGTTGCCGCCTTTCTCAGCACCGTTGGCGACTTGTTCAGTTCGTGTGCGTGTCCGTGACCGTGTCCATGGCCATGTCCATGGCCATTATGATGGCTATGATTATGGGTATTCGGCGTGATTACGGCGACGGCAATGCTCTTCGGCTTGACGCCATTGTGGCACTGTGGCGGCAACATTTTCACGTTGCCGTGTCGCGTCTGCAACAGCGACAAATTGGCCAAATTGGGCGTGGAGCTGCTGCTGTTGTTGTTGCTGCTGGCCTGCGACATGTCTAGCACATGACCCACTGTCAGTTGATGGTGGTGCAGCTGTGTGCTGTGCGTAATGATGGGCAGCACCACACGTCGCTGATTGATGAGTAGGCTGCCGCCACCGCCACCGCCACCACCAGCGCCGCCTCGTCGCAATTGCTGCACCTGCTCCAGATCGCTGCTCTCGGAGTCGGCCTCGAAATCGGTGAGCGTGGCTGCTGCGGCGGGTGAGTTGCTGTGACTGTGACTGAGGTGATTTGTGTTTTTGGATGGACGCCAGGCGCGTTTGGCAATCACAAAATCAACAACGTCTGTCTCGTCGTCGTCCTCCTCTTCTGGCTCCTCGTCGGCCTCGTCACCAGGCTGCGAGTTACGGCGGTGGAACAAAGTTTGGTTAGGCAAATTGCAGTTGCAGGCAGTTAAGGGGTCAAAGGTTCACGCAAACACACGCACACATAAATCAAAACAACAACGAATTTACATGCTGCTGCAGTGCTGCCAACTCGGGCGGATTGTTTTTTTTTTGGGTTTATATCGAATTGGTGACTTCTTTGGCCAGTTGCAAGAAACTTGAGTGCGTTTGCTTAATATTGTAATTGGCATATTGAGTGGGTGGTAAAGAGTTGACAGTAGCTTAGTAAAAGGCTGTGAACAGTGCTGCCAAATTCTGGCAAATCTTAGAATTGCCAGTGCTGGGTGGAATATCTTTTTTCACACCAGTTGAAAGGAATGTTCTTTGGCTTAAATATTCTCAAGGTTTCGGCTTTATTTGAGATTTGGAATATAGCTTTGAAGCTTAAAGTTGACTGTACTTTACTGTACTGTATTGCATCGAGAAATTCCTCAATTCTTATTTTTTGCTAATAAAATGATGGCTACTCTTGTCCGTAGCAAGAAGTTGTCGTGTCATTCAATTCAATTAGGAATTGGAACTATATGTAGTTGGTCAAAAAGTTGCTGTAAAAGGCTTGCATACAGTGCTGCCAACTCGGGCCAAAATACTAGAAATCGTTTCACAAACGAACCTTTAGTAGTTCTCGGACCGTTTGTAGTTCTCAAGTTTCTTGCATAAATTTCGACTGGGGATTTGGGTTGTGGGTTTCTTTTTAAGAGTTGACAAAACTGTTTTGGGCATGCAATATAGTGCTGCCAACTCGGGTATCTTGGGGGTCATATCGAAAAGGTGGCTTCATTAGCAAGTTCAAGTTCTTGGCTGGTTTTGTTCAAATTTTGAAGGAATAACAGGTCGAGGGTTAGGTTATTAGGCTCAAAGAAAAAGTTGACAATACTGTAGAAGGCATGCAGAATTCTAACTAGCAATAGCAATAACAACAACAGCTACATATAAGAACAACAACAAACAATACAAAGAGAACGCGCGCACAAATTTGGCATATATGCAAATGTATTGCATTTACTTTACCTTTTGGGTTGCGATACAATCGCGTGACTGATCCTCGGCCTGAACGTTGGCGGCAACAATCTCTGTGGCAGTTAGCTGACAACGTTGCAACAGCTCCGTCGAGTTGTGACTGGGCGCACAACCACTCTCGCACTCCAAGTCCAAATCGGAGGCAACCTCGTTCAGATCGTCCTCGGTGGCAGCGTCGCCGTCGCCTTCACCCTCGTAACCAAATGAATCGTCTTCGGTATCGTCGTCGTCATCCAAGCCGTTCTATAAGATAAGAAAGTAGAAGAGAAGTTTATGAATATGAGATACGAGTTACGAGTACGAGCAGTTAAATTATAATTATGTAAGCCTTTTTTATAATTTTTAATACGCTTAAAATCAACTTAATCCATTTACAGGGTATGTGGCAGCAGCTCGCATGTCTAATTGCAAGTAGTTTATTACTGTGGCAATATGAATTTCAGCTTTTAATTGGCCAACTTGATTTGGATCTGAGGAAAGCATAAATATTGCTCAACCGTTGGTCAGTCGCATTTTCACAATTTTCACACATTTCCAACACAATTTCCCATCACGTAACGAGCCGCGAGAGTTTCCTTCTTCACATATGTTATAATTGCTTTCAATTGCGACCGGGCCAAGAGCCAGACAAACAGACATAAAATAAAAAGAAAACACGACAAACGGACAAACAGTTAGCTGCCCAGACAGATGACAGATAATCCACCGAAAAAAAGAAGGTGGACCAAAACCAAGGCGCGCAGGTCTCATGTGGGTGGCAGTGGGTGGGTGGGGTACTCATCTCATGCGGGGGCAGACCTTGACGCCCCTTGAAACATGAAACATGAAAAGCTCAAGTGCTCAACATTTGGGAAAGCAACCGCATAGCAGGCAGCTTAACCTCAGTTGACCTTGGCGCACCCTATTACATTAATGCCAAAAAAGTTTTCTACTTGGCAGCTCATAAAAAATTTGGTAAAACTAATTATTAGCTCAGCCAATTGAACATTTATTAATTTTTGTTAACACCCGCCACATGTTCAACAAGTTTATTTCTTTGGCCTTTTGTGGATTTGCGTAATCTTGAGTGTAGTCTCTGCTGCCTGGGCCATAGGAAATTCGTGTTAACGAGGCCTTCCGAAGGTCAGGCAGCAATATAAAATGCTTTTCCTCTTAGAGTCAGCTATATTTGGAACTCTTGCCGCATCTAAACAAGAAAGAGCAGCAGAGCATAGAGAGTGGCAGAGTATAGTTGCCGAAGATGAAATACTCTTCCGCATTTTCCCACAACCAAAACTCGGCCAAAACTCAATCCATTCTAATAAGGTTTGGCTTTTTGATCATGGTTTGTGCTCTAGATCAAATTGGCATCGAAATCTGACATCAAGTCAATCGATTTTCACAAGGTTTGGCTTTTTGTTCATGCTGATACTGATCCAGAATAGATATACCCCATTGTGTTCTAGATTTCTTATTCTGTCTATAATATACCATCATTATATCCATTGAGAAAATATTTACAGGGCATATAGCGACATGATTTATAGAGTATTGGCAGCTTTCAGACATTTTCGAGGCGCCTTTTGATTAGTTTGTTTACAGATTTTCCTCCACAGAGGTTTTCCTTTGAAACGCACACAGCAGGTGTAATTGGGCCAGACGAACCAAGTCGGCACATCGGAAAATTTTAAATGGTTTTCAGATGGACATCAATTAAATGATAAACAAATATAAGAAATCAACTTGTAAACTCGGACAGCTGCCCAATTGGATAAACACTTTCTATAAATTAGCATAACACCCGCATTTTTTTGTAAGCTGCAGATCTTAACTAGATGGGCGTAGGGCTAATCCAATAAAAATCAATGACAAGCTAAAGTTAACAGTTAAACCTCTACTTCTTTTCTTCATCATCTTTGAGTTCAGTTCAACTTCTCTGTGTTGCTTCTCGCTGACTTGGAGTCGTTTGTTGCGCTGCTGCCCACAGTTTCTTGGTGCTACAATTTATGGACTTATTATGCAAAATGCATTTGCCAGGCCGAAGGCACGGATAAAATCAAAAGGTGGCAACGCCTGGTTGTTGTTGTTGTTGCTGGCGGTTGTTTCCTTTGTTGCCTCCGTCTGCCTTTTTGTTTTGTTTTTTTTTTTTTAGTTGGAAATTAAGTTCAAGTTTATCGCAACGCACTTCACGCGAAACGACGTCTAGGTGTATGGGGCGGGGCGTGGCACTGCAGTTGGACACGTGACGTTGCGTTGTCGTGTTGCCAGCTTAACACCTCATTTGCAGGCAACTTTGGAGCTGAGCTCTGGGCTCTTGCTAAACTCTATCATTAGGGGTTCGCGATAAGCATCTGCCACGTACAGTGAAGCCTAAACAACAACTACACGCAATCTCTCGCACTGTCACAATTCACATGTTCATTTCTCATTTCTGTTCTTGCACCTTCCAAAGAACTTTAGTTTGCTGCACGAAAAACAGCTCGAAATTTTGTTTGTGTACTCCAAAATCCGATTACTCGATAAGTCTTTGGGGTACTGTGAAATGCGTGTGTCTGGGAAAATGTACCAGAGTGTTTTTCCATGTTGTTTGCTTTGGCTACCGTTTTTTCTCCATACACATACATATTTTATGGTCTCTTTGTTGTCGAAATTATGAATTTCTCACACGCCAACATTTAATTATCACTAAACGCTTTCATGTCATCGATGTGATGGATACCTCTATTAACATATAAGTCTCCTCGGGGGCGTGTAATTGTCGTGCAATAAAATAAGACAAAAAAAAAAACAAACGTGAGCTGCAACTGGAAATTGTTTCTAGTATAAAGTGCATGGCATGTTTAAGAGGCAAACATAGGAAAATTGTAGCTGACGGAGCTCAAAAGGCATTTTATAAAAAAAAAAAACAACTCTAATACACTCTGAAAAAATTAAGTGTACATTAATGAGCGTCGGCATGCATTTAAAGAACAATTAAGATACTTATAAATGTGGCTGGAATTATTACAAGCTTTATTAGATTATATCTAAAGTAATTTCAAGCAGAACTAGTTTCTATTTTCAAATAAATATTTAGAAATATTTCGAGAGACAAAAAATACTTGCTCAAGTCCCTGTTTAAAAGATATAAGGGTATTTAAAGAAGCTCTTCATCTATCCCAAATATTAATAATATAGCATAATGAAACATTTGAGTTAATATAGATAGAACTCCTAAACCTACGCTCAAATGCAATTTTATATAAGCACACCTGTTTTTTTGCACAGTGTACAAACAGATTTTTAAATAGATTTCCTATGCGATATGAATTTTTCAAGGTTTTTAAGAGGTTTCACTGTAACTGGACAATGAGATTATGTGACATTTATAAATAAATGTTAGCTGTGTCCAGCTTACAATCAGATATTTTGCCACCACATAAATCTTTTATATCCGTACAGATCTGACCGAACGCTTCAGCAATTAAGTAATTACCGAGATTTGCAATGGAATTTAAATTTATTTAAAAGTGTCAATTGCAACAACGCCATGCAAATGTCTGCAAAGCGCGACAAAATTGCAGACATGAGCAGCAGCAGCCGTGACAACAGCAACAACAGCAATTGCCATGACAACAGCAAAAGCGTTGACAACCCGCAGCAACATGAAAACTTCCAAGTCATATGAAAGCAAAAGCAACAACAATAAAAAAAACTGGCAACATGCAAAGCTTTTTGCCCCACAACCTCGCTGCAAAGTATGCGGTGACAACAGCAGCACCCGCTGCAGCAACAATATTATTACTAGCAGCTGTTGTTGTTGTTGTTGTTGTTGTTGCTGCTGCTGCACAAAACATTTCCTGGTGCAGCAGCAACAGCAAAAGCAGCGACAGCAGCAACTGCAATGCCCACAATTTAGCGCAACTATTACAAATCGCATTAGACGCTAAATTTAGCAAAGTCTTAGTCAAAGCTGCGTTGGTCCCCGCAGCAACAACAGCAGCGCAGCAGCAGCAGCAACTGCAACAGCAACATTGTTAGAATTACGACAATATTTAAGCACAAAGTGCTGAGTAGATCTGAGGCCAGTTCTTGTCTAGCCTTTGTCATGTTGACAGCGCCCTTATTGGCAACATGTTGCTGCAACACGCAAGTGTGCGTGGGCGTGCTACACACACATGTTGCTGGCCCACGCACAGCAGCAATTGCTCATAATTTTGCTGGTTATTTATGTGTTGGGCTGCCGGCAACATTTGAATTTAAGGTGTTGCTATGATTAATGGCAAATGCAGAATATTTGTATGTCGCAGCCTGTGACAATTGCGGCACATAAAATAGATAACAAGCGAGACAGACAGACAGAGAGACAGTCGAACAATGCAAACAAAGGCCGCAATTTGACATTTGGCAAATGTCAATATGCCATAAATGCAGCACGGGAAATATCATTGCAGGAAATTTCAACAAAAAGCGAAGTGAGATGAATTAGCTGCGGGTTGCGAAATGATAAAATACCCTAGCTGGTGCTTATGTCTTTGCATGTGATGTAACGACTTTTTTAATGCTATAAACTGACTGATTGACGAATGAGTAAAACGATATTGATGAGTTTTTGACAAAATGTGAAGATCGGCCTGCAGCAGATAGACAGGTTCGAGCAAAGTTGACTTGAAATAGATTTAAATCTTCTCAGAATCGGCTGCTCTATTCAGAGTTGGCTTTTGACTGACATTTCTATAGCGACATATCCGTTGATTCTGCTCAGTATAATATGATTTAAATATATAATATATATGCGTATAGACTTTCTGAGACGACTTTCAGGTTAATTTGTGTGCTGTCAAGAGAAGTATCGGCTTAATCGTGGGGAACTGGGTAAAGTGTTGCATACCTTGCCAAAAGTCTATAATACCATCTGCCTAGTGTATAACGAGGCGCGCTTCAATCGAAGATGTCTCTGTCTGCGCCATTGTTTTTTTTGTGGTCTGTTGCATTACCCGCTGATTTATGTGTGTATGTATGTGTGTGTGTGTGTGTGTGTGGGGGTTAGTCTGCGCCACATGACGCGTTGACAACATCAAACACTGCAGCAACATGTTGCTGGTTGCAGTTGTTGTTGTTGCTGCTGCCGTGTTCCCATTGCTATGTGGCGGCATTTTGTTGTTTATATTTGGCTTCATTTCTCTCCTCAGCTGTGCATTGTGCATTGTAATTTCCCATTGATTACATTGTGGCCACATCTCGTTTGACTTGTGCTCGTCTTTCTTCCGTCCAGTTGCTCGATTATTGGAATTGGAAGTCGTCTGTTTAACAGCTGCTGCCACAATGAAGCAATTTGGTCATGATGTTGCCGCTGCCGTTGCTGCTGCTTTTACTTGTTTTGTTATTATTCTGAGCTCTGTTTTTTTATTGCATTCATCCGCCTAGTTTGCATGCGGGGTGCCTCGGATGCCCCATTGTTTGATTTTGCAATTAATCATTTGCGGACAGAAGTTGGAATTTGATTGAATTCGAAAATATATCGAAATTGAAATGTTGTAGTTTGTTAGCTTTTGCCAGGCGGCTTTAGTCTTTTGTATACCTTCTTTTAACTCAAAATTAATTAGAGGAAAGCTTACTAAAATTGTTGAGAAATTTCTTTTACAGGAAACATCTTTCACTTTTCTTTCGCTTTTATTTCGAGCAACTTCCTTGCACTCTGCATATTTTGATATAGACGTCTATCTTTTTATGAGCACCGGATTGTCTCTATTTTATGGATTTGTTTGTCGGAATATCAAAAATTTGCCATGTTTGTGGACAGAAATAATTGAAACCAATTTTTTCCTGAAGAAACT
This sequence comes from Drosophila virilis, assembly GCF_030788295.1. Lineage (NCBI taxonomy): Eukaryota > Metazoa > Arthropoda > Insecta > Diptera > Drosophilidae > Drosophila > Drosophila virilis. The sequence continues at coordinate 5,000,549 of NC_091545.1, forward strand.
TTTGCGTTTTTCAGGCAAAGCATTGTCGCAAGGCCAGACACCTATTATTTTTATGTGCTCAAGTCTCTATTTCATTGAAAAATTTCTTACAAAATCAAAAATGGATAGATGCTCATGTTGGGTAGATACCAAATTAGGAGCTACACTTCTAAATAAAAATACGTTTTTTTGCAATTTTGACAATATTGTCATAATTATTAAGACCTTAACCAAATTCTGTGCTTCTGGTTGTAGGGAATCAGGTTTAGGAGCCGAATCTAAAGACAGGGAGTCAGCCGTGAAATTAAAAACTTTGCTTTGCATTTTTGGTTCTGATAGTTTTCGTGCCAAGCACATTCCATATTTCGTCACGCTCCCGTTTGCATATTTTTACTCATTAACACAACCTGCTCTGCGGCTGCTGCACAAATCAATCATAAATATCTAATCCCGAATCTGTGTTGGCCAACGTGCAGAGCATAATGAACAATAAATGGCATATTGAAGCCCACATTTGTGCGAGTAATTGAAAACAGAGCCAAAAGGCAGGCGCCAAAAAAAAAAAAAAAACAAAAACAGCGCTCGATTGCAGCTCTCAGCTGCAACAAGCTGCATCATTAGTTGCCACCAAAAAGTAGATCAACTAACGGTCAGAGCAGCAACAGCTGCTGCCTGCCTCCTGATGTTGCATTGTGTGGTGTTGGTTGCGGGCTTGGGATGTGGCCACATTATAAAACAATTTCTTACAAAAACCCACCCAATTTGCCTGCTAAACCGCACGACGAGCGTTTTTGGTCAAGCTTCCAATTACACGAAGCATTTTGCTAAGTGTTGTTGTTGTTGCTGTTGTTGTTGTTGTTGCTGGCCAGCGGCTAATTACCGTGCTGCTGTCCAGCAGGCCCCAAACGAAAGTGAGACCGAGAGGCGGTAATTATATTGGCCCGAACTGCGGCAGCTGCCTGCCGTTTAAACGGCCTTGCAACGCGCGTCAGAAAGTGAAACTTAAGCTTTTTTTATTCGGCCATTGTTTGGCATGTAAATAAATATATAGATATATATGTGTGTGCATATGTATTGGTGTGTGGCATGCAACGGCCATTAGTGGTGCAGCTTCCGTGTTGCTGTTGTGGGTGGCACGCCCCGCGCACAGGTTGAAGACAACAACAAAATTTACATAATTATTGTGATTTAATTTTTTCAGCACTCGCATCTTCCGGGGCAGCACACACACAACACACCACACACACAATTAAATAGTCACAATTTGTAAATGTCGTTGTTCAACATGCAAATGCAGTTCCGATTCGCAACACGAATCGCATACAACAACAACAACAACACTAAAAGCAACAATCGCCCAGACAGACATATGTTGGCCCGTCAATTATTATTCAAAGCGCATTCGTTCATTTTCGTGCCTCGTTTTGTTCGTTCGATTTATGAAAGGAATGAGAAATAAACTAGTTCATGATACTAAGCTAGTTAATACCCTGTATTCAGTTTTCGGTTTGTTGCTATATCAACTATTACACACCTCATTGGTTGTCTCAGCATTAAGTCTAACAAAAATTGGCTTGGCAATCGATATTTATCGATTTTGGCAGAAGAACTTAAATACGTGCTCTTTGACAAGCTACCCGCACAATGTGTTGCCGCGGTTTATATATACTCTGAGAATGCATTTACAATAATGCTGAATTAAAAATTGATATGTATCGATATCAGCAGAAACGAAGAGAGCTAACGGAAATCTTTGGTTTTTTTCCTACTCTGAGTTTAGTTAAAAATAAAGCAGAATCGACAATCGATATTTATCGATTTCAATAAGATTATGGATTGTGTATACAATTGTTTGGCTACTTATCAAATTTGGTTTAGCGTCTGGCAAAAACGGGTTTGGAAATCGATATTTATCAATAAAAGTTATCGAAAACTATATTTATCCTTGTAAGGTATATAAGACCTTCAAATCCTTTGAACAAGCTCTATATACCCTGTTTTACCCATTAAAACCGACCACAGGGTATTTAAACAAAATATGCAATTTGGCCAACATTAATTTGCATTCGGTTTATATATTTTCGGGTTTCTTTTTTTTTCGGCTAGCTGCTGCCGAGTTTTTGGTGATTTTAGGCGACGCTCGTTCGAATTACTCTTGATTTATGTTTTTGGCTTTGATTGATGTGCCGCAACATTTAAATATTTGACGAGCGGCAATTAAATTCATAAGCTGTAAACTTTATTTTGATCGACGTTAATTGGCTGTTCGATTTGTACACGACTGGAAATCCAATTAGCTTCACATCGCTCGATGAGTGTTGATAAACGCGTCTTGACTCGCAAGAGGCTTGTTTGGTTTAGTGTTGTTAAGTGCCTCAAGGTTGGCAAGCATTAATTGATTAATATTAGACTCTCTGAAAGCTTTATGAAATTTGCTAAAGACAAAAATCTCTTTACATATTACTTTTCCAAAGGCTGACATATTCATTGGCAAGATTAGGGGACGATATAAGGTGTACAGAAAAAAGAATTCTTCTCGTATTTTAATTATTATTATTGCCTTGCTATATATTAGAAATAAAGGACCGCAAAGGTGGGAAGAATTCTTGACATTCCTGTTTGGCTCATGTAGCCAAGATCATATTTCTCACAACTCAAGTTTAACAAGGGCGAATTGCTTTTAACAGCAGGTTTAACAAGAAGAATCCAAAAACAAATGTTGCCAGATGTGAATTTCTTTCAACACTTTCGCTTGGTATTTGGCCTTCAAGCTGGCCGGTGAATCAATCAAAAGGTGCATTGGCCTGCAGCTTGAAGATCTGTATAATAACAAATATTATACAGCATTTTTTTCTTTCTACTCCCAAGAATAAACAAGAGATCGGCAGACCCAATGGAAGGAGGAAGCAGCTACACAACAAGTCAAATATAATAATAATCAAGTGTAATCATTGTAATTCGATTGCAAACTGCATTTGTTTATCGAATGTGGTGAGGGCCAACAAAATTGATGTGAACGTGAGCAAATGAGAGGGATGCCGGCAGAGCAAAAAAGAGACAGGCGGAGAGGAAGGGGGAGAGAAGTAGGGAGCCAAGACAAAAGGCCAGCAGAAATAAAATGCATTTTATGAGAAGTCGCGATCGTCTCGCTGGGCACGTCGTAAATTTGATTTGGTTTATTTTCATTTGTTGTGGAAGTTTGATTTTTATTTTCTTATTTTTTTTATTTTCATGTTCATTTCCAGTCGCTTTCCATTGGCAGCCGCAGCAGCTGCTGCAGCGGCTGGTGGCAAGTTCGAAGTTGCCAGCGCGACCTCTGGGCCAAGTTTGTTGCAATGGGTCGGCATAAATTTCACTTTTACTTGCCCCGCGTTAAATTTAGCGTCTTATATGAGGCATATTTCTCAATGTGTTTGTGTGCATTTTGGCCAGGTTTATTACGCGCATAAAAAACGGCACAAATGCAATTAATGCGCACATTTTGACATTTGGCCATAATGAGGTACAAAATGTTGCTGGCAACATGTTGCCAGACGCGGCAGCAACACGTTTGATGGAGAGGCGTTTTTGTTTTCTTCTAGCTACGCCAAAATGTGGAGCACAAAATGTGGAGCCAGCAAAGTGTTGCAAATTATAAGGCAACAGCGTGTTCACATTGCATAGGCGGCGGCAATTTGGTCATGCCACATGCAGCGGGGCAAGGGGCACCGGGCACGGGGTTGTTCTAGCTTGGGGCAAACAGCAATGCAAATTGTTGCATCAGAGCGCAAGCGAGTCGAAATGCAGGAAAATGAAATTGTTTCTTCTCACTGGCAGGAGAAACTCAGCCACAAATGAAGCGGTTGCAAGCTGCATCATGAACTGCTCCAGAGCCGCAGGCTTGACAGCCAGGGCAGCCCCACCGTGTGGGTCAGCTAGCTGCTGCAGTGCGTGCCTTGCATGAATTACGACATCCCAGTGCAAACAAGACAACACGGCACACGGCACGGGTCGGGGCGTCTCTCCAAGAGCAACAGATAGAGAGAGAGAGAGAGAGAGAGAGGGAGAGCGAGATAGGGGCAGTTGCTAAATTATACACAATTAAAATGTTGTTACCGGGGAGTGAGGAGGCCGGCTTACAAAGCGTTTGCAATTATATTATGGTAGCCGTTGCCGGCGGCCGGGCTGGGTGCCTCAGAACTTTGACCAGGAAACGTTTAAAGTGGCACAAATCAGAGAACGAGCTCGCCAGCCGGCGTAGCTAGAGGAAGAGGTGGAGTGCTCTGTTAACTGGGTCAATGTGATTATAGGCAAAGACTTTCACTAGCAGCTGTCAAAGTGAGTGGGATGAAGCGACACACAGTGAGAGAGGGAGAGAGGGCAGAGAGAGGGGGGTTGGAGAAGCAGCAGGAGATATAGCGTGCGCTTGTGTGGGCTAGAGAGAATCGAGCAATTATGTTGGAAAGGCTAGAAAGGAACACGTTATGCGAAAATACTAAACCAGAATGTGGGGGAACTTTATTGCTGAGTTAAATAAATATATTAAGTTGTTGCTTGCCAATTAGAGCGCGTCGCTTTTAAACAAATTTTAACTTCTAAAGGCCTAAATTTCTTTTTTATAAAAATAAACAAATTAAAATACTATCTAAAAATTACCATTGCAAATGTCATAGTTTTTTTCTTGAAAATGAATTAAAAGATCCATAAGATAATTTCTATATAGCATATGCAATTTCAAGCCTTTCTCTTCTATTAAAATTTATTATTTAAAATTTTGAGATACGATAAAAATCTAAAATATTCTGCAAATGTTATCTAGGATATGATATCCTATACCACATTTGCCATTTTTTTTTAGATAGTTTTTATAGCGCATTTTGCAGCTTTTTCATCGTTCACATTCTCAAACTAAAAGAACCTGCATTTAGCCACAATCACGCAACTATTTGCCTGGAGAAATTGTACAGTTTGAAGACATTTGTTGTTGTGTAGTTTGAAGTGTCTTCTGGCACATTGGGTGTGCATCAGTTGGTCAACAGTTGTTGCAGCGCTGCTGTTGTTGTTGGCCAACAAGTTGATGGCTTTTGAGGCATTTGCGGCTTGTTGGCCAACGCATTGCCGGCATTTTCACCAAATGAATTAATTAAATCAGTGAAGGAGAGACACTTTCGTAATTAGAAATGCCCGCAATTGGCGTGAGGCGGACACAAAAGGCAGCCCGCAGTCGGCAGAGGAAAGGAAAGCGGCGCCAATACAATGCGAGAAGAGCAGCCATCAAAGTGGTTGAATTTCTATTTTCCAAGAATGCACGGCATGCAACGTATTTTTGTTTCTTTTTTTTTTTTTAAATAGAAAATGGAAAATCTTGAGCTATAATGAATTTAAAGATACACAGACTAAGGCAAAACTATCCCATTGGGTTTTATTTTCGTGCTGGCCGAAGTTCAAGTTGACGAATTCTAGAATAAGACAATTGCAATCCATTGCATTGCTTGGCCAGATATTTTCTTAAGATTTCCACCCATATTCCGCTCGTTCAAGTGGATTTGCCATGAACTCATCACATATCCCGTATGTTATATATATTTAAAAATGATTCTCAAGTCTATCAAACAACACAAAATTAGATTTATCTAAATTCTAGCCAAACACTTGCAGTTGAAATCAAATGTAAATCGAAATCTCCTGCTCATATTTTATTTCTTCTTGTACTCAAACATATTATTAAAGATAATTGGTTGAATTATGGACTTACCGCTGTGGAGCTGCGTTTGCGCAGTAAATTGTCGAGGCAGAGTTGCAGCTCAAAGGCCTTCAAATAGATCAGATGATAACGATCGCGTAGTCGCTCCAAATTGCCCTCACCCTTCCTGGGATGAGCTGTGCTGCCGCCGCCAGCTGCGACGATTCCAGTGCCAGTTGTGGCCGCTGTGCTGCTGGGCGTGATCAATTGGGCTGCATCAGAGGCGAAGCCGCTGCTGAGACTATGCGATTTGGTTACCGAATCGCTGGTCGATTCACTGGAGCAATTGCTGGTGAGAGATGCGGGTTGTTGCTGCAACTGTGGCTGTGACTGCGATTGTTCCCGTTCCCGTTCCCTTTCGGAGGCGGCGCGAATGCAAGCGCTTACAACTCGAGCGTGTGATACAATTTCATGGTACAACACCTGGAAATAGAGAAAGAAATCAAACATTGAATGCATGTGGCGACATGGGCAAAGGTGTCAATTCGTATTTAACAATCAATTCGAAAGCGAACACACATGTCGTATACTTAATATGGCGCGAGCATTGGACACGTGACTGAACCAACTAGTTGACTAGACGCGATTTGCCAATGAAGTTGTTGCCACGTTCGCCGAAAGCGCGTGGGCTGCCTTAGTTGGGCGCGGCACAGACCAAACGACTAGACTTTGCCTCTCAGAACCCTAATGAATCGACTGCACCTCATGCACTGAGAGAAATAATCACTAGGGTTTCCGTTTTGGCAGCGAAAAAATAGATGATAAATTTGCAGAAATTGTTTAAAGCTCCGAATTGAATACATTTTAATGAAATAAATATTTCAATTTTATTTTATTTTTAAAGCTGAGTTCTTATAAAAAGTATTTTGTACATAATCCTGGCCTGATTCATATTTATCTTAAGAATATTCTTGATCAACGGCATATGAAAAAAGTTAGAACTCTTTGAAATTGAAGTCAATTTCTTTCAGTTTCACTTAACATTTGCTCAAACTCTAGAAACCTTCAAGCTCAAATCAAGAATATAGTTATATTTGCATTTATTAGCACAATTTTATTTTCAGTGCAGCCAACTCCTCTCATAGGACCGAAGACACCCAATCCCATTTCCGTTTATGGGCAGCAATGTCTTGTCTTAGATTTTCATCACTCATTTGTCATCGGCGTCGGGCAGACGAACCCGCCCGGCCACACAAAGGTCAAATCCCACACATTGCATAAGCGCATGCATCCGTCCATTGTATTTGCGAAGATTAATCGATAAATGGAATTGGCCAAAAAGGCTTTCCGCATTGGCCACACTCAAGCGTCTGCGAATGCGGCGTGCGATATTCAATTTATCAAATAATAATAAAACAAAAAACAAAAAATGATTATAAAAATAATTACAAATGTAATTGACACGCAGCGGTCAAAGGTGAGGCTATGGGGCGGGGGCGTGGCAGCGCCAAATGCCGCACAATGACACCCACCAAACCGCAGACACTCACACACACACACACACACACACACACACACGCACGCACACACATGACCATTGGCAAAGCTCGCTTGGTGGTTATCGTACATTGATCTTCATACAACAGTTTAACCTAAACGAACTCTTGCATCATGTGGCATCTGTTGGCTATGTAAACAGCAACAACAACCACAATAGCTGTCAGCTTTGGCATTAGAAATCGATAAATATGATGAAGCGACCAAGTCGAAATAAAAAACAAAAATAACCCAACGACACCTGGCAGACACTTACTTATGGCAGCGACTGTTTGCCGCACATCCTGTGCATTTCTCCAGCTCACAAGTCATAAATTTAAATTTTCACCTGTTGGGCTGCTCATTTGTACCTTCTTTTTCCTTTTTTTTTTATTTTTCCTCTCGACAAACAAATTGAAATGTCACAAAAAGGCGCTCGTTTATCGATTTGAATGTTCGCGTCCCTCTTAGTTTACAATTCGTGAGATTTTATGTATATGATTTCCATTTGACATTTTGACATTTGGCAAACTTTGCGCCAGCTGCTTGTTTTGATCCATTCGACAAACTCCTTGGTCAAAATTGGACACTAGAAAAGCTTCACTTAGCTGGAACGGACGTGCTGGGAAAGTTGACGTACTTGCAATTGAAAGCTTATTGGTTTTTCCTTTTTTTACTGCCCACAAATTTTTGTATATCAATATCGACAGCTCTCAAGCATCTTGGACTCGTATTTATAATACATGTGACAATTCCCAGAATCAAGCTTTTTAATATATCCTTTCCTTTTATGTTTCTGGCATTTTCTGCTCTTAACTTTCTAACTAGATCTTCCGCCAGGCACATTCAAATTATATCACATCTTCTGATTCTTTTTATAAAACCCATCTGGCATTTATTGTACCTACAATATTTTACATCAACTTCATTCATCTGCCTCTTTCATTATTCTAATCTAACCTTCTTGCAATTTCTTGTACATGTTCGTCCACACCCAGCTAAAAAATCTTCCAGTTCAATGGCTTTTGCTGCAGTATTTCGATCGACGACTAAATATTTAAACGAGCTGCAGCATTTTCTAGCCTAGCACTTTTCGAAAATCGAAAATCTATTTTATTGGAATTTTCCGCTAGATAATTTTCTGCGTCTTTACAGGCGACTCGAGCCAGAAATTGTTTGTATTATGATATTTTTTTATACTTATATTTTTTTTATCATTATATCTAATTATGAGCTGCAAGAGGCACGGCGAAAAAACAAAGAACTTGTTCGATAGGTTAAGAGAGCCAAGAGGGGGAAAGGGGTGTGGGGAGGGTCTTCAATTGTAGAGGCTTGGCAAATAAAAATCAACTTAGCTTCTAAAGTGTGCAGCCAAATTCGTAGCCATTAGTTGAGAGTTGAGTCGCGAGTCATGAAGTTGTTTCAAGTTCTTGGAGCAGGCCCCCAGCAGCTGGCAATAAGAAGCCAAGACTTGGACAGGTGTGTTTGTGGTTGTGTGTGTGTGTGTGTGTGTGGAGGCGGTGTGGGTGTGGCCAAGCGGCTGCTTATTTGCGATAGTTGCGGCTCATTACAAACTGAAGAGCGAGTGCCCAAAAACCGAGGAGAAAAAAAAACAACAAAAACAACAATTGCCATAGAGCAACGCCTTTCTCTTTGTTTAAACTCAGGCAAGAGTCGAGTTTAGTTGAGTTGAGTTCAGTCGAGTTGGTGCCGCAAAGTGGATGGAGGCTGGTGTATGCCTTTTGCCTCGTGGCTGGCTGCCACCACTCCCAATCTTTGCACGACTCTTGGTCTTGGCAATTTGGCGAGCCTCTTAATGCATTTTGCACACGCTCAACCCACCCACCTGAACCGCAACTCAGCTGCGCGGCAGTTCCAGTTTCAGAACACTGGCAGAATAAAATAAATATGAGCCTGAATTTTATGCAAAAAGTTCGTGACTAATCTGCGACTGAACTTGAGATGTTCCGTTTGGCTCTGTTGTGATTGCAATTGAGACTTTGATGCACTCAGAAGGCAGAAGCGGCGCCCAGTTGGCAACATGTTGCCAGAAGAGGAGCCCCGGGGGGTAAGGCAAGCTGAATTTATTGGCCGAAGAAAAGTGAATGCACAGTGGGCGCAATATTGAAATTGAAGCTCAGAACTGCCAGAGCAGTTATATGAAGGCAAATCAAGTTCTTATTTTGCTGTTGAGTTTCTTAAGAATTCATGGAGAACTGAGCGCTGAGTAGCGGCCTTTAAAGTAGGCATTGTTCTTGTTTGTTTTCTAGATAAGTGTTAAAAAGTTTCTTAAATTCTAAGATTTGAAGATCTTGATCAAGAACTTAGAGTCTTAGATGATGGCACCCTTAGGAGCCTTTCCCTAAGTTAACAATAAATGTTGTCAACGCCTCGTATACGTAATATGCCCAATTTCCCACTACAGACCGCATAGTCACGTTTTAAGCATACTTTTAGTAGTTTTACATAATATTTCTTGACTCTCGTTTCTTCTGAGCTAGATTATGATTTGTGTGCGTCCATTAAACATAAACTCGAGCAATTTTTTCCAGCTGGCGCCAGATGAGAAATGAGTTTTGACTACATTTTGCCAGCTAAATGCTAATTGGGCTGCTGCCTGGCCACATAAATTCCAAGTAGTGGGCCCTCTGCTGTTGCTGTTTCTGCTTCTTCTGCAGGCCCAGTTTCAACACACTGTCCTCCAATTGTTGGCGACCAGCATGACGCACAAGTTTGTGCGCCTCTCGCTTCGCTACTCATTCGCACACATTCATGCAAATGTTGAACACATTCGAGTGTTAAATTCGTGCGTCTGGCCAAAAGATCTTCTAATGCGGCGACTATTTATAACACAGAATACTCTGGGCACGTATCTGTGTCTGTATCTCTAGATCGAGGTTCGTTGACTCAGACATTTTTTCTGCCCAGAGTTGAGCAACGACAACAACAACAACAACAATTAACTAGCCGAACAACAATAGCAACAACATTCATTATCGAAAATGTCAGTACGTGACCTCGACCGCGTTTTTTACATATTTATCGCCCCTAGAATTTGTGGGACTGCCTACGCCCCAGAGGCCATGCTGTATGCGTTGTCTTTCTGCGCATATGATTCACAAGTTCTTAGGTTTGCGATAGATACTCGAAAATAGTTTCAGAAAGTAGAGCATACGTTTTCGTTAAGGAAAACTTCCTCGTCGAGCTCATAACTCACCTGGCTTGCCAAAATTTTAGCCAAATATGAAAATATGCTCAGCAGGAAGTCAATGCCCCAAGAAAAGACAACACATCAGCAGCAACAAGAACGCAACATTTCCAACATGTCACATAAATTGGAACGCGCAATGCTTTTCTTTTCTTTTTTAGCTAGCACATTTCTAAGTGAAATAGTCACGGCATTTGGAACACTTCCAAATCGCCAAATCGAAAGCGACTTTAAATAGCCCAAAAACAAAAAAGAAAAACACAACAACACACGAAGTCTGCCCGGTTTGGGGCAGCAACAAAATTCAGCGTGAGCTTCCAAACAAACAAGTTGGCAACTTCTCTAATTACCTCAACTGAGGAGTTTAAATAACACTTTTCTTTTTGTAGGGGGAGTTGCGATCTCTATTGACAAGATAAATGACAGGAGGAAACAAGAAGACCAAAAAGAAGACAAATGAAAATGACACGCCAGAGGTGTGAGAAAACAAGCTAAGACGCAACAATATCTAGTTGAGAAAATAACAGATAATGAGATACCCTGGAGAGCATTGTTTGAGCTAAAACTGTTTTTAAGTTAAGAAATTGATCGATATATATCGATGACGGGTAACTTTCGTTGATAATTCGATATTAAACATGGCGTATTTATCAGCTGCAGCGTAGTTTTTTTAACTGTTCAGACAAACCCCTCTAACATTTAATAGGGTATATTATAGGTGAAGTCTAGGAAATGATTGCATTTAAGACTTATTGTGTGTGTTTGGTGTTAAGTGCAACACCTCGTATGCTTTGTCACCTGGGCAATTAATCTGCCTGGGAATCGCTGGGCAAACAAAAATCTATCCAATCTGTTGACCCAGAAGAAAAGAGGGCAACAAACAGTGAAGAATTATGTCAATGCAGTGCAGCTGGCAACGTGATGTGAGCAAATGCACTAGGAATTAACTTTAAGAGAACAGAAGAATTCTCGAAAAACCGTTCTAAGAATGCGAAAAAGAGAGAGAGTTGCTGCACAAGTCGGTGTATAGCACAGTTAAAATCCGGCGACACGGCCTATTGAGTAACATATCAGACAAAGAGCGGCCAGATGAGGGAGGTAGGAGGTCTGATATCAAAGACGACAACGACACGGTTGACATAATCACGTTCGAGTGTCACGTTCGTAGCCGGGCACGATAAGCCGACGACCGAGACGACCAAGTCGTCTGCGCCTTTTGTTGCCGTCACGTTCTTGGATGGAGATGTGTTGGCTGTTGGCCGGCCCCATGTGGTCCAGTCTGTGGACCGAGTCTTAGGTCTGCCGCAACGGCGAACCAATCTGCGGCCAGAACAAGTTTGGCTCTTGTCAACGTTTGAAGTTTTTCCTTTTGGCTTTTGGCTGTGGTCTCATTAAAAACATGTTACATGGCTTTTAATGCTTAAAATGATTATGAAATTGGTTGGCTATAACTGTTTATATAATTATTTTTTGAGTGTAACTAACAAAAAGTAAGAAGAAACTAAGATTTCTCTAGTTGTGAGTGGCTGACGCGCCGATGCCCTGTAAATAACGAAGAGCTGAGATATACATTCGTATTTCTAAACTACAGGAAATCTTAAGAGCTTAAAGATAACATTTAATTCAAAATATTGGGTATGCACTTCACATGATATTTGTTGTTAAATTTCTTAGGAAATGATTAAGCAGGAAATATTGTATCCTGAATCTGTATATAATAAATCCCAGCCTACATCAAGTATGAAGTCCTGAAGGAATAGGATATAAGAATATGCCTATGTTTAAATCGATATTTATCAATTTTATCTAAATGGTAGTTATCGGAAAGAAAAAGCTTTTAGCTTATTATATATGAAATATTTAGCAAATAAATATCTTAAAGCAAATAAATATCTTAAAGTCTCTTAGATCGAACTTCATTCAGACGGAGCTGTTCCCTTGATAACGAATACTTCTTTTACATACAACCTTACCATACCCTGTTTTGAATTATAATCCAGAAGAGACCAAGAATCCACATAGTTAAGTTTAAAATAATTGTTTTTAGCTTATGCTCCACCCATTCTTACTTTGATAAAGTATTCTTTCTGTATGTTATTTCAAGATTCAATTGTCTACCTGCTCTGTCATAGATTGAATCAAAATCCTTTGCTGCTTTCTCTGACTGCATTAAATTTCAATTATTACAACATCAGCGGGCACTCCAGAGTATTGGGCCTTTGCCTTGGCTGCTTGCTGCTTTCTATTTATTGCACAATTAACAAGTCGTTAGCCCAAAAGTTATTTTCTTTTCGGGATCTCTCAACTAGCGTTACGCCTGGTGCCGCAGCCAGCGAGCTAGTACATTGACCACAGAAAGGCCGCGACTGACCGGGTAATAATCTCATTTTAATTGCCACAGGCAGACCGCGAGATATATATAGAGGGAAAATTTCCCGAAAACTACCGTATTCAACTAACTGAACTAAGCTTGGTTTGTAATCAACCCACCGCCACGCTTCAGTTGGCCGGAGAGGTGTTCGGGTGGATTGCGCCCTGGCCTATTCAAATTTGAGCCTTGGTAAGAGCGGCGATCTTTGCCAGATTTGACCTTGTCCATTTGGCCAGCTGATGGCAGTCATTTGGCGCTGTCTTTTTTTTTTATAGACCACATTTGGCAGACACTTACGACCATTAATTGCACTTGAATGGCCCGAAGACCACACGACGAGTGTGTTGAAAGTGTTTCCAAGCTTGTTTTCGAGTTAGTATTTTTTTTCCTCTTGTTTCTTATTGGGGCGCTGCGCCGTGTTTGGTAATCGGATAGTTTCGAGTGCAAATGATACTCGAGAGTTGGTGTCAAATGTGTCACAGATTTAGGTGAAGAGGTTCAGCGAACTCCGACGAAGGTCAACGGAGAAAATGCTAACAGTTATGTGGCATTACCTGAGCTGAGTTTAAAGCTCATTTACATAAGTTTATAAATAAACATAAATAAACAAGCATATTTGTAAATTATAGAAGTAAAATCTGTGAATATGATTATCTTTTTCTTCTTTGAAATTATTAAAGAAAAAGCAAACGATTTTCTCTCTATTTCGCTTTTCTTTGAAGGACAGAGAACTCATATAAATATATTTATTTAAATTTTTTTTAATGAAAACCCAATTCCTACCGCGCTGTTTCTTTTATACGAAAACAAACAAATGATTATCCATTTTTTAAAATTATTAAATGCAATTCGCGCAGATGCATTTCTTAGATTATCTTTTTATTGTTAATATTATTTTCAGTCCTCACATGAATATATTGTTGAAGAAAAGAAAAATGAATTTTTATAGCTCTCCTTTCTTTCTGTCTCCCACTTTCTCTCCCTCTCCCACTCTCGATTAATTCAAACATATTTTAAATCTTATTGAAGAAAAATCATCCAAGCTTTACCGCTCTCTCTTCCTCCTGCTCTCTCTCTCTCTTTACATCTCTATCTCTTTCCGTCTCTTATAATCCCATTTCGTGCAAATCCAAATCCGATTACAAATCCATTGTTAATAGCAAGCATTTTTCATGATTGATTTTTCCCGCAAGAAAAGAAAAACCAAAATTGGTCAAAGACAACCGAACAGGCAGGAAAAACATGCGATATATGTGTAGTCAGAAGAGAGATGGAGAAAATGATATATGTATATGGATGGGAATGTATGGTCGGGGGCAAATGTGGCTAGATGATGTACGTAATGTTCGTAAGTGAGAGAGGTTTACATTTTCTCAAGCGTTGCGTTGACATTTTCACAGATACTCGCAATTGCTTGGCTTTCCAGCGCACAATCTCACAATTTTCGACAATTTCGACAGCCGACAAATGAGCGGCAATCTAAAGCAAATGGTCAATGAAAATGCAAATGAAAAAAGCCAAATCAAAATCGACTCAAGCAACAAACAGTGCTTCGCACATTTGGCTAATTAGCGCAAAAAAAAAAAAAAATAAAACAAAAAAAAAAAACCCAAACAATGTGAAACGTATTAAGTCGTATAATTGCGCAACATTTGAAGTTGGCAATTACAATTTTCCAACAATTGCGCCTTGCAGCAGGTCTGATTGAAGGCTGTAGCCAAGTTAATCATCATTGAGGCATTGCAGCGAGTGTCTATCTACTGTGCATTCAAGCCAAGGTCAACACATTGCTGGGCATTTATCTTGGCTCAGTCAAGCTGCGGGTCACCCATTGGGGTCAGTTAGCTATGTGCTGCTCTCTGTGGGAAATGATAACAAGTCTTCGCAAGAAGACAAACAAACTCAACTGTGGCTGCTGCTAATCATCAAAGTTTTACGAGCCAATTGAACTCGAGGTTGTGCGCTTTATAGCTCGCAGCATACTTTCAAATATGAATAATGTTGTACTAAACTCAACTGTCGCATATCTGAATAAAGTATTTCGAGCTGAGCTGCATTGCAAGATCAGCCAGATCGATAACTTTGTTGATAAAAGAATCTCAGCTCTGATAAGAGCTTGACTTAGGTCACAAATGAACTTTATAGCATATAAACATACTTTATTTTTTTTTTTTTGACAAAAACTTTGCATCTATAGAATGGGATATTAGCTGCATTGCTTAATATTATTTGGCAAATGCATCTTCATTTAAATATAAAAGCGAAATTGTGTATTAATTGTACTCTTTCTTGTAACTCAAGAAGTCAACATTTTTTTATACCCCTCATAATGATTACAATCATAATAATGACAATTAGCATTCACTATGCATTGACCTCCGCTGACCTGCACAGAGTCTTGCACATCTCATATAACAGGTTGCAACTTTCTTGGACAACTTGTAATTGGGGCGTGGCAATATGCCACACAACATAAAACGACTATAATTGAAAGCGGACATTTGGCAAATTAAGTGCCCATAAAAAGAGTTGTACAATGGACAATGTAATTACCAAAAACTGACAAACCGCATTGGCAACTCGCAGGAAAACAAAAACAAATACGAAATTCATTAAAATAAAAACTGCAATTTGGCAATAAAGGAAAATAAATTAAATATGCTAGAAAGGCAAACAATGAACGAAGATTTGATACCCTGGCCAAGATGCACATATATGCTATGATATGTGGTCTATAATAAATTCTGCCTGATAAAAGCTATGATATTTATATAAGTCATACTTAATAATTGGCTTTCTAACCAGCTTCATTAGCGTAGCTTTAAAGCATATAAAAATCTTAGTTTGCCTTTGGCGACATGTGAAATAAATTTGTTCATATCGTTAACATTGCAAATGAGTTTTGGGTTTCAGTTTTGGATTTGTTGTGGATTGTTTTTTTTTTGTTTTCGGGGGTCCTTCGGGGGCCGCGCAGTCAAAACGAGCAACAAGCACAATAAACAGGAGACAATGGAAAAACTTTAACGCCGACTTTCACCAACAGCAGGTGGAGATGAACAAACACAGCGAAACGGGCAACGTTTGTTTTTTTTTTTTTGTTTTTTTTTCCTCAACAATTACGACACCTCAATTTGCGACGACCTGAACCCCAAATGCCCAGAAGCTACAAAATCAAAACACACAAACACCGGCCACATAATAAGTCAACTGCCGCCTGCCGCCTGCCACCCACCTGCTTCAGTCCTGGCAGCATGTCTCTCTGCTCTGAGCGACAGCGTCTGTATAACTCATTAGCCGGCGAACGGGTTCATAACTCTGGCGAACTGGGGGTTAGGCCGGGGGTCAGTTCGAGTACAACAGCAACAGCAAAAGCCAGAGAAGACGCAAGCTGCTTGTCAGGCCTTACTTCCGAAAAGATAAACCGAGACGCGGCGCTTGATCGACGACATGTGAGTGCACTTGTGGCTAAAACACAAGACACGACGATGCGATCTCGAGTAGCTGCTGCTGCTGCTGCTGAAAAATTGATTTTTAAAAGCGTTTCAGAAGAAAGTGGGCACATCCCCAAAGGAGGCGTGTGTGTGTTTCTCTTTTGGCAAGGGTTAAGTTCCCGACAAAGTAAAAGTTGAACACAGTTTAGTCATGGCCATGATTATCGCTCTGGTCAGGCTACGTGATTTGCTACCAACAACAATTTGTGTGTGTGCTTGTGTGTGTGACATTATTTAGAGCCCCATTTTAATCACATATATAAATATTTTTACGGGGCGTTTAATAATGTGGGTCTGGGTTCAATAACACTCCAATACAATCGGCAGTTAGGTTTTAGATATAACCTATGCTGTACGCTGGGATGTGAGGTGAAAGAGACCGCAGCCAAGCCAAACCAAGCAGCAAACCAACAACAACAACAACAGCAGCAACGACAACAACAACAACAACAACAAACATAGCAACATAGGCAAGCAGCTAAGCGTGCTTAATGTTCAATTGTTTAGAGTACATTGAACTGAAACTGGGTAAGAAAAACTCTGAAACTGAGAAACTAAGTGGCAAAAAGTTGCGGATTAGTGAGACGTATATAATGCCAGGTGCGCAAAAAAAAAATTATCAAAGACTAAAGAATAAAGCACAAATTAGTTTGTTATATAAAAAGATTGTTGGAGAGCCAGCTTACATGCAACATTTTGATAGTAAATATAAAAATTGTGTCTAAATTTTACCTTTACGAATATATATTAAAATTTAATACATAATTGTCTTCCAATATGCCAATCTTTATAAATTTTGTTGGGCCTCAGTGTGGCTCTTAGATTCGTGTAAAGCGAAAGTCATCAACTTGAAAATTTAGTTATTGGAAAAGACTTCAAAAAAGTGAAATATTTGTAACCTACATACAACGCTTGGTGTATCTAGTTCGTATAATTCTCGAGTTATGCTAGAAACACATATCATAAAATCAATCAATTTTGATATTGAGAAAGTGAAAGATATCGATAAGAAATTGAATGTGTATGTGCTTGTGTCTAACCCTACGATTTTCCTAGCCGCACTTGGGGGCATCGAGATTCTTCGTCAATCTGATCAAGAATTTTTATACTTGATACATTTGTGATAGTCTTGAAGTTAAGCTCTGAACGAATTATTTTCGCCACGATTACCTGGCTTTTTGATAACATTACGCTTTTGTCAATTGTCTTTAGTTCAAATTTGATTTAATTGAAAAATTCCTCATAGGGTTTATGGTCGTCTGATTGAATCTCTCTTGTCACGTCAGGCAAGGAATTCAAACAAATCCATAAACTGCAACAGTTGGGTTATCTACAAACCGTAACAGAGTAATGTTGTTTTGCACTCAATGCACTGCCCAGTGAAAGTTTAACTGATCTGCATTGTCTGCAAAGCGACAATAGATCCATAACGAAGTCATCCCAGCAAACTACGGACACTAACAACTACACAAACTCTGGCATGCACACCTTTCGATTCGCACATCAACGCCCGTGATTTTATTGCGGCTGCTGCAATCGAAGTACATAAAAATTTGCATAGCGCTGAAATAAAACCAATATTTATTGGCGATGCGAAGCGCTGCGCTGCGGCTGGCAACTTTATTAGCAATTTGCCAAACGACAATTTGAATAAACGAGGAGCAGCCGCCACCAGGTACCAGATAGTAGTAGGTAGGTAGACAGAGCCAGTCAGACGCACGCACACCTTCCTGTGCCACTTGCAACTGTTGCATGATTGAATGTTGCAAGTGAAACGCGTCGGCGTCGACGTCGTCGTCGTCGTCGTCGTTGACAACAGCAGCTCATTGGATTATGATGTTGCATTGAGCATGTGGCATGTGGCAAGACTTAACAAGGATTAATCAGGCGCAGCGAAATCAATTTTCGGGGCAGACAAATTATAGAAAAACGAGACGAGAGACACCCTTGAGCGCACATGCTGCAGACAAGCGGGGCAGCCAGGCAGCGATAGGAGGGGCAGCTGTGCTGCATTAGAAAGTCGCATTTGCATTTGCATCTCGTGCATGTCGCTCGCGCATAGAGAAACAAAAAATTTAAATTGCGAAATTTGCAATTTTCACCTGTGTGTGCGAATTTATCACGTGGCGATTTTATGATAATTCCAGCTTCAGCAAAAAAGTATTGTCACGTAAAACGTTGCGGGATCGCAAACAAATATGAGGGTTTAAATTTGAGGGCAGACGTGCCCCATTCCAGCCAGCCAGCCAGCCAGGTGGCAGCAGCAGCCGTTACGAGGTGCCTGGCTACACGTTTTGTAGCCCCGCTTGCCCGCGAAAATCGTGGTGACTCAATTGCCAGAGCAAAGCACAAAGCTGAGTGGCAGCAGCGGAAAAGAAAACCTTTTGCGCCATATCAAACAGGCAAATCGCCACATTCGACAGCGAAACAGTCCAAAATCGAATGACAGCAACAAACTGAAACTGATGCAACAAAACAAAAACTAGCAACAACGAGAAGAAACATTGTAACATTGCCGGAAGACAGACGCTGCAAAAAGTACAACAACGAATTGTTTTCAATATGCTCACTTTTTGCCTTTGACAGACAGCCAGACAGACAGACAGCCAGGCAGCCGGACCCAAAGAGTCGAGAGCAGCAGTCCAAGCTGTCAGAGTCGGAGCCGGAGTCGAAGTCGGGAGCGCACTCCACAGACAGATATACAATCTGACAGCAGTCCAAAGAGCCAGCAGCCAGCAGCCAGCCCAGGGCTACGGGGGAGGGGTAAAAGCATTGAGGGGGGAACTCAATGCCCTCTGTGATCGGAGCGCATCTTTCTTCAAAGAGCTGCCTTTGTTTATAGATAGTTTTTTTTTTCTGCCCTGGCTGACTGAAGGTCTGTCTATGCAACGCAGCCTGCCACTAAATGTTCAATTTTATCAAAAGTAATTGCTTGCTTAATTCCGATAATGATCATGCCGATCATTATGCTGATCATTATGATGATCGCTCGTTTAACAACATTTGCCAATAATAAAAGTTATCTGCGCACAGACCAAAGAGATTGCCAAGATAAGTTGGAATTACTTTGGGTATATGCGTAATTAGCTAATTTAATGAAATGGTAATAGGGAGAAGATGGAGAAGCCTGTGGAGGGATTAGAAGAGAAGTTAAAAGACAGCAAAGGCGATCACTGATAGCTTAATTGAAGTGTTGTAAGAAAAGGTCGATAAAACTAGATAAGCTCAGATTGAAGGGAACAACTTTAGCTGCCACGCATTTGTGCTATAAGTGAGCATTATTACTTCTTGAGAGCCTAAACAATATTCTCTCTAAACGAGAACGTAGGGATGGAAGGCTTAAAACCTTTATGGATATTTGAATGTGATGAATATGATGGAACAGAGAAGCTACTGTTCGACCGATCTTTCCTAGGGCAGTTATATGATATAGTGGATCGATCTGTGTCGACATATTTTCTGCCTGCAACATAAAGATGAAACTATGCAAATTTGTATGACCATAGCGATAAAACTGAGAGACTAGTTCTCATAGACATAGACAGACGGATAGTCGGATGCGGCTATAACTCGGCTCTTGCTACTGACATAGAATATATATACTTTATATGGTCGCAGACGTCTTCTCTTATGCGTTACACATTTCGAGGCAAAATTATATTATATGAAATATCAAGTCCCTTGCAGGAATAGATAACAGCTCACCTAAAGATCAAAGACATTTTAAGTCAACTGCAACTCCTGAAATATCGCTTATTAAACAGATGAACAACTTATTTTGCAATAAATCAAACTGAAATGCGAAAGTGCAGCAGCAAATCGAATGAATTAAGGCAATTAAGAAATTGCAGTCGAAACAAAAGAAAGACAAAACGAAAATTGTGCACTCAAAAGATGAGATGAGTGAAAGCGAATGAATGTTAATTGCAAATCGTTAATTTTCGCAAACGAATGACAGAGGACAGGGGAGGAGCTAGAGGCTCAGGAGCAGCGGGCAGGACTCATGTATTTCTCTATGCATGTGATGTATGTGCATGGACGTATCTTAATCTGGGTTCCATTTTAGTTTATTGAACGTTGCAGACTGTTTGTTCCGTGGCTAAACATTTTGCTCAGTCACCCAGCCTGCAAAAATGCGATGAAAAATTGAAATTTGCACGCAAAGCCAAAAAGTTATGACTCGCAAACCCCCCTGCAAACAAAGGGGTGGTGGAGGGGAGTGTGCGGCGGGTGTGTGCAAAATGGCATCTCGTTGTTGATAGTTCAACATGAGAAATGGCCAATTTTAATTGCGGAAACCAAAACTAACCGAAAAATGGCAAGAAAAACAAAAAAACAAACAGAAATGGCTGGAAAGACTTACGCAAGACATGTGTGCGCCGCACAAAGGAGATCACAGATCTCAGACCTTATAACATATGCATGATTCTTACCTAGAAAGAGAAAATAAGAGAGAAATGGGGAGAGTTAGTTGGTTTTAAATTAGGTATTTACATGTAGCTTACTTATAAAGAAAGAAGGAGCAAATATGTAACAAAAAATTTAATAAATTTCATACCCTAATCACAAAATTCTTGCTTCAAGAAGCTTTCTTTTACTTTAAAGATTCTTAAATACAAAGCCCAAATGCGGAACTCAATTTAAGACATTTTTACTTTCATTATAAATTTTTTACATTTTTTACAATCATACCATTATTTATAATACGTATTTTATGCATTCAAGAGTTGTTTTGTCTTAAATTCTAGTTAATTGCAACTTAATTAAAAAATCCGCCTCAATATTCACTTAACATTTTTTACACAAACCGTTTTGTATTCCATTTCTAGCAAACTCTTAAAGCATCTGGAGAGGCATTTGTTTTGAGTGCACAGTTTTTGGCGACATAATGAAATGCACTTCAAAGGCCAACATCAAATTTATGAAAGAGCCATAAGAAAAAAAAATCGACTTCCCAGACAAAGAATCGACATGACTATAAATACATAATTTATGACTAAATAGGGGCCACAGCGAGTTGCTTAGATATTTTGTAGAGCGACAAGTTTGACAACACGCATATGATGATTTGTTTTGGGCTCAGCTAAAGTGAAATGTTTGGCCACACTTTGGCAGTCGAATAATCGCCAGATGCCAGCAACAATACTGACAACAACAAAAGTCACGCAACCCACAAATTTTTAAAAAATCCACAATTGACAGCCGAAAAGCGCCAGCTAAGAACAACAATTGAGGAAAATATGCCCTGTTATGGGAAAACTATTTTCAAGTCTCCCCCAAAAATGGGCGCCGTATCAGAATTTACCGAGTGGGTGTTGAGTGAAAGAGCGTGGGGGGTGGGGGGTCCGATGGGTAGGAGGATTTCCATAGTTTGTTATGCTAATTGAATACGAGAAAAGCTTTTTTTCTAGCTACACACACAATTTATGTCTGGCCAGAAAACTGTTGACTTGTGCGGGCACAACAATGAAATGGAAAATGAGATTTTCACCCAATTTTCTGGCTCTGTGCATGTGGCAATGGTGCATGACATTTTCTGTGTGGGGCGGGGAGCGGGTGCCAGACACGCGACAAAATGCAGCAAATGCAAGTGCCCAAGTTTTGGAGCCAAAAGAAATGCCTAGAAAATGCTTTTGTTATGGCATTGTTGATATAGTCGATAACAAGGAATCGATAAAGCATATATATATAGATATAGATATCTATCTATAGTTGGCCCACTTTGTGGCACCGCAGAGCTGATAAGTTGATGTTGGAGGAAGCGCAGTTTGTTGGAGTGCATTAATGAATGCCATAAATGATGGCATCATGATAATAAATAAAAGCCAATACGCCAGATTGTAACAAGGGAATACCTCAATAGCTGGATAGCAGCAATCGATAAGAACAAACTAATGCACAATTGGACAAAGCTATAAAACATCACCAACATTTGATAAGATTTGTCATATAATAATCTCAGTTAACTGATAGTTAACTATGATGGTCAGTTTTTTATTGGGCCTTATAAAAACCACAACTAGACTTTAATATGAAAGCTATTAGATAAATGAACTAACGATGATCATCTATCGATATCGAAGGGTTGTTATAATGAGAAAAATAGAGAAAAATATTTTGCTGTTCTAACTTCCCAGTCAACTAAAACTCCCACAGTAAAACCCAATCAAATTGCACATGTCACGTAGATTCCCACATATCTTTTAGCTCATATCTTGCCACTTAATTTATGCACCACGTAGTCAGTTACTAAAGTTGGCAAGTTCTCAATATGCAATTGCCAACAAACAATTCGTAGCACGTTTACAAATATTTATGCTTCAGCGGCTACCAAAATGCCAAAACATTTCAAATTTATTATTGCACGAGTCAACGGAGCCAAAGCAAGACATCATCACCGACCACGAGAGGCCACAGAAGAGGAACTCTGCCAGAGCAAATAAATGCACAGTCAAGGCGTAAACAAAATAAAAAAAAAAAAAAAAAAAAAAAGGAAAAACTAACTATAGTGAATGCAAAATGTTTATGTAAACAAAAAATAGTTGTGGAAAAACAATAGAAAAGCTGGCCAAGAGGAAGGAAGCCAAGGCCGCAAATAGGAAATACATAGCTTGGGTGGCATTGCACGCTGACGAGGCGGCAGCAGCTGCAGCAGCAGAGGAGAGCGAGGAGGGTGGGTGTGGGGCATGCAGCTTGTTGTCATGTTCATATTTGCATGTTGCAGCAACAGGCAAACAAGCGGCCGTTCATGCATGAAGCGATGCGCACAGCTGGAGATCAAAGCCAAAAGATGAGCCAATGATAAGTCAACAATTTTTCCGCTGCAGGATGCAAAAGGACGTCGCGCTCCCAGGCAGCCAACTAGTTGGGGGTCAGAGTTCAGGTCAGTGAAAAACTTTCTATGAAATGCTTTAACAAATTGTCAGCGCCAGGAGCTGAAACCACAAACCAAAAATGCAATTTCATGGCTTGTCAATCAATTTGTTGTTGTTTTTCCTTTTGCTTTGTTGTTGTTGTTGGAGTGAAAACTGCGACCGGCTTAAATAGGCGCCAAAAACTGTCGTAGCTCAGCTGATTTATGTGCCACATTTAAGTTCATCGTTTGTTTGTTATTTTTCTCTCAGTCTCTCTCTCTCTCTCGTTCTTTTTCAATTTTGTTGTTCGCGGTCAGAGGTTAACATAATATTTTTGATTGCATTTCAATTTTCATATTGCCCATAAATCTTGCACAAGTGGCAAATTAAAAGTCATAAATTATTAGCTGCGATATCATTTGGCATGCCAAAGAAACAACAAATAGCTAACGAAAATAAATGCACCTATTGCCAATTGCAAATTGCAATTCCAATTGCCATTCCCATTCCCATTACCATTTCCATTCCCATGCAACATGCTGGGCCGCAACATGTTGCCAGGCACTTGTTGCCTAATTTGCGCTGCGGTTGCCTGGCTTAGCTCGCTTTAACCACTTTTTAAATGTTGTCAGTTGCCAAAATGAGGAGTCGAAAGGTGTGCGATTCGTAATTGAAATTCGTGTTGTCATCTTGTCAAAGGTAACAGCAGCAGCCACAGTAAATGCAGCAGCGGGTGGCAAAGTATTTACAATAACAAACAGTCGCATGCACGACTCTGGCATACTCTAAGGATACACTCCCAGAAATATTCAATTCCGATAATCTGAATTTGCTCCATGTATTGTAGATATGTTGATAGACAAATGATAGATACTTTAGCCGTATACACTGTTTACATGATGTTATTTTGGCGATTAAGAAGCTATATACTCTTAATTTCTCGTGAAAATAGGTTGAACATTTACAAAAGGTTTGTGGTCGGACAATTTCGACCTATGTCAAGATGATATTTCACATGAATTTAGATTTAGATGCCAAATTGATCTAGATGTCAAGCCATGAGAAATAAGCCAATCTTCATGAAAATCTGATGAGGTTTGGCCAAGTTATGGGGTTGGGAAATATTTACCTATGTCTATATACGAATTTAATGGCCAAGATTTTTACATGAATTTCGACCAAAATTTACGTAGTCAGATTTAAATGCCAGATTTTTTAAGAGGGAAAACTATGCATAAAAAGCCAAACCTCATGAAAATCGGATGAGATTTGACCGAGTTATAGGGGTGGGAAATTTCGATCCATGTCTATAATCGAATCTAAGGAGTAAGATTTTGACATGAATTTCGACCAAAATTTACGTAGTCAGATTTAAATGCCAGATTTTTTAAGAGGGAAAACTATGCATAAAAAGCCAAACCTCATGAAAATCGGATGAGATTTGACCGAGTTATAGGGGTGGGAAATTTCGATCCATGTCTGTATACGAATCTAAGGGGTTAATTTTGACATGAATTTCGACCAAAATTTACGTTGTCAGATTTAAATGCCAGATTATTTAAGAGGGAAAACTATGCATAAAAAGCCAAACCTCATGAAAATCGGATGAGATTTGACCGAGTTATAGGGGTGGGAAATTTCGATCCATGTCTATATACGAATTTAAGGGGTAAGATTTTGACATGAATTTCGACCAAAATTTACGTAGTCAGATTTAAATGCCAGATTTTTTAAGAGGGAAAACTATGCATAAAAAGCCAAACCTCATGAAAATCGGATGAGATTTGACCGAGTTATAGGGGTGGGAAATTTCGATCCATGTCTATATACGAATTTAAGGGGTAAGATTTTGACATGAATTTCGACCAAAATTTACGTAGTCAGATTTAAATGCCAGATTCTTTAAGAGGGAAAACTATGCATAAAAAGCCAAACCTCATGCAAATCGGATGAGATTTGACCGAGTTATAGGGGTGGGAAATTTCGATCCATGTCTATACACGAATTTAAGGGGTAAGATTTTAACATGAATTTCGACCAAAATTTACGTAGTCACATTTAAATGCCAGATTTTTTAAGAGGGAAAACTATGCATAAAAAGCCAAACCTCATGAAAATCGGATGAGATTTGACCGAGTTATAGGAGTGGGAAATTTCGATCCATGTCTATATACGAATTTAAGGGGTGAGATTTTGACATGAATTTCGACCAAAATTTACGTAGTCAGATTTAAATGCCAGATTTTTTAAGAGGGAAAACTATGCATAAAAAGCCAAACCTCATGAAAATCGGATGAGATTTGACCGAGTTATAGGGGTGGGAAATTTCGATCCATGTCTATATACGAATTTAAGGGGTAAGATTTTAACATGAATTTCGACCAAAATTTACGTAGTCAGATTTAAATGCCAGATTATTTAAGAGGGAAAACTATGCATAAAAAGCCAAACCTCATGAAAATCGGATGAGATTTGACCGAGTTATAGGGGTGGGAAATTTCGATCCATGTCTGTATACGAATCTAAGGGGTTAATTTTGACATGAATTTCGACTAAAATTTACGTTGTCAGATTTAAATGCCAGATTATTTAAGAGGGAAAACTATGCATAAAAAGCCAAACCTCATGAAAATCGGATGAGATTTGACCGAGTTATAGGGGTGGGAAATTTCGATCCATGTCTATATACGAATTTAAGGGGTAAGATTTTGACATGAATTTCGACCAAAATTTACGTAGTCAGATTTAAATGCCAGATTCTTTAAGAGGGAAAACTATGCATAAAAAGCCAAACCTCATGAAAATCGGATGAGATTTGACCGAGTTATAGGGGTGGGAAATTTCGATCCATGTCTATATACGAATTTAAGGGGTAAGATTTTGACATGAATTTCGACCAAAATTTACGTAGTCAGATTTAAATGCCAGATTCTTTAAGAGGGAAAACTATGCATAAAAAGCCAAACCTCATGAAAATCGGATGAGATTTGACCGAGTTATGGGGTGGGAAATTTCGATCCATGTCTATATACGAATTTAAGGGGTAAGATTTTGACATGAATTTCGACCAAAATTTACGTAGTCACATTTAAATGCCAGATTTTTTAAGAGGGAAAACTATGCATAAAAAGCCAAACCTCATGAAAATCGGATGAGATTTGACCGAGTTATAGGAGTGGGAAATTTCGATCCATGTCTATATACGAATTTAAGGGGTGAGATTTTGACATGAATTTCGACCAAAATTTACGTAGTCAGATTTAAATGCCAGATTTTTTAAGAGGGAAAACTATGCATAAAAAGCCAAACCTCATGAAAATCGGATGAGATTTGACCGAGTTATAGGGGTGGGAAATTTCGATCCATGTCTATATACGAATTTAAGGGGTAAGATTTTGACATGAATTTCGACCAAAATTTACGTAGTCAGATTTAAATGCCAGATTATTTAAGAGGGAAAACTATGCATAAAAAGCCAAACCTCATGAAAATCGGATGAGATTTGACCGAGTTATAGGGGTGGGACATTTCGATCCATGTCTATATACGAATTCAAGGGGTAAGATTTTGACATGAATTTCGACCAAAATTTACGTAGTCAGATTTAAATGCCAGATTATTTAAGAGGGAAAACTATGCATAAAAAGCCAAACCTCATGAAAATCGGATGAGATTTGACCGAGTTATAGGGGTGGGAAATTTCGATCCATATCTATATACGAAAATAAGAGGTTAGAGATTTGGACAAGAATTACGACTGAAATTTACCTATTCAGATTTAAATGCCAGATTATTTAAGAGGGAAAACTATGTATAAAAAGCCAAACTTCATGAGAATCTGCTGAATTTTGACCGAGTTATGGGGGTGGGAAATTCTGACCTATGTACATATACGAATCTAAGGGTTAGATTTTGACATGAATTTCGACTGAAATTTACGTAGTCACATTTGAATGCCAAATTATTAAAGAGGGAAAACTATGCATAAAAAGCCAAACTTCGCGAGAATCTGATGAGTTTTTACCGAGTTATGGGGTTGGGAAGTTTTTACCAATGTCTTTATAGGATATTTGTGGGTACCATTTTCAGATGAATTTTGACTCAGAATGATGTTGTCAGATTTAGATGCCAAATTGATCTAGAGGCCAAATTATGGGAAAAAACCCCAAATTTCATGAAAATCCGATGAGTTTTGACCGAGTTATGGGGTTGGGAAATTATAGCCTATGTCTATACACGATACTAGCGGGTATACCCCTCATTTGCTCGTGAAAACAAAAAATAAAAAATAAATAAAAAATAAATTGAGGCTGATTTTTACTAACGTTTTTTCACTTTTTTTCCATACATGCGGGTGGAACTTGTCAAACCCCCGTCTTAACGTTTATCCCATAAGGTAACATTGAAAATTTCAGTGCGTTTATCAATCATTCAGTTTTACATATAGAGTTGAATGTGCTTGCAGTAATCTTTATTTTATTGTACTCTAATCCATAATCCCCATAAAATTAATAAATATAAAAAACCATTCACATGAGCATATAAGCGAAATTCAATACGATGAATGTGTAACACACGATCGTATTTCGTATTCTACACTTCCGTTTGCATTTTGATTTATTGATGCAGCTCCCCACGCAGCCGCGTCGGTAACCCTAAACCCCAGAGAGCTCCACAGATATGTCAAGCCCAACAACACACAACACAGAGTGTATAAATTTTTACATTTTTAACAAAATCATTTGCCACACAAATCAACGTGGGCAGCTCCCCAGCCCTGTTCAATTGGGAAAACAACATGAGCTTAATTATTTTTAAATGATTTACGAAACGAGGCAGCAGAGGGAACGGCAAATGCTGCACATGTTGCCGAACTCCATTGTTTCGGGACGCCTCATTGATAGGGGCTCAGTTATCGGCAGCACCCACGCAGGTATTGCTCAAAAATATCAGAGTGCCAGGGTTCGAGCTAGTCGCAGAGACACAAATTAATCTTTGCTTTCACTCACACTTCTTGTGTGCTCGCCGCTGCCCAAGTCGAATGTGATAATATTGTAATAAAGTTTTCAACGCTTACAAAGCAATCACCCACAAGCGAACAAGCTGCATGCCACATGCCGCATGCCGCATGCAACTGCAACTGAAGAGTCGCCGAAGTTGCAGCCATGACTTTGTCATTTCGCTGGGGAAGCTGCTTGCGTGACGTTTTCTCGGATCGCATCTTGTGCCGCACTTCAATTGATGAATTTGATGTTGATGTGTTTATAATGGAAAGGCTTACGAGGATTTTGTAGCCGGAGACAGCAGATGAGGCAAGAAAAATGTAAGTTTTATAAAGGCGAAGCTCAAATACTCTAACAGCGTTATGTGAAACATATGTACTTATCATATATCAGAGCGATTATTCCTGAGAGAATAAAGCTAATGACTAGAATGTTCTTACTTGATTCCGCTTTAAGAAGTTCGCAAGGTTTTGAGCCCGAATCTAGCTCAAAGTTTGTGAACTAGCTTCAACAAAGTGCACCTTGATTAAGGTTTGTTTGTTCACGAGAAAGTGCTTAAAATAAGTATAAAGTATATAATACACTTTGTGGAGAAGACCTTTTTATTATAGCCTGACATATTCCTAATACCCTATGCCAGGCTTTACGTACTGAGCACTGTAAACATGCATTAAAATAATAAGTATCTTTTATTTGCCAAACTTTCAATAAGAAAAATCAATACTTTAGACCCAATATGAAACTCAAACTCAAACCCTCAACAACATCCATCAATATCTTTAACCAAATTCCGACTTGTCCTATGTAAATTACTTTAAACCGCTGCCTATTAAATTTTAATGTTATTGGCGCCTTCAACTTGAGACAAAGTTACTTAGATGTGCCCCCAAAGAGTTCAAAGACAAAGACGAGCCCAAATAAAAGCCGCACCCAACGAATATAAAAAACCCCTCATTTTTATTTTGTATTTTTCATTTGCCTCATCAAAGTTGGTTCGATCTTTACGTGGTTTGTCTCTGGGCTATTTGTAATTCAAGAGCATCGCGATAAATCGAATTGTAATAGATGCTTAGCAGCGATATGTGAGTGTAGGGGAGAGGCCAGGTTGGGCACAGTTCAAATAAAAATTTGTAATGATGATGAGCTTTCTATATGGAGAAAGCTGAAAAGAACGACGCGCACTTACAAAACGCCCACAAATTGTCGACACAAATTGACTGAGCTTCTTCCTCCAACCCCCCCCAAAAAAAAAGCATAATTTTTGCCAGCTTGTTGCAAATTTTAATTGCTTTGGTTGTTGCGAGCACGAAGTCTAGGGTTCGCACCCGCGAGTAAGCGAAAGACAGACAATTTTGCTGTCATAATTTATAATCCACGCTTGCTTTTTAATTAATTCAGGTTTGAACTAAAAGCGGAATTGCATTGAAAAATAATTATGGAAAACAATTTCAATTACCGAAAAAACTATTTAAAAAATAAATACCAGAAGCAGCTGGACATCTGGAGAGTTGACAGCGCCTCAATTCAAACTCAACGCAGTTGGCAGCACTGCCTGCCACGCCCACATTTACAGTTGGAAAAACTGCAAATGAAAATGCTGATGTCTGTTGTAGTTGCTGTTGTTATTGTTGCTGGCGCGTGAAAATTTTTGCAGCAATTGTTGCTGGCGTGTAATTGCAGCTCTTGTTCGTCGGGGGATTCGCTTTGCTGTCCGAACTCTCTGGTCACGTTCACGTGAAGATTCTCAGCGAATGACAACAGATCGCAACCGGAAGCGATTGGTTTTGGGTTTTTTTTTTTTATTGTTTTGACTGAGCTCGCCAATCATTGAATTGGCGGAGTGTGAAAAGCGAAGCGTGTCGATGCTGCATTTCCTCAAGATTATGAAAATTGCGCTTGTTAAGCTGCAATTGAACAATCGCAACGAGTCCGCGTGGCAAACGTGGCAAATTCAGTAGCTCCACGAAGCTTCCTTCACTTGTTATTCAACTAATGTCATGTTCTATGCAACAACAACAACGAGAACAAGAAACCGGAGCTTAAGTGCGAACAGGACTGTAATCAGAGGCGATTGTTGCTGCCAGCAGCTGCACAACAATCTCAGCCTTTTCGTGGGCCAAATGTCAGCGGAGTGGAGCCTCCACATACAAATGAGCTGTCCAAATGCCACACAATCTGCGAGTCTATGCTTCAAGTGTGCGGCTTCTACTGCGAATCCATTTACCCATGACTGGGCACACGCCCCTTCCCAGATCTTCACTCTATCTTCGCCCATCTGTCACTGGGGCCCTGCTGCACACCTGCCTTGAATGTCGGTTAGTTTTTTCGAACAACTTTGCAATTTACGCACTGAAATGTTTCGACACAAAAGTGTTTTGCCCCTCTTGGGTCAGACGGCAGACATTTCACGGGTCAGCAAAGAATTTGCAAGCTGTATTTTTTCCTGTCTGCGGCTACACTGAAAGAAATATCTGTTGAGCTAAATAAACCTTTAACAGTTTCTGCATAAAAAGGTTCTCAGAAAATACTCTCTTCCGGAAATCAAGCTTTTTGCTCTTTTATCAAATCATTTACTTTCTGTTGAACAGTTAGCAATTAATTAAATTGAATATAATCCGTTTTCTATTAAACTTCGTTGGGGTATTTTCTTGCAGTGTACTAGCGCTTAGTCGACCGGAACACCGAGCGTCTTATATTATTTTATGCGCATTCTTCTGTTTCTTAAGCTGATATTTGCTTTTGTTTATTCGCCCAGCTCACATGAAACATTTTCAAGTTTTTCACACTCGTTGCAAACTATTTGGTTTTGCATTTCCGCAGCACTTGCTGCACTTTCCACACACATTTTAATGGGGCATGCAACAAACACAATTTGGGAAACGAACGTAGGAATTTCCGGGTTGGTTTTCTTTAAGTTTTGCGAAATGATTTGCGCAAATCGAATAGCGCTAGTCAATAATGCAAAGTGAGGGCGGCATTTGGCTTCCTTTTTGGCCCTGGCAACGAAGACGTACCTCGGTCTAAGCCGCTTTGCATAATTAGGCAGCTTGGCTAGCAGTTAACCCTCCCCTTCGATAGACCTTTCTTTTCTTCTTTTATTTTATTTTTTTTTTGTTTTTTTGTTTTTTTTTTTTTTTTGATGAACCTTGCGTCAACTATTTGCATAAGTCAGTCAAAAGTGCAAGCCACGAAACTGATGCGGGTGGCCGCCAGAATACGTTGCCGGCGGGAGAAAGAGGAGAGAGTGGGAGAGAGAGAGGGGCCCAGTGAAAGCCTTAACAGAGTCTTCTTCACATAAATGCTGGCTAGTCGTGTGTGGTGCGGCGGTGGTTAAGTGCTGCCAAGGCTTAGCCTTGTGTTAGGTGTCGACAGGGTTAGGCGAATTAATTTCTTTACGGCTCTGTTGGCCCCTGAACAGATGGCCCCACAGCGATAAGCTCTACAACTGCGACACAGACCCAACTTGAAAAAAACTAGAGAAAAATAGATAAGTGTTACCGACTAAGAGATACCCTAAAACAAGTGACAAGTTGCCTTTTAGCTTCCTATCAACGTAACGCTGCGTATGCAGCTTATTCTTTTCATAAAGGAAATCCACTCTTGATTAACTTTGGTGTTTATAGTCCGATCTTTATGAAACTTTCGATGCCCAAATATGTGGAGATACTTAAGCCCAAGGCTAGGCCTTGCAAGGTGCGTAAAATGGGAGGCGAGAGTTATCGAAAAACAATTGATAAACATGATCTGCATATAGAGAATAAAAACATCACCGTATATAGTTTTAGTAGTTTCTAAGATTTGCTTAATCCCATGATACCCTAACAAGCCCACTTTCAATGGGTTCAGGGTATTTAAATGTACAACAACGAAAAAAAGTACAAGAAATAAAAACATTTCATTTGCTTTCAGCAGTTGTTTCTGTTGTTGTCACTTTTACCAAGAGAGCCAGCGCGAGCGCGAGCGCGCGTTGCGGTTTTTGGAATATGGCTGGGTCCGGGGTTATCATCATCAAGACATCTGCGGAAAATGCAAAACGCAAGGGGGGCGTGGCGGGGTTTTCACTGGCTACATGCTACAAGCAGCGACAAGCGCTACGCAATGTTGCGAAGACCCGTTGCAAGCGACTCCACAGAAAAAAGTGTTGACTGCAGAAAAAGTAAAAAAAAAAAAAAATAAAAACAAAAAAAGAAGCATTTTCTTTCAATGGCTTCCGTTGAACTTGGCCCCCACCACCAGCTACTCGAGTGTTGGCATCCTCCGTAAACAATTGCCGAAGGTCAGCAGCGTCAAGAGACTTTTCATATTCGTGCTGGCCCGTGGGGGCGTCTCCCAACTGGACACGCATCTGCGCAGCATTCGCCAAGGTAATTAAACATTTAGCCAAAGGCGCCAATGAACTCTGAAACTTGCTGACAAAAAAACAAAAATCAACTGCCAAAAACTTGGTGGGCTGGTTGGGAAATGCAGTGAAAATTTAGTGCGTTGTACCAAAATAGAGTAGCGCACAAAAGGAACAACAACAGCAACAACTGAAAATAACCATAAAAGGAAATTGTTTCCAGTTTGGGTCGGAAAATTATGAGTTTAGTGGAGTGAGCGAAGATCACTCAATGGAACGAAACTATTAAAAAGTCTCGCACTGGCAAATTGAAACGGAATGGGAATGTGAATGGAATGGGAATAGGAATGGTAATGGAATCGGAAATGGGAATGAGAGCAAGAACAGCATGTGCTGTGGGTTGTCTTTGGTATGCCAGTTTGCACTTGACCCTAACTGGGTCTCGACTTTGTGTAGAATGCGGCGAACATGGGGAGAAACCCAGAAGAATGACAGAAAACGAATGAAACAATAGACTGAGAGAGCTGGCATATGGTAGAACGTAATTATTTGATAGAGAACACGAGACAAATGGCACTGTCATGTGTATAAATATACATTTGATGTGTGTGTGTTGCCTTGTGTGTGACTACTTTTAGTTGGCTAGGGTTTCCTCAACTCCACCCACACGGTTGGAAAATTGCAGGGTGGAAAAATTGCGCTTTTTGGAGAATGTACTTTTGGTGAAAAACCTAAGTTAACAGACTTTTTGTCAATGGATTCCATTCAAGCATATTATCGAAGGAGTTTGTAAATATATATCTTTGAAAAATTCCACTTGTAGGGGTGAAAAATAGGTGGAAAATAAACAAAAGGGTGTTAAATTAGTGGTAAAGCCTTTTTAAGTATTCTTCAATTCTTTATACACACGAAGAAGTATTTTAAAGTTCTTTTCAATTTCCTTCAAAAGAGTGGAAATTATGTGAACAAGTGTTTTTGTGACAAACTTTAAAGAGCGGAAATTGAGCGGATGCAGTCCGTTAATTGAAGCGGACAATAAATAAAAAGTACCATATACATTTATACTTTAAAATTATTCTAAGGGCATCCCATTTGAAACTATAAAAACTAAATCAAAACTTTCTAAATTTCGGTAGCAATTCACTAAATTATAGGATGAATTTCACGCTTAATACACTTATTTTTTCATTTAATTTTTGAATTTTGAAAAAAAAAAAAACGGCACGGTGCCAGTTTACATGGCATTGAGAGTTAATGTTCTGCTGTAGCTGGGCACAAAAACAAAGTGGGTTAATTGCAATTGCAGTTAATGTCGTCATGGAGTTCCTGCTCCACAGCAAGTTTGAGTACTAAACATAGACAATTCTCCAAATTAAAATCGTTGCCTTTCGTTCGTTACGCATTGCGAGCTGTGAGTTTTTTTTTTTGTTTTTTATAGATGTTTGCGGCTTCCGGTCGCATTTCGTGCTTTATTTTTTTTTTTTTTTATCATAATTTAAGTGCTTAGCTTACATTTAAATTATGTATTATAGTTGGGAAATTGCGGAGGCAACTGGTTGGAAAACTTTGCCGGCTGCTCAGGCAAATTAGTGGCATACCCAGCCATATGTTCACTTAATGGTCGTGTGTGTCTCATTACGATATAAACAAACCCAAACACGGTTCTCTCTCTCTCTCTTTCATTATCAGCTGCATTTGTGATACACTCCCCCAATCGCACTTCATATATCATGTTGTAATAGGGCACCATACAAGGGCTTTGGCCGAGTGCTAAGCATTTTGATAAATGCGGTTGCTCTTGTGGGCGGGCGTTGCCACGAATATGTGACCAAAGGCAGGTGCCCAGGCGAGGGTTTTACTCAATGTGTTTTTCACTGTGCAGTTGTCATATGGACGAAATGTGTTGGTTTAAGATAACTTTATTGCCCCACTTGACTGTCAACTGCGACGCGAAATTGTGAGGTTTGCACTCATGCCATTCGCGATGAGATCATACGCTAGAACCTACTTTGCCAAAACGAAGCTGATTTATATATTATTGCTAACAGTTTGTTTATGGAATCTTTCTCCAGCCGAATTTTGTTGAATTCTGCATGCAAATTTGATGACAGAATCATATTTGTTTTTATTTACGTTCAATTCTGCATTAAAATTTGATTTGTTTAATGTATTTATTTAGTTATTTATGTATTTCATTTTTATTTTTTTGATTTTTATTCAAGCGTTGTGTTTTTATTTTTGTTGTTGTTGGGGAAAACATATTTTTGAATCTAGAATCTGAAATAAGTTATTTATTTTCAATCGACTCTACGTATTAGACTGTGTATGAAGTGCTGTATTGTATCGAGTTCTAGACATTAATTTTCTGTCAATTTTTATCTTAAAGCTGACAGAATTGAAGTACTCCAAATATTCATAACAATTATTTTGTTTGATGCCATTTTGAATAATGGATTGTTTTCTAGTGTAAATTACAAGATCAATTTTCGATAAAATATTGGTTGAAACTCGATTGTTTTTTGCTCTTTCTAAGCATTTCCCTTGGTTAGATTTAAGCCACGTTTATGTGCATTAGGCCTGTTACCATTTCTAAAGCTCTGCACAACACTGAAGCCATCGGGCCAAGTCGCAAAGTGGCAATTAAAGCGCTTAAGTTGACGGGTTAAAATGGCACAATCTCTCTCTGTCTCTCTCTCTTTCTGTTTTTCTCTCCCTTTCTGTGTAGGTATTTGTTGAGTCTTGGCCCTTTTGAAAGTGCCGCAATTTGCAAATGAGGTAAACGTGTGGCCAAAAAAACAAAAAAACCATACCAAAACAAAGAGATCTGTGCAACGGTATAATTAAGTTGGCCTCATCAGCCATTTACGGCTACAGCAACAACAACACAAGCCGAGGCAAGTGCGCGTGCTTTGTGGCATAGATCCTCTCCCCTCCAAACCCGCGCATTTGGCCACTCACCCCTTTGCTTCAGCAGATTTTATTGTTTGCATTTGCAAAACACGAAATACGGTCCCGGAACTGCCAACTTTCCTTTGCCGTCTTGGCCAGAGTCTAGTTTTTGAAGCTAACCACGTTCTGGACTCTTTTTCTTTGTCGTGTTTTCTTTTTATTGGCCATAACTGAGAGCCAACAATGGCTCTGTCTAATTAGATTTTTAAAGCCATTCATTATGCATATAGGGAAGCCTGAATTTGACACGCAAATCGCTCTCGAATTGAAGTCTGTAGTGTGGAGGGGGGGAGGGGGGCTACAAAATAAAATAAATATTGGACTGGTTACAGTTACTTACAACGGCTCTTGTGCAATTTGCCGTGTGTGTCGGCATTTGGCCAAAGGCAACGATCTCTGCAATCTCATTTGGTGCACACGCAGCGCAATGCAGACAATTGCATAGATGCCCGCGACCGCAGCCCCGCCTGCCGGCGCTCTATCCACCCCTCCGCGCAGACAACAATCATCATATAATCACATAATGCTCACAATAAAGCCAACTTCATAACTGCCAACTGGCAACTGGCAACTGCGGCTGCATCTATCGATAACCATTTAAGCCACAGAAATTAAGCCAAACACACAACAATGGAAAAGAAATATGTTAAAACTGTTGCGATCGACTGTGCCATACTCTGTTCACGGTAAATTTAGCACTTTAATTAGTCGAGATGAGTCTGGCTGTGCAGCTGGCTCTAAAACTGTAAGCCATAATTAGTGACTTTCAAACTGTGGTCTTGTTCGTTTGAGTGGGCGTGGCAGAAGCCTATTAAATTTTCTGATTCTAGCTCTGAAACTGTAGAAGTTATCGTTTGGCTTGGGGACTCTAAAACTGTAGTCCTCAATCAGTGGCTCTTAAACTGTGGCTCTTAAACTGAAATTTGTAAACGCTTGAGTGTAATTATGTAATTCTTCCTCTGATGCTATGGAAGCCATCGACTAGGCTGGTGGCTCTAAAACTGTAAGCCGCAATCAGTGGGCTTCAAACTGTGTTGTTAGCAATTTGTGGGCGCCGAACCTTTAGCAAATAGTTAACCTGCCCAATTTATGATCCAAAACTTTAATAGATTACAAACTTTGCGTCTAACTTAATCGGACATAGTTATATATGAGAAGATATTTCAAATTAAAAGTTTTAACGGACAAAACCAATATACTCTTTATGACTCCGACAATAGAGTATAATTAAAAAAAAATGATTTGCCTGGAATTTATTGCGGTTTGCGTCAAAGCAAGGCTTGGCCAACCAAAAATATAGCAACAACAATCACATGAGCCATATTCAATACAATTATACAAATTACAAAAATACTCACGAAATTTAACCAAAAATCTTTGTTTTTTTCTTTTTGTGTAGTTCAGAAAACGGTTTTTTTTTGCTTACCTGCAAAGAAAGAGAAAAAAAATTGTAGAATTTTATTAGCTTTTGTTGTCGGCTCGTAAAAATAAAACTCTCTGAAAACTTGAACTTTGCCACGAAGAGCAAATCAGAGTCCACAAATTGTCTTATATATATATATATATATATATACATATATATAAGAAGAATATAAGAAAGATCGTAAAGTGAAAGAAGTACATTAAGCAAAAGGGGGAAAAAGGTCTTGTGGTTTTTTGGGTCGCGCCACAAGACACTCAAATGTGGTGACAAAGTTGAGTAGAATTTTATTTTATGTGCATGCACAATGCATAAATTTTATACAAATTTAATTAATGTGAAACCAAATTGTTGATAGAAAAATGCCGTAAAACTAAATGGGTTTCTGTAGCTCTTGATAATGATGAGAATTAAATTAAAGAATACACTTTGTTTGCAGCTAATAACAATAGTAACAATAAAAATAAAATGAACGCCCACAAATCTAGTTTGTTCTGTAGTGTTGTGAGTGCACATGAGTTTAATTTATGGCTCATTCAGATGATTCATGCATTTAATTATTCCACGTTTTGCGATGCAGCATTTGCTTATCTGCAAGTGCTCAGTTTCTCTCTTTGTGCATAGAGGAAAATGTAAATTAAACGCTAAGAACATCTGATATAACAGCAGAGTCTTCTAAACTATACTTATATGACTTAAAAACTGGGAAGCAGGAATAGAAGGGTCTATGAGAATTGTGTTTAGAAAAATTACCAATATATGTTATTTTTGGCTTGTGACATAGAATATATATGTGAAAAATATAGAAAGCTATTACTATAATAATTTCATATATTCCCTTACAGGA
Source organism: Drosophila virilis (assembly GCF_030788295.1). NCBI lineage: Eukaryota > Metazoa > Arthropoda > Insecta > Diptera > Drosophilidae > Drosophila > Drosophila virilis. The sequence continues at coordinate 5,038,208 of NC_091545.1, forward strand.
TAGAGTATTCATTGCCTCTGTAGACCTGCTCGTCTTTCTACATTAAAAACTCTTGGCCGTGAAAATAATTTAGCAGAGCTTTTAAGTTAGCCTGTGAATAACCGAAACTGGTCATGAAAATCAATATCAGTTGCAATGCAATTAAAAACTAAAAAAAAAGAAACAAAAATACCAATATTACTTTCATTTATTGCATTTCCCCAAAATTATTTCTTTTAGCTGCAAATCAAAAAGGCCGCCAAATAGTTTTGTACCGTCGCAGCTGACGATGTGTGAAGCGTACGAAAACTGCAGGCCAAATCCGAGATACATTAAGGCCTGCATTCATTCAATCAGTGAGCCAGCCATCCGTCAGTCAGTCCGTTCAGTCGGACAGACAGTAGCATTGGCAACCGCATCGAGAGTCTATTGGCTTTTATTGTCTTTGCCTGGGCTCGGCAGTCTCTGTTAATGCTTTGCTTTTCACTGACTTCTCATAACTGAATATCGGAAAATAAATATTTTCACAGCTCTGGCGTTAATTGGAAAATGAAAATTGAAGCTCAGCAGCTGCATGTTGCGCCTCTCGCCTATAGATATTTCAATTTTTCCACTTTTAGCTGAATTTTTAATGACCATAAAGTATTTTTGGCCATTGGCTTTATGAAAATTACGACATTGTTCCGACTGGACTGAAACTCTTGCCTCGGTTGGACGTGTGGGCAAATAATTTGGAGCAGATAAAGCTACGACTAAAGCTAGAGGTGCGCCTTGCTAGAAAAATAAAAGGAAAAACTAGCACAAAATTGAATTGCGCTTGGGCTGATAGTCAAAAGTTTGGCAATACTTTATGAAGCAGCCAGACATATTTGTCAGTTTTAATCGCCGCTTTATAATCAATTAAAAACTTGAGCTTTTAAGCCGATTTTTAAGCTGTATTTTGACCCAGAAAAAAAGGTTTCAAAAGGCATATGCAGCAACATTTGTTGTTGTTGCCGCAAGGCAGCTGCCAACTCTGGAAGCCAAACTCTTGGCTGAAGCCAAACAGATGAAGTTGTTATGGATCTGCCTGGCAGTCTCTAGTCTCTGGAGTGGCATTTGATATCGATGATGTCTTTGTTTCATTTACAGCAGCAACAAAAATTATGCAAAATGCAAACACAGCAGGGGAGGCCAAAGAGAGACATGCACAAACAGAGATTGCAAGCGAAAGATATTTTATTTTTATTTTTTTTGCTGGCAGAGGGGTTCGCACAGAGAGTCTCAAGAAACTTGTGAGCCTTATGACAAGGCAAAAGAAAAAATAAACAACAACATTGTTGGGCTTTTCTTGTGGTTGTGGAGTCAAAGGCAAATTGATACGTTGCTTGTCAACTCGCAGGCAGGATCAGTGAGAAGCTGCTCGCACCTTAAAAAGTAACCAGAAAATGTAGCTTAAAGCAGACGATTGAATGCCCTTCCAGTTGTCAGTTATGGTAACATTATCGATTATATATTAACTACAATTATTAGCGAACTTTTCTAAAGAACCAAATGCCAGTTTTTTTAGTTTCTCGATGCTATATTAATTATAGCGTTAGGTCAGAGCTGCAAAGCTCTCAAATGAGTGTATATGTAAAAGAAAATGACATAAGCTCTCATAAGAATAAGAACAAAACAAAAGGAAGATCTTCATAACAAGTTAATGTAGTTCCAAAGTGGAAACAGCCTGTACTCTAACGCGAAGTGTTCTCATAACAATGAGAATAATAATCTCTCAGATCAAACGCACAGCGAGACAAACATGACAGAATATAATATAATTTATAGGGTATACGAAATGTATATTTAAATGCTGCACATATCAAATTTCTTCGAACAGCTTCTTTGCGGTTGCAACCAAATAATAATAATATGTAATAAAAAAAATCTCTTTGGAATGCAAAAAAAGAGTTTTTAGGACGTATGTATTATATAAATTATATACATACGATAAGATATCGAGCAAAAGTAGCAATTAAAGCGAAATGTCAGCTCTTAAATTTGGAAGTCAGTCAGGTGCAAAAGTCCACAGCTGAGGTGATAATGACTGGCCGGACACAGACTCAGACTCAGACTCGGAATCGGACTTCGACTTGGAACTCCCGAGGCGTACCAGGGAGAGTGCACTTTGGAAATTGGCACCTTTTTTTTTTTTTTTTTACCTGCAACTGTGTTACCTCATTGCCAAGCAGCTTTTGTAACTGTTTTGACTTTTCTTATCGCTTGTGAAAATCAGCCAAGCCAAGCAAAGGGCCACTTTCTGTTTTATTTTTTCTTCATTTTTTTTCTTAAGAAACAGAAAAAAGCGCCAAACGAAAGTGTTTTTCATATATAATATGCACAAGTACCTCATGGTACGCTGCTTCTACAGTGCTTCCACTGGTGCCAAGTGCAAGTGGTGTGCGTGATAAACCAATTAACTGCAGCAAACATACACACACACACACACACACACACACACTGAACTCAGCTCAGACAAAAGTCCAGAAATCTGTTGCCTGAAAGTGAAATTTATGGTCAGAAACAAAGCGCACAATTCGAGACCCATAAAAACTTGTAGATGACTAACAGAGTAGAGTACAAAAGAGCGAGAGAGAGAGAGAGAGAGAGAGAGAGAGAAATAAAGAAAGGTAGTTGGAGAGTTGGGGGCGTGGCAGCACACAAAAAAACTGCTTAACATGAGCACAACTAATGGATAGTCTCTTTGAGCGCCTTTTTGTTTGTTTTGACACACAGTCAAAATGTCAGTCAGATGTCATAATTAGAAAGAAATGGACTTGTTCTGCGGCATGTGATGGGAAAACAAAAGAAAACTGAAAGGCGAATCTTAACGAAAGAACGGAATATCAAAGAACTATACGAAAACAGAAAAATTCGAAAGACAAGTCAATCAGATTGAAATTGTTCGATTTTGAGGCAACGTTTACATACACTAAATTTTTTGAAAAATAAAAATGCATAAAGAAAAATAAGAGAGAATAATAAAAAATTAATTTGAGTAATTTATGGTGGAGCTAATGAAATTGATGAGAATTTTAAGTTATAAACAACAATAAAATTCATTTATTTAAAAACTCAATTAAAAGCTTAGCCCAATATTTTTGTAACTGAGATTCTGTTAAATGACAATATCAAGAATGTTATAAGGGAAAAGTTAAAAATGTCATACTTAATCTTGAAATAGGAATCAAGCAACAAGGAACTACTTTTTAGCAACATGCAAATCAACCTTGTTGAACATAGGCTTTAATTATCTTTTGATTTTGTCAGTTCTGTGATTCACAATCAGCTTCATCAGATAAATGTTTATCAGCTCTCTAAATATAAATGCAGCACGCAATTAAAACTTAAGCTTCAGCTACTTAAATTCAATTGCGTTCTTCAATCAGGGAAGTCAGACACAGGCACACATACGAATACAGATACAGATACAGATACAGACACGAGACAGCGAGAGCAGATAAACTTAATTGACTCATTAAGTGCACAAGCGAGGCGTCACTTTCCCCCAACAACAATCACTGATTAGATAAAAATTGTAAGTAATTTATCACTTTAGAGAACAAATAAGTCAAAAAGTAAAGAAAAGTAGGCAACTGACAGCACTAACTGTAATTAAACATCTAGCTGTATCTGTAGATGCGTACGTGAAATGTATCTTTGTGTGAATTTGTAGTTGTATTTTTAGCCAAATTTATAACTATGTTTATATCATGGTAACTATTACATCTGTATTTGTATCTATTGTGGAATCTATATATACATCTTCCACCTTTGTTATATATAGATATATATTACTCATCTAGATCTATACCTATATATATCTATATCTATATCTATATCTATATCTATATCTATATCTATATCTATATCTATATCTATATCTATATCTATATCTATATCTATATCTATATCTATATCTATATCTATATCTATATCTATATCTATATCTATATCTATATCTATATCTATATCTATATCTATATCTATATCTATATCTATATCTATATCTATGTCTATATCTATATCTATATCTATATCTATATCTATATCTATATCTAAATATATCTATATCTCAATCTGTACCTTTAGCTTTACATCTAAATCTCTTGCTCATTTACCTTCTAGCGAAACGCTTTAACAAATTGCAATTAAAGCCACAGCCCGTACACTTTTAATTTAGTTTCCTAGAAGAAGGTTAGGCACAAACTGAGCAATTGGATGGTTTCTAGTAGTTCATTTTTTTTTTTTTTTTTTGGTAGAAGGTTTGCGTGTTAGGTTAACGGAAATGTGATGTAAGTAAGCAAGTTGAATGTGGTGTGAGTGGCAGCAATGGGGGCTAGGCGAGGCCAGGCAGCTGCCAGGGCAGTAATCTATTGGAGTTGAGGCTTGGCCCGAGTTGGGCTGGACTGCTAGTTAGTTCCGTTGTGTGTTTATGTTTGGGTCTCAGTCGTTGTAGTCGCCACTTTATTATTACAACATTTTCCATTTCGCTTCGCTGAAATAATAATTCGCGCTTCGTTGTTTTACAACTGCCAATGCGAAAGAGAGCAACAACAACAACGCGAAGAGAATTGCTGTAAAGAAGTTAAGAAAGATGCCATTGACCTCAAGGCGAGGCAAGTCCCAGTCCAGAGTCGCCAGTCGCCAATCGTGGCAAGTACGCGCGGCGACGCGTCGGTGCGGCTATAAATCCAGAGCAGACTGTCCGCCACAATTGCCTTGGCCTGGACTCGTGGACTCGTGTGGCAGCTGCAATGTTGCACGTTCAGCTGTTACCTGGAATTGTCGTCCGGGCATTGCTTGAATTCGTATTTCTTTTAACTTTGTTTTCTTTCTTCTTCTTCTTCTTTTTTTTTTTTTTGCTGTTGTCCAACACTCAACACTCGTCGACACTCGACTTTGACTGCATCTCAAACGCGACTCGACACACTTGTCGCCTTGTCCTGCCGCGCAACATGTTGCCAATGTTGCCCATGTTGCTCCGCTTGTCGGTGACTTCTCAACATTTGTGGCAGAAACTAGTTTAGTATTTTACTAATTACAGAACATAGACACAAGACAAGCCATAAATCGATTTGCTCAACTCAACGCACAGACTACAACCACAACTCTGGCCCCAAGGCTATTTGGCTTGGGAAATCATAAATGCTTCTGGGCAGATGCAAAGATGTAAACAACAGCGATCGATGATTAATGATGTTGCATGGCTTAACAATCCACAGAAGAAAAAAAAAAAACAGTTAAAACATTTGCTTAGCTTTCGAAATTTACATTTGTCAAGCTGCGGCAAGCTCACAAATATCCATCATTTTTTATCTCTAACCAAAAGTTGACCCAAAAGTCATAGTTAAACCATTCTTGAGGTTGTTAAATTTGTAGATTGATCCATTAAAATAAATGTGCCGCAATTTAGTTTACATCCCTGAACTAATCTAATCGCATGTTTAGTTTTCAATCAAGCACCTTACATTAACCCCAGGTATTATAATGCTCTAATGAAACCCATTTTTAATGCACTTACAAATCTTATTAGAGTGCATATGAAAACTCCCCGCGTCCACTCAAAAACCACTTTAAACAAATAAGCAACAACAGCAAAAAACAAAAAAAAAAATTAACAATAATCGAGGAAAAACAAATCGTTTTTCCAGCATACTTATAAAATCTCATTACCCCCGAAAATAATGAGGCCGATCTGAATTGCAGCACTGGCCGCAAAGAAACACACAAAAAAAATACATTAAAACAAGTGAGAGAACGTTGCTCTCAAATGATCGACTCAGACATACCCTATTGGAAAAAAGGCGTTTATATTTGATGCTCTATTTGTATGCCAATATTCCTAGTTATAAGGGATATATTCTAAGAAATCGCATATCAAATCGATATTTAGCAATTCTGTGAAAACGAGGAAAGTTCTCAAAAATGAATACATAAGATCTCCATATAAAGCAATTTTCCCTTCCATGTACTCAAAGACCTCTGTCTTCTTCTGCCTCTGGAACTTTTAGTACACCCCCATTATAATCTGTACTGGGTATTCAAGCCGAAATTACGTGCAAATTCCGAACGGATTCGTATTCGGTAAAGTGGGCGTGCGCGCATTCAATGGGGGCGTCGAGCAACAATTTTGAATGGGGCACGAATTTGGTAGCTCTGGCAGTTAGGCTCTTTGCCTTTTGAAGACACATGATTATTAATTTGATTTGTAGTATTTTTCTACCAATTTGCTGCGCTTTCTTGAGAAAGAAGCATTTTAGATGGAAATTTTTCTTTTTGTTCCAGTGCGCCAAGATTTCACTTTTCATTGTTGCACAGCGAGGAATTTGTGAGCAATTTAAAACAAAATGAGCTACGGTCAAAATGATTTCAATGTCAATGATTTAAAGTGTGGGCCGGGCCCGCAGCAGGCAGCCAAATTGTGTGTACAGATTGGACTGTGGCAGACACGGTTGAGCTTTGAATTGCTTGCACTTAATTTCTTATATTTTCTTGGGTGTGTTGGAAAAACAATTTGCTCGATAAGCAGCAAGTGTCAATTGGAGGCTGGACTCTTCTAATTTTTATAGATCCGCTGCGGCAATCTCATAAACCAAATCTCATTAGCGACTGGCTAAGCGACTTGTCAGCGGCACGCAAATATGCATAAATCTTTTGGGGCTCAACATGAATGCCAAGATATTTAAATAATATTAACAGCCAGCATGGTGCCTGCAGCGCATGTTCTAGCTCTGGCTCTAGCGCTCTCTCTCTCTCTCTCTCTTGAGATTCCTGTTTCCTGTTCACTTATCTCACCGGTTTGCCTTGTGCTGCGATCATAAAAATATTGCCAGCGGCAGCCTAATGACTACCTCTCTTTCTCTTTCTCTCTCTCTCATTTTATCTAGCTGGCCATCTCCCTTTATCTCTTTATGGCTTGTATCTTTATTTTATCATTTGTTTTTATTGCGCTCGCTGCATTTATTTCCACTTACTTTGATGATTACGTTTGCATTTATTTAGCAGCTGGAAAAACTGGGAAAATATTCTGCAAATGAGTTGCGGCAGGCGCTGCAGCAGCTGCGTCGCCAAATGGCCCAAAGGGGTCGGCACGTGTGGCACACACACGCCGCTTGTGGCAAGGCAAATACAAAACAACAACAACAACAACAAAATTAAAGGAATAAAAACTTAGCCAAATGCGAATGCGCGTTTGTCATTCTGGAAGACAGCAATCAAGCATTTGTTTGGGCCAGGGGTTGAGGACAGGCATATCTTGATGCGTTAATTGAAACTGCCAGATGCGGAATATCTAACATTATGTTAGGCCTCGTCGTGACAGCCGCAACAACGGAAAAGTCATATATAAAAAGTACTATAAGAGAGATCAACATTTGGCTGTTGACTGAGGGAATTTTCTCGGCATGAGATAATCTTTGTCAGAGTTGTAGATCTCCACAAAAGATGGAGAAATGATTTCACTTCAATAATAAACAACAAACAGGATGTGGATACCTTCAACTGGAAAATAACTTTAGACTCCGATTTTCCGTCACTTCAATAGCCTCTTAATATTTCAACTGAATTTCTTTGAGAGACAGAAGCTGACATCAAGAATGTCCCATAACTAAAACAAAATATCCTTGGAAAGTTAATAATAATAAAGAGAAATAAAGAAAGAAAGAAGGTTTGGTAAATGAAATCTCCTAAAATGACCTTTATACATGAATTTCGGGTCCAATATAAGTTAAACTTAAAAGCTACTGAAGTATTTGTTGAAACAATGAAGAACAATTTTCTCATTTCGATATATAATTGAGATTGAAGTATGAGAATGCATCTCTAACGATTTGTTTTGTTTTGATAATATTCTGAATTCAAATCATGAACTAGCAAGCAATTAAGCCTCAAAAGCATATGCCTTAAGTTTCAGCTCTTATACCTTATTTATTTAAATGAGGGATAGATTAGTTACAACTAAGGCTAGCCTAAGAAAAATATTTTACTGTCTGCTTTAGCTCCTTAAACCCACTTTATACAAAAATATGTAGAATGAATTTTGGTTGGCTATGAACAATCTTTTCAGCTGCCAGCTTCTCCAGCCAGCAGACTCCTCACTTCGAGTTTATTTAATTAAAAAGTAAATATTAAAAAACAAGAAAAACACATCTGTTGCTCATATCCGGAATTTCTACATGGGCCATTAATCTGCCGGCTAGGAACAACAACAGCAACAACAACAACAAAATGAGTCATAAAAACTTACGCAAATTGAGAGGCGCGTTGCAAGATGCAAAGTTGCAGATGCAACGCGGCTCGGACTTGCGCGGAACGTCCTTAAAACGAGTTTTGGGCCAAAAACCAAAATAAAAAAAAAAAGAAGAAAGAGAATAAAAACACGTTTTAGTTGACTTAACGAAATCAATTCAAGAACCTGAGGCCAAAAAGGCCAGACAGAAGCGGCACGTAGCACGAGTCTGTCGCGGAGACAACTTGAGAATTTGCCCAGAGCAGAAGAGAGAATGTGAGAGAGACAAAGCAAGAGAAAGAGAGACCGAGAGAGAGAGAGCTCAACGAACTGCGCCGAAATTCAATAAGAAGCGGCGATAAACAGCAGCTGATAAAGTCGAAAAGGTAAACTCCGAAAATTAGTGAAGAGAACCACAAAGCCGAAAGAGGAAAACCAAAGCCAACGAAACGTGGCCCCAAAGGAAGCGCCAAGTGATTCAAAAGGGGGAAGGGGTATGGAGAGACACGCGGCTTTGGGTTCAGGTTCGGTGCAACAACTTGTGGCACGAGTGACAAGTCCAGAGACAACAATATTTGGTGCAGACAGCGCAAAGGGCGACACTCATAACAATTATATCGCGCTTACCATGCGGGCTGGGAAAGTATTTTTATCTAAGTGTGTGTGCGAGTGTGTGTGTGTGTGTGCGTGCGAGTGTGTCTGCGAGTGTGGGTGGTTGGAAGAGGCAATAAAATAATCGATGAATCGCGTTTCATCTAGGGGAGAGGGGTTCGGCTCTATCAACACTCGGGCCACTTATTGAATAAAACCCAAAAGCAGACCAGCATTTGATTAGAGTTTGAAGAACTAAATCAACCACCAAATAAATGAAAGGCCATGAAGAAAACTACGAGATTAGTTTTGTGGAAGTGTCGAATATTGAATACACTTCGAAATGAGATGTTATCACATTACATTGCCCATATAAAAAGCCCTAGATACCCTCAGAGTTGTTCAATAATGCAAAGGAATACTTCCAATAAATCGATGCTTGCGATATATTTCTTGGCTATTAATCATTTGCATTCTTTTTGTGAGAATAATATATTCCTTATCTTAAGGCATCTATTATAATACAAATAGGGAATATAGAATTCCTCTTTTTTTAAGAAAAATTCAAAACCTTCTTATTTTTGCCTTTTTACTTAACCATAAAACCCAACTGCAAGGGATATGCAGACAACAGCAAGCAGCTCTTGCAAAGAGTATATATAGTAAGGCACCTCTTACATAGGCTATATACAGAAGCACAGGGTATATAGAGAACAGCAAACTCCTCTTGCAAAGGGCATACACAGAACATCAAGCACCTTCACACGCAGCTGGCCAGGCAGCAGGTTAGCTCTACACGACCATCAAATTTAATTGCTGCGCTTTGTTGTGCCAATAACGACAACAACAACAACAACAACAACAATAAACGCCAGCAACAACATTCATAACAATGGCAAGACAACAACCACAATAAGCTGAAGCAACCCTCGCTTTTGGCAATTTTTCTGTTGCCCAAAACACGCAACCGACAAAACAAAACAAAACTAAACGAAACGAAATAAAACGCAATGTGAGATGCGACGTCATCGTCATCGTCATCTAAAAGCTGTGAATGCTCGCAAATGTATCTGCATCTGTCACTGTATCTATCTGTAGCTGTAGCTGTATCTGTATCTGTCACAAAACGCCTTGGGGCAGACTATGTAAGCAGCTGCAGCGAAGCTATGACTCGGATTGGGTTTGGGTTTGTTATTGGGAATTGTTGTAATTCGCATGGTTTTAAAAAAAAAGTTATGTGCACTCTGCGGGGGGTGTTTAGCTGTCACACGCAGGGTGATTCAGCTGTTAAATTGTGTGATTGTGTCAGGATATACAGCAACAATAAAGGATGTGGCCAACATTCAACAGGATGTTGCAAATTTACTTCAAGACAGATGTTAAATGTGCGCGAGGGGTTGGCCCTAACTAAGGGTTAAGCTGAGGTCTTTCGAGGGTCTCAAAAGCGTTTATCGCATTACGAAAAAAAACGCAAATAAAAATCAATTATTGGAGCATATGTGAGTGAATTATAGCTTAACTTTTCAGATTTAAAACTTGAGATTTACTTAAATTAACTTTAACTTGAGCTGCAAGGCAGCTGCTTGAAGTTGTAATTAAAAGCAACATTTAATTTAATTTCTGTTGTTGTTTTTCTCATTTATTTGCATGTTCAACAAAACTGCCGCAGATGAAAGATAATGTGACAGATGCCACATTCGCAGATACATCAATTGCTCAAAACTATGGCAAAAATGTCAGATCAAAATAAGCAAAAAAAAAAAAAAAAAAAGAACGATAAATTAACTGAGGCTCCTCGCTGTGGCAGCAACAATTTTTGTTGCCTAAATTGCCGGTTTGCCCAAACTAAAAAAGATACAGATACATATATGCACATATATATGTATGTATGTATGTATCTGTGTGCTCGTGTGCTTTTTGTCACTTTTATAATTAAGAGCGCGACACACACGACTTTTCACACATATCTACGACTATATATATATATATATATTTGGTTCGCGACAGACGTACTCTTCATATAGAACGCTCACGAATCGAGTTATTAGCAAATAAAAAATAAATTTTCATATATCAAAGACTCAACTAACCAAAAGAAAAAAAAAGCAACTAAAGCGTGAAGAAAATAAAAACGAACACATGCAAAAAATGTGCCTCGTCTCTTTTTATTTCCCTTTTCATAATGATAAAAAAGACTGCTAAATGCTCAAAAATTAAGCACAATGAATATTAAATATATTTACAAGGCAGTAGACACTCGCTAAGTAAAACTTGAATAAAGAAATAGATTTGTTAGGAATATACTTCTAAGTAATTTTAAAGATTTCTTTTCGCTTGTGTTCAATTGCAAAATATATAAAAACTAGCATAAATTTTAATATTTTCTTTAGCAAACAAAAGCAACTCTTGGCAAATTAACAACATTTCTTTAAACAAGTTCCAATTAGCGAGTGCACACTGTGAAAATAATAATAAGTCATAAGACATACCAGACGTGTTGGAGTAGATTTGCGTTGATGTCGCTTAAATCCAATTCGGTTGAGTAATCGACAAAGATACAAAAACAACAATAACAACAACAACAACAACAGAAAAAAGTATCCACAAGATGCGAACGCGCGCTCAACTTAAGGTTTTTTTTTTTTTTTTTTTGTGAAGTTTTCTTTGTTTTTTGTATGAATGCAGGCGAAGGAAGCTGCAGATGAAGATGCCGATGAAGAGGAAGTGCCCAAAACGAAGAGGCAGTAAATCAGAGCGCTTTGATTCAAGAAATCTGGCGCTGGGTATGGTATATATAGCTCAAGTATATATGCTTGATATATATATATGGTATATGGTCCTTGTTGTTGTAGTATTAAACATATGTATGTATGTATTTTATAAGTTTTCGGTATGTTTTTCGTACACTTTTGCGGCTGCTTCGCAAAGGCAGGCAAAGTAGGTAGTTTACCTTTTTGTTTTTAGTTTCAGTTTGAGTTTGTATTTTAGTGTGTTTCGGCCGAGTCCGAGTGTTTTGCGCACGCACACAGAACCGACAACGATGACAACAACACAGCTACGGATACAGCTGCAAGCGACTCACAGATACACAGATACAGCTACACGTTCTGGTTCTCGGGTTCGCAAACAAACACACACAACACGGAGTTGGGGGTAAGAACAAGCACACACACACACTTGTGCAGGCAAACAGAAAATGCCGCCTGAACTTCTCTCTTGCTTTCTATATATACGTAGTTATGCACTTTTTCTACAGTTGCCCCGGCGTGTGCGAGCGTATCTGTGTGTGCGAGCGTATCTGTGTGTGCGTGTGTGTGTCTGTATATGTTTCTAGGGAATTTTTATGCTGGCGTTTCGTTCTTATTCAGTTTGAACTTCACTTTTATTTGCTGCAGTTCTCAATACATATATATATATACATATATTTTATATTTATTTTCTATTTTTTTGCCATATTTTATTTACATGCGGAAAATGCGATTAAATGCATTGCAAGTTTTCACATTTCACAAATAACTTGGTTATTTTATAAAAGGAAAATTTTGTAATTCAAAAATGCGGCGAAACGCGCGCGCGTTTTTTTCATGCGTTTAATTCAGACATTCGATGTCCGTGGCGACGTTTGCATTTGAGTAGCGCTCGCGTGTTACTGAGGCCAACGCTCACTGCGCAGATACATTTTGCTTATGGCCGGGCGCGTTTATCTGCGCGTTCGCGTATCCGTCAGATACACACACAAACACAGACGCGCACAGGCACACACGGTTCGCAGTGCGAGTTGCAGCTCGGAGTCAGAGTTGCAGCTGGCTTCATACATGTTCGAAAGCGCACAACAACTGCTGCAACATGTTCTCGCTCAGCAACATGTCGCTTAGCAACATTTGTTGCGCTACCTTTTGGACTTTGCTGCTGCTGCCAGGCAGAGAGGAAGTCGAGTCGCCTGTTAATTGCACGCTACATTGTATCTGTATCTATGCATATGTATCTGTATCTTTTGCTCGTGTGTGGGTGTTAAATTGTTGCTGTTATTGTATTGTTCGCCTGGAATTTCGCGCATTAACATTTATATAGGAAATGCCTGGCGAATAGACGAACATCGAACAGGCGAACATTTCATTCTCAGGGATTTCTGGCATAGAGTCTTTGACTTTAAAGCGCAGCAGTTAAAAAGGTGCTAAACAGTCCGTTAGTGATGGGCGGAATGTAAAATGTTCTTAGCACGCCTATAAACTCAAACCAGGCGCTGGATTATACAAATACTTCTTGTAAATGTTGAATAGAAACCTTAACTTCATAAGAGCATATTAATTCTAAATGAAAAATGTTTGCAGATACCTTTTTTTTTTTGTAAATTTGGGTTTGCTATTGGATAAGTTTTCTATTATGTTGGAAAAGGCCTGTAATAAATATGTTGATAAACTGAACGAAAAACTTTCTCAAAAATGAATTTAAAATGTTGCTACTAAGATCAGGATAATTACTAATTTCTCTCTGGTTCTGATTTCTTGAATTTCTATATGTGGGATTGGGGGGATTTTTTCTTTTGTGTTTATCTATTAAAGCTGCATTCATTTTGGTCTATTCTGTTATCTTTGACACTATCTCCTTGGGCTCAATTTGCATAATCTGAATGCCACCTTCAACGCGTTTTATTATGTTTATTGGAGAGCCGCTTTTGCATAATTCGCACCTTCAGCGAACGCATTTTACAACTAATGATCTTTTAATGCCAGTCTCGCATATTATCTTTGCGAATTAATCATATAAACAAAAGAAATTCAAACTAATATTATGCAAGAGCCTGGCCAATTTTTTTTTTAATCTTTTGCATTTTGATTAATTTTCATAACAAAATTGGACCTTAAAAATTCGAACTAACCTCGGGCGGTGATAGCCAAGCCAAAAATGAGAAGACAATCTCGAGAGAAAAAGGCCGAAAAAACAAGAAATAAGATTTGACAAATGATCGCACACACTGAGAAAATCGAGAACGGGTCGCAGCTGTCAAAATAACATTGGAAGATGATACGCATCGACAACAAAAACAACAACAATGTGTACCCCCATGTATGTAGAACCCCCTAAGTCCCCCCTTTTACTCCTCCTCCTACCCATAAACAAATTTATGTAAATTTCATAACAAGCCCAATTATTTATACTGTAAAACATTGCACAAAATTCGATAGCCATTGAAAGCTGACAGAGGCCGCACCAAACAGCAGCGCATTAATTTATTCGAAAAATGCGTAAAATTATTTCGAAAAAAAAAGGTTTATGGCAAATTTGCCGCCATAAAGTCAGGGCAAGAAAAGGGAAAACTCGTAAAGCTTTGATGTATCTTTGGGCATTTGTCAAAAGCTGCGCAACAGATTGTTTACGGCGTTAAGCAGATCTTTTAGAGTCGCATGTGATGGGCGTGGCATGTGAATGGGCCAAACGAAATGAGGAGTATTTGAGCTTGAGAAAACGATCGAATAAAAATAATGCCTATAAATAGGGAATGGGGAAAGGGCACTGAATAGGCAGTTTTCTTTGGAGAAACAAGACGACTTCGATTCAAATTTCAGAAATTCTTTTATCATACTTTTTTTTTTTAAGAAAGGGTTTGACATAAAGGCAACAATTAATGCGAGAACTTCTCTAGGAAAACTTACGCTAATAATCGGGCAAATAACTAAGAATTAGAAAGAACTGCAACTGAACTGATATATAAAGATTTCAATTGGCTTCAGCAAAAGCGTGAGGTTTTAATAATAAATCAATAAATATTAAATACATGTACAATGCATAAAATAACATACTACTCCTTACAAGTTTCATATCTATTATTCTTGCTTCAAAATTGTTTTTTTTTTTTTTTTTTGTAGATTTTCTTTACCTTTGGCCTTGACATTAATAAATAGTTCATAGTAATCCAATTCTGTCTTAAAATGTCTTCTTCTTGAGTCATTTTGCGCTAGTTATTTTGGATTTTTTCAGTTTTTTTTTTTTTGTTCAGTTTCAATTTCCCTTAATCTTTTTGCTCACGTGCTGAGTCCATGAGTAACATTTGTAGGGTTTTTGCATAACAACAATAATATTGACATCATCAAGCCGTTCTTTTTCTTTTCGTTTTCATAGCTGCTTCATAAACCGCTGGCTGCCCCCAACCCACAGTCCGGCTGCCCTCCCCCCCCACTCTTCACCCCAGACACTTCCGTCTGTGCAGATGTTGCCTCTGATTTATGATCGTGCTACTTACGTGGCAATAAAATACGAGTAAACGCAAACATCAGCTGTGGGTAAAAGTTGATTTTGTGCCACACATTTTGCTTACCTGAAAATGAACAGAAAAAGAGAAGTAGAAAAAATGAGCACATTAACAAAATATTATAGTTCAAATTAAAAAAAGAGCAACAAAATAAAGCTTAAAATGCGTTTCGGTCGACCTTTGCCTGAACTTTGGACATTTTTCGATCAAATCTTTGCGGGTTCATTTCAGCTATTTATTAGGCATATTTCTTCTTGGCCAATATGCCCGCACAGCAGGCATCCCTGTGGCTTTAATTAGGCAAGCAGGCAGGGGAGCCAGACATGCTCTGGCCAAAAAGAAAAACAAACGAAAAAGCGCTTGCATTTATATTTGCATATCGTCGGGAGAGTTTGAACTACTTTCGTGTTTGGTCGCTTGAAATGTCGTTTTGGCCTTTTTTTTTTAAGCGCACAATTTATGCATTGTTTGCAGAACTCTGTTTTGTTGGCCAACTTGCATGCAGCCAGCCAACAGCCGGCAGTGAGCCGTGACGACCACAGTGCGGCGGCAACTAGAAGCCGCTCAAAAAGCCGAAGCGCAAACTCATTTTCCTCGGCCAGAAGCTGCTAGTTGCAAGCAGAAGCCGCAGCAGCAGCAGAAGCTTTCACAAATCGCAAACATAGACGACGACGACGCGGAAAAACAGTTAAAAGTTGCGAGTTCATTGTGGCATGCACCGACCCATGCGGCAGCAACCTTTCTGGCCCGACCCTCTCCCCTCCACACCATCCTTTCACTCTACAGCCCACCCCTTGCCCTACCCCCTTGTCTGACTGCGAGCGCGTTCTACTGAACTGCCGCCTGAACTTTTGCGTTTGTTATGAGTTTTTAGCCAAGTTAGGTTCAGCTACGGTTTTAATACCCTGTTTCAAATCAGAAAACGGTTATATTGATCCGTTTTAGAGCTGCTATTGAGGCGACAGTTCTAATATTTGAAATATACAAATTGATAAACTAATATGTCACAGTTTTGCATAAACTGGATACACAGAACACCAACAATCTCAATAATAAGTCACCGTTTGAAATTCATTGAATGTGTTACAGTCTAAGAGTCACTAAAGAGAAGGCTTTCAACTGTTTTGATGACCTCTTCATAAAAATCTTCTTTACAGTTTTAAAGTATCTGAGCTTACAGTTTTGAAGTCACCAACAAACAAGAAGTCCTTACAACTGTTTTTAGCCGCATTAATACTATGAACAGAGTATTGCGCAGTAAGGTTTACGAAACGTGACAGTTTAAGATTAACTGGACTAACAGTTTGAAAGTCGCAAGTAAACACTAGCAGCATCTCTTCAACTGCTGTGTATTGCATAGTAGTGTATGGTGCAGTCGATTACACCCGTCTGTTTCGATTTTGCAAAATCGTTGCAGCTTCTTTATAAACACATAACTGAAGTCAACTCTTTGCGAAAACAGTTAGAATAATGGTGATTGATAAATATTGTCTATGCACGATTTTCTTGCAGCGTTTAATTGAAGTTTCAAGCGCAAGGTCTCAGTTTCTGACTCAGTCTCAGGTTTGAGGCCCAGTTTTAAGTTCGCTCTAATTGATGGCCAAGCAAAGCAACAACAGTTGCTGCTAGTTCAATCGTTTTGGCCAAGATTATTGTTTTTTGTAGCTTCAGTTGTTGTTGTTGTTGCTTTCACTCGCCCACATAGGCAATCAAAACATGCGGGCCAGGAAACAGCTGCCAGTCGCCAATCGCCCGTTGAATTGGCCAATTCAGTAGTTCGATTCTTTGGCTAATTGTTTGGCACAACATTTATGGCGCATTTTATGAGAGTAGCAGAGATTTTTCATACACTTGTGCTCAGGATATACGAAATATAGCACAAAATGTGTAACCAAATTGAGAAATGAATCTGCGAGGTCATTAGGTATATAAGCTCTTGATCAAGATCTAGAACCTAGTAAAGATCTGGTCTGTACAAAAAATAATATGGATATATAGCCATTTAAATATCATTTACAAATTGTCTGCAAGTGTATTTAATTTTCGACAGCTTGCAAAATATTCTGCTCTTGATATTTTTCTTATACAAATGCTGCTTCCTCTTGCAGTTCACTTTCGAAGGCATTTTCAGCTGCTATTCGTTGCGCCAGTTTTCTATTCTTTGCTTTCTTTTTGTCTCTCAGACAAAGACAATAACTTTAATTTCCCATTTTTCACTCGCATGATAAATAGAAAAGTGAATTGCTTGCAGTAGAAAAAAAGACACACACACACAAAAATGCATGAAGAAAAAAAAAAAGGAGTACACACATTTACAACTTTCAAGTTCTCTGCTGTAGCACCCCGAACCCCTTCGATGTCGTTGCCTTGAGAGATGCAACAAATGATAAGAGCTTATGCGTTGCACTGTCGTAAAGTTTTCCATTTCAAGGCATCAGTTTAGCAGGCAATGTACGAACAATTTTCCGCATTTTTTTCGTGTAGATGCGGCTCGGCTCTGCCACAGGAGCAAAACAGTCAGATAAAACATGAACACAAAATGCCAACAGCAAACGCTGAAGAGGAGAGAGAGATTCAGGAGAGGAGGAGGATCAGACAGCTGCTGCTGCTGCTGCTGCTGCTGCTGCTGCTGCTGGAGGAGGACGCAATCTTGGCAATTGCTGTCGATGCGCTCTGCGCCAGGCCACAGTCGACCAATAAAAATAATAATCAAACCGCAGCAGCAGCAACGGCAACAGCCGCCGCTTGTTGCGTGGTTGGAAAGTTATTGCAGAAGCCAAATAGATGAAAGGCAGCCAGAATCGAACTAGCATAATAACCTGGCCAACAACTTGGCTATTAGAGACGAACACAGCCACAGATTGTAATTCGATAATGAGAATGTTCTTAAGTGCGCCCCAGCCACGGCGATTGCATAATATCTGGAGCAAGCGGCCAAATTGGAATGTGGCAACGGGCGGCAATAAACTATACAAGAAATTACAGTCCATTCCCGAATGCCATAAAGTGCGAAATTAGATTTAACATTTCAAATGCTAGCATTAACGTAAATGCCGCCCATAAACACCTGACAGGAGAGCAACAAGGCCTTCTGTATTCGATAAAAATGCAGCAGCTGCAATAATAATCGTTATTATATAGTTCCCTTGCACTTTACGGGCACATTTCGGAGCTTGAATTGTTTCAATCTTTGTAAATCACTTTTTATAAATAGCAATAAATGCATTTACGCTTGATCTAAAGGTAAACATTATATGGTATGATTTCTTGGGAATGAAAGATTTTGATAATTGTTTGAATTTTGGTCACGTTTTTAGCTATTGTTTAATTTGTTCTACACTGTAAATTCGTTTAATTAATTAATATTAAATTTTTGCAGTTTTCTTTTGGTATTAGCATTAGCATTACTATTAATATTGGTATTACCATTAGCATTATTATTAGTATTGGTATTAGCATTAGCAATGGCCTTATCACTAGTATTAGTATTAGCATTAGCATTAGTATTATATTATTAGCATTAGCATTAGCATTAGCATTAGCATTATCGAAAAGTACCATATTTTCTTGTTAAGCCAAAAATTGTACTCCAAGTCCCTCAACGTATCTTAATGTTCATAATAAAGCACAATTCGCACAAAAAGTATTTAGATATTTGTTATGTGAGAATATGACCGCATGTACCGGCCAGCTCCTTTCTAATTTTGCCACTACGAAAACGCCCCAAATTTGTTCCCATAGCTCAAAAAATGTACAATTGCATTTGAGCGCATAATCGCGGTGAACTCTTGAACTGCACAAAAATGATTTACAAGATCTTGACATGGAGATCTCGCGTTGAGATCTCATTGAGAGATCGCTTTGATCGGCTGATTTGCGTTTGTTTGCTCAGGAATAGGAAAAAAAAGAGTTTTTCTTTTTTTGCGCGAGCATTTCGCACGCCAAATTGAATTCAATCACTGAACAATAAACAATTTTCATAGAATTTTCACAGTTGAGTGCATTTTTAGACGCTGCTGCTGCTGCTGACCCAGTGCTCCACAAAGGCGGCCAAGCCACGGACTCTGGCCAATCTCAGACAGCGTCAACAAAAACAACAACAACAACAACCACAACAACAACAACAACAATCAAGTGGCAAACAAAACGCCAATCTGGAACAATATGAAAATAGCAAATCACTCGACGCCTGCGAACTGAACTTCAAGCTGCAGCAGCTGACAATAAGTCGGGAGAAACTTGCAACATGAAGGAGGGCGGCAGCGATCTGATTGGGTGGAGCGAGAGGGGGAGGGGAAAGGCAGCTGCGGCGACAGCTGCGCCTGCGTAAGCTTCTAATGGACGCTGGTAACGCCCACAGTCACCTGGGCAATGATTTATGAGGCGGCGGCTCCTCCACTTGGAGAAGTGAAACTTCAAGAGCCCCCCCTCTCGCTCAGGGTGCGAAATGGAGTTACACGAGCGAGCGCTGCACAATCCCCAGCCCAGAATCTTGGCCAAACGGCAAAAACTAAATGAGCGCAAATTGCAGCGTATCCGCCGGAATATATATATAAATATATATGAATATATCTTCTCTGGCCAAAAAGATTAATCGCTGCGCTTTGAAGTTCAGCGTGTTGAGTGTCAAAAGCTGCAAAGTTGCAAACAAAGAGCCAACAACCAACCGAAGCGAGTGTTAATGAAGCTGCCGGCAAGATGAGGAGTCGCCGTTGTTGTTGCTGCTGCGAGTGCCAGCGAGTGGTGCAGTCTGTGGGCCACCCACGCACTTTTTCATATACCCTGTACCCATTGAGCAATGGTTAAAAAAAAGGGTATATTCGGCTCGTGCCTAAAGAAATATATAATCTCTTTCATCATAAACAAAGCGATCTTATTATTTATTTTAAAGATATATTCGATAAATATTTAATGCTTGCACCTACAGCTAGCTTAAATATCGAGGGTATCTCCCAGTCGGCCAGACCCTAGCACTTTCTCACATAGTTTTTCTTTTTGGTGCCACTTCAGCGACAGGCAGCTAGTGTTGAAGTCAACTTTTGCAGCTGTGCGAAGCATCTCGTATAACGGCATTTAACAGCCACCCACTCGGCCGGGGCATGCCCCATAAGGCAACTTGCCACATTTATGCACAATAACAGTTCATACAGCTAAAAGAAGACGAAAATCATTTCTGACTGCAGACGAACTGAACTTGCACTTGGACTTATGATCTGCGCAGCGGAACTATCGATTTCATAGTTGGGACAAGTGAATGAATGATTAATGAATCAACTCGTTTTGAGTGCTAAGCTAACAAATGATTCGAGTCCTTTGCGAAGATCATGATATTATTATTATGGCTAAGCGTTGCAAAATGCAGATGAGATGATTATGCATTTATCAATATTTCGATTGAGATACACGAGCTGAAACGATGCTGTTTAGTAATGAGAGTTGCATGCAATAATTCAAACATGAATCTATGTGAATAAGTTGAAGAGAAACATTATCGACTAGCGGGTATACCCTGAGTTGAAACATATTGGACTGTAAACAAACAAATTTTAACGAGTTATGGGGTGGGATATATTGTCTTATGCCTATGTAGGATATTTGAAGTTTCCATATCACATGAATTTCGACCAAGAACAATGTTACCATATTTGTGGGGTGGGAAATTTTCGACCTATGTACATATACGAATCTAAGGGGTAAGATTTTGACATGAATTTCGACCAAAATTTACGTATTTAGATTTGAATGCCAGATTATTTAAGGGGGAAAACTATGCATAAAAAGCCAAACCTCATGAAAATCGAATGAGATTTGACCAAGTTATGGGGGTGGGAAATTTCGACCTATGTACATATACGAATCTAAGGGGTAAGATTTTGACATGAATTTCGACCAAAATTTACGTATTCAGATTTGAATGCCAGATTATTTAAGAGGGAAAACTATGCATAAAAAGCCAAACCTCATGAAAATCGGATGAGATTTGACCGAGTTAAGGGGGTGGGAAATTTTGACCTATGTACATATACGAATCTTAGGGGTAAGATTTTGACATGAATTTCGACCAAAATTTACGTATTCAGATTTGAATGCCATATTATTTAAGGGGGAAAACTATGCATAAAAAGCCAAACCCCGTGAAAATCGAATGAGATTTGACCGAGTTAGGGGGGTGGGAAATTTCGACCTATGTACATATACGAATCTAAGGGGCAAGATTTTGACATGAATTTCGACCAAAATTAACGTATTCAGATTTGAATGCCAGATTATTTAAGAGGGAAAACTATGCATAAAAAGGCAAACCTCATGAAAATCGGATGAGATTTGACCAAGTTATGGGGGTGGGAAATTTCGACCTATGTACATATACGAATCTAAGGGGTAAGATTTTGACATGAATTTCGACCAAAATTTACGTATTCAGATTTGAATGCCAGATTATTTAAGAGGGAAAACTATGTATAAAAAGCATAAAAAAGTGAAAATCGGATGAGATTTGACCGAGTTATGGGGGTGGGAAATTTTGGACTGTGTATTGAGCAGTCAGTCAATCAATCGCCCAGAAAAAACAGTTTTATATTCATATAGAAGATTGATTTACACTAAAGGTCTTTTGAAAAGCTTTTACCATTTAAATAGCTCTCATTTAAGAAATCTGCTCGGTAGGTAGTCTAATTTTTCCCCCCCACTTTTAGCCTTTCTATTTGCGGATAAACGAAGGCAGTGACCCCTATTACGTAAGCTGTCGATTAACATTGGGCCGCAACGCTGGCAAACATCCAACCACCCACAAAACATAACTTGCTTAGATTTCACACCAAGAAGCCGCACAAAATGCGCTTAGCTAGTTTTGTCGCCTTGTTGGGAAGTTTTGCTTAGTGCAACAACTTTTACCACAAATCGGATTTCCTGCAACGATTTGTGGCACCACCAACACCACAACCGCCAGCTGGCCTCCTCCTGGTTGTGTTGTGTATTGTGGCTCTGGCCAAAAACTGAGAAAGAGAAAGAGCGAGGTAGGGGGAGAGACTCCAAGCAAAGTAGATCACAAAACAGCTAATAAAATGGAAACATGGAAAAAGTGCCACTGAACGTTAACCGGAGCAGGAAGAATCGCAGTTGCCAGTTGCCAGTTGGAATTGCGAATCAAATCAAAGACAAATGCCACAAATATTTCCCAAGGAAATGCAAGAGATTCTTTTTGTTTTTCTTTCTCTTTTTTCCAAGAAGCGAGAGCAAAGGAAACGACACGCCAGAGCCGGACAAGTTTTCCCTTATTTGATGATGTTGCCCAGAGTTGACAACCAGTTTAGTTTTAGAATAGAACCAACTGCCACACGATGTTTGTAAAAACAATCACGAAGCCAGAGACAAAGCGCAAAGCAGAGCAGCAGCTCAGGGGCCAAACTTTAATAGAGAAAACATCACAAATGCACTGAAAAAAAAAATCGTTAGATATATTGCTTCCAAGCAATATATTTAAATTGCGTTAAGCCCAGCTTTAAATATTTGATTTGATAATTAATTACTCCCATTTACATGCCTCGCTTTAAGCATCATTTGAATTAATTTAAGTGCAAATAATATTATTTTAACTAAAGCTAAAGGTAGGAGTGAAAGTCGAGAATTGGAAGCGTCGAAATGGACTTCTTTTTTTAAAACTTAAGAACTTAGTCGCAATCGAATAAAAAAAATATTATCAAATGAGCTAATTTTAAGCCAGTTTGCACTTGATTTAAGTTTAAAAATTACTAACTTTCAATCAATATTATATTCATTTAAAACAAAAGCAGTTTGCATTGACGGAAGTGCAAAAGAAGGCTGTAATTAATAATTATTATAAGATCTTTAAGCTTTAGTTAAACTTAAATCAAGCTGATTTTGAGTACACAGAAATCGCTTCACATTCAATTGCGAAAATGCACACAAGCTGAATTGCATTAAGTTTTCCAAACACTTCATTTAAATACAATATTCAATTTCGAGCACAACGCAAAAACTTGTTTAAAGCACTTTTTGTTTGAATCAAGCAATTTTTTTAAAAGTATAATTTGCCTAAGTAAAAAAATGTGGCTTATATTTGGACTATTTTAACCTTTTAGAGTTTTGACAAGATTTTTTTTTTTTTTTTGCTGTGCAGCTACTAGAAGCAGATAAAGAACGCGCCCAGCGAAATGAGCTTTGGCATTGGGTGTGGAAAAACTAGTTTTTCGCGCTTTGATAACGTGCCAAAATTGCTGAAACGCCAGCTGCACAGGGCCAACTAATTGCACAAGGCGCGCCCCGCCAACAAGAAACGCCACATAATGCTGGATGCGCCCGATCGGGCCAGGAAAATAACTTGGGCAGACAGACAGGCAGGCAGGCGGCCAATTGCCCAACCCGAGAGTTAGATCTCATCGTCATCATCATAGTCCCCATTGCATATTCATAGTCATAACGAGATGGGAGCCTCCTCAAGTAGTTGTTGTTGCAGATCGCGATTGCTTGTAGTTTTAATTTGACTCGCCGTGTTCACACGTCGTGCTGCAGCTGACCCACTAGCCCCGCTGCAACCCCCCCACTCCACCTCACCAACGCCTCTCAATGCTAGTCTAGCTAACTGCTCATTTGCCTAGTTATTTTAATTAACCCAAAAACAATTTAAGCAAGTGCGGAGGGGGGGAGGGGGCAAACAACAGAGAGCGGGGCGACAGCATAGGAAATTGTTTGAATAAAAAATAAAAAAAAAAAAAAAACGTTGCATCGGGCAAAGATTATGTTGGCCAAATGGGCATAAATCAGCGGACGGAGGCAACGGGCAAGGTAAGTGTAACTGCAAAGCAGGCTAATGAATGTATCTGGCAGATACATCTGCATAGAGCGACCACGACAAATAGACTTATAAAGCGGCTAGCCGAAAAACCAAACGCCAACTGGAAGAGGCAATAAAAAGCGTTAACAAGACAACAAGCAACAGCAACAACAGCAACAAACAACAACAGCAACAATTGGCAACGTCAGACAATAAAATACACTTAGCCAAGACAAACAAAGAAAGTTATGAACCGACGCTTAGATACCCTTGCCGATGCAGAGCAAATATTTTATGATCTTAGCAAAATATGTTTATTATATTGTATTTTTTTTTATTTAATTAATTTATGCTAAATTCAAGGCTGCAAACCCAACATCAGTCGAAGGTTCGCTTTTACAGTCGACAGTCTTTTTTGCACGGCAAAA